>NC_092353.1:55882520-56482520 GCF_963676685.1 Mytilus edulis | reverse complement strand
GTATCTTTTAAACTATACATAAATAAATGAAGAAATGAAAAAATTAAGAAGTGGAGAAAGAAAATAAAAACTCATTGTACTCTCTGTGCAGATTTCGTTATATACTTGCCAATGTCAAAGTTATTATATTATTATTTTCTGTTAATAATTTTCACCCAATGATATTTGCTTCCTTCCATAAGAAAAAAAGCAAGTCACCGAAACCTAAGAAACCCATATCATTTTCATAATGTGGTATGTGCCAAAAACTTAATATTGGCCGAAATATATACAAGTAGTATTACAAGGTTATAGATCAGGAAGCACTGCTGCAGTCAACTTCCTGAGTTGGAGCAGGTAAGATGTGTCGTTGATTAAAATATTGAAATTTCTTTTACAAATTGTTTTTTTTTTAGATTGATATCGACTTCTCTAAGTAAAATTCTTGTAGAAGGGAGGCAGAATACGTTTAAAACTCCCGGTTCAATAAGATTTTACAGAAAGCAGGAACAGAATAAGGACCAAAAGTTAAGCGCACAATAGTGGATATTTGTCTCATTGGAAACCAAAGCTACATTTCCATCTGAAAAAAACATAAAAAAAACATGGGGAATATATTAAGAAAATATATGATGAGCAAATATAAAATGAATTATAAGATTGATGAAAAAATGACATTAGTAGGTGTATGCTTTTGAAAAGTATTCATTTATTTAATCTAAACCTGATATACATAATGAGTTTATATTTCACAATTGATATATCAAGCGTAGATTTAAATTTTATTTATCAAAACGTTTTTTAGTTTCTAATTTTGTTTTCTCTCTCAATTAACACGGAAATTCAAGTGCAGAAGGTGGAAAAAGCGGAAGAAGAGGGAGGGGAACAAGTTAGATACAGAAACAAAGGATCAAAGAGGTAAAAATAATAATATTAGTAATGAACTATCTCTCAAAAACCAACCCCTCACACAATGTTCAACCGTCTTGATGAATCAATTACATTCCCAATTTAATGTTGATCTTATTAAGAAAGCAATCAACATGATCAAGGTATATTTTTAAATTATTGTATAAAAAGCAATACAATGAGAAATGGGTTATGAAAATAAATGTCGTACATTTAACTTTACGCGGTGCATTTAATGTTTCACTTAATTTTTAGGTCACGCAATGATTCCAGAGGATCAAATGATTCAAATTCAAGTAGGCAGAGGCAGGACTAGTAAAAGAATATCAGAACTGTTTGTAAGTTTCATCGTTTGTCATGCAAATGATATCCTTATTACTATTCCCTTCTAAATAAAGGCAACAGTAGTATACCGCTGTTCGAAACTCGTAAACCGATAGTATAAAACAAATCCGGGTTACAAACCAAAACTGAGAGAAACGCATCAAATGTAAGAGGAGAACAACGACACAACAGAAACACAGCATTAAATTGTAACACACACAGAAAGAAACGACATTCTAAAACATTGCATCAAAAACACAAACACAAAAAGAATACATATGCCGATCAATAAGTCAACCTGATGCTTCAAAACACCGCATTATTAAGTAATTGAAAATGCCAAACTTCAGTAATTTAGACAATGAACTATGCATCTTCAAAAATATGAAAAAAAATTTCACTAGTTTTTTTTATTGCTGAAAACATAAGGTAAGAATTTCTGATATTTGAATTCTCAATATCAAATCTTTGAACAAAAGATTTTTAGATTGAAATCATAACAAATAAAATGATAGATCTGTGATTATTATGCATTTTATGTTTCTGTCATCATTTCTCTACTTATAAATGAATGAAAATACGTACGTGTATAAATAAGACATTTTCAAATTTGAATATTTGAGAGAACAAAGAAGACTTCAAAAATCCGTTACAACTAGATCATTTAGAATCGCTATGATTAAAGCTACAATGATACAACATCATAAGATAGACCATTCATTTTTATGTATTTATTGAGAAAAATTAATTATATGAAATACAGAAAAAATATTTTTCCCAATAAATACATAAAAATGAATATAACGATTTCAAGTATATTTTTTTAGAAAAGAAATTATAAATGATCTGAAATAATTTTCCCATTGCTTTTCTTGATTATCTATCGAGGTTATTCATCCCTGACTTGATTACATGTTCTAATATTTATCGACGAGAATCTCATCCCGGACGGCTATCTTTAACAGGATTTCTCGGAGTTGCCAATCTCTGTGTATATATGTCTCTGGATAGACTATATCAAAATCAATTTTATACAGACTCAATATCACATTACTTTGTTTCTTATGATAGGGCACGAGCTCAAAACAGAGCGAGATTCGAAGGGATACATTTGTAGCTGCTCTGGGCATTGGAACGTCATTCTCAGGGTATGCGATATCCCTACTCACAGATTACAACAAAGATCCCTTGAACATCCAAACATTCAACTGGATATCACGTTTTGATGGCCACGTGACGAACAAGATGCCATCAGACCTTTTACTTCGACCAGACGGTACTTTCCATAGTTTCGGATATGACGCTGAATACAATTATGAAAATGCCAAACCTTCCGACAGGGGAACACAAGTTATGGGTCTACTTCAATTCATTCAAGATGATGCTGTATGAATCGCCTGTAAATATATATATATTGTCCTAATATTTGACCATTGCCGACATTTTCTTTAATTTTATATCGTTTATTACATGTTCAAATATATGTATAACAGTCAAGCAGATTAGGGGTGAGGGGGGAAGTACACCTCCTCGCTCTTGTAATAATATTATAAAAGATGGGTTTTTTAAAGTATTTGTATGCATCATGTCACCATTATGTCCAAGATGATGACTATATCATTTTAAATTCTGTGTCAAAATATCTTATTTTGGAGCGGCATATATTTGGCCGTACCAAATATGACTGTGTAAAACACGTTCATATTGGTATCTTGGGGATTAAACGTTCAGGTAATCAATACATTAGCTTTTAATTGTGACCTGATAGTCTAAGGCTATAACATATTGAAAAATATTTTTTTTAATGATACAGAAATCGAACAGATTCATAGTAATTAAAGATGTCACTGGAAAAGAGATTTTTGCATTGGACGTGTTCTGTTACTGCATCTACTTCCTGAAAAACGATATCATGACAAAACTTCAACAACAAATCGACATCGTACAGGAAAGTGATATTCACTTTGTGTTAAATGTACCTGCAATATGGAGTGACAAAGCGAAACAGTTTATGGGAGAAGTTGCTGAAAGAGTAAGGTTCAAAGTGGTACTATCTTCTTCAGATATCATTCAAGAATGTGTTAGTTAAACTTAAAGCAAACAAACACATGTTCAAGCTTATTGAGAGACAAAATTTAAAAAAAGGAAGACATGGTACGCAAAATATATTTTTTAAGAAAAATGACCGTATGCTGACGTTGTTAGGGTAATTTTTCCTTGATTTATACTCTCTCTCCCTCTGTTTGCGTCAAACTGCCATATGAAACAAATTACAAGAAGAAACGTTTTCAAAAAATACATGGCCCCTTAATTGTATTAGTTTGTTATACCCTCTGGTTATACTACTTCAAAACGTCGATAATATTAACACAATTCTTTTATAAAGATGTCAGACCAAGATTAAAAAATATATATATATATATATTGAATTTGAAATATTTTTTTTCATTGATAGGCAGGGATCGAAGGATCGAAGGATCTAAGCTCAGTCTAGCTCTAGAACCAGAGGCTGCTGCTATATTTTGCCAACATGTGCCAACTACTAGACAAACATATATCGGTTTCCCACCATCCCTGGCATCAGCAAAAGACACTATTAAAGTATTTGGTAGTAGATCTTGGAGGTACTTGAATATACAATTCAAACAAGTTGTTATGAAAAGATAGGTCCACATTATATATCGACATTTTTCTTTTAGTATATATCGTGAATTTTTGTTTAGAAATAATGTCCCCTGAACTATCGTGTTCTTTAACAATTTAGTGGTATCGAACACTTAACGTTTTCAACCGAAGTACTGCTGTTGAGCGTTTAAGAACCTTAGCTGTATATGAATGACATAAATAAAGGCACAAAATGTGAAAAAAAACTTGGCAAATGACACTTCACTGCTTGGATCGCACATTAACAATAGATTGATAGAGTAAACATATACTCACGAGTTAGAGCACTCGGATTTCTCAGTCTACATGAAAATTTGACTTGAAAAATCATTCAATAAAGTCATGTCTTTAGATATCCGCATTTATATTAATAGTAATTTTTAATAGGTGGTACTGTAGATATAACTGGTTTCCACTCTACACCTGATGGTGTTCTGCGAGAATTGATGTCAGCAAGAGGAGGCGAGGCGACTGGGGTTCTAATGCCATCAACGATTCATTCGTTAAATACTTAGGAAATATTTTCACATTCAAAGTGATAGACGAATTCCGCTCCAACCATCCAGAGGAATACATGAATCTACTTTCGTCGTTTGAAAGAAAGAAAATAGTGTTCGACCCAGAAAAAAGACGATAGAGTGACGCTGTCTTTCCCTTTCACACTCAGAACTGCAATTAAAAAAGAATTCGAAACTAATCCCGAATTATATTTACAAGGTTCACCGTTTTCCGATTCCGTTCAAATTATTCATGACAAGATGGTCATTTCTAAAGACGTCTTCGCCGAATTTTTTGCCCAAACAATTGCAGCACTTATAAGAAGTTTAACATGCCTCCTTAGCAGAAACAAATATGGAATAGAAACAGTACTTCTCGTTGGAGGCTTTGCAAACTGTCCAGTTCTACAAAAAGCAATACAACAACAACTGTTCGGAAGAAATCCACACACTGTAAAAGCTAGAGTCATCAGAAAGACATATGGTGTTAGAAGTAGTAATAACTACGATCCCGATAAACATCCACCTGAAAAGCGAAATGTGTTAAATGGCAAGTTAGTGGTAGGAAATATTTTCGACACTCATATTATATCTAACCAAATAGCTGAAGTTGGACAAAAGTTTGCGCGGGAAATTTACTATCCTGTTATAGATAGCCAGTCGACTGTTACTGTTGAGATTTACACTGCGGATGGCAAGGCTCAATTGTTTGTTACCGATCGTGATCCTTCCTATTTAGGAAAACTTGTGGTGGAACTTCATTTTTTCCCGGAAAAGTCTCCTAAATTCAAATTCCCGGAAGGTTCAAGTTCGATTTAAATTTGATGGAACAGAAATTGAAGTTGAGGCAATGGTGATAAAAACTAAAGAAATCGTTTCTGCAAAATTTGATTTTCTCGGGTAGCTTGGACAGTTAAAAGTCTACCAATCTGAGTCCAGGAAAATTGTTAATTAGTTCGTAGAAGTTATATTCTAACCGCCGATTTGTTTTTACATACAAAGAAATATGGAATGCCTCCAGAAAAAACTGTATTCCTAAGTCATAGACGTCTACGACCATAAACATTTTTGATCGGGAGTTGTCATAAACGTATCGGTAATACGATGGGCTTATATACAACATAAATAAATCTGTCTTTGATATAATGGGGATCGTTAATGATAAGAAGGTGGAGGGTTAAAATAAAAAAAAAACAATGGTTCATTCATATGTTACATGCATGCTAATACATTACTTCGAGTATATGGCATAGCAAATGACCGTGAAATTCGCATTACCTCTATTAAACAATGTAAAAATATATATAAATGTAAAAAAGGTGTTTTCGCTCTGATTGCTCCTTATATATGGACTCTATCTAACTGTAACTTATAGATAAAAAAAAAAGACATATAGGGCATAAGTCAATGAGAACACAATCAAACAACACATTAACCTAAGAACATATCATATCAATATGCTAGTACTGTCTTCAACAGGTCTATGTACAAGATGTATTTGAAGCACAATCTTATTGTAATTTTTGTAACGAGTGTGTGGTCATACAGGTTGTCAAATAAGTAAATTCTAGAATTACCATGACTGTTCGACTACTTTCTTTAATATGTTTGAACAGTGACGTTATATGCAAACATGAACATAATGTAGTTATTCCTATTGCGTATGCATGTGAAGCTATGTTGAAATTCCCGAATGCGACCTACCAAATTAGACAATTAAACTGATCAACGAGTTTTGACTTTCATGAGCAACGAATGTCACACGACTTATAAGTTCTTTTGGTATCTTAAGCCTTGAAGGTGGCCATGTATAACTAATGCATCAACATGTTAAACATAACGTCTCATCGACAATTTATTAAGAGCACAATTCGCCACATTACTCTTTACCTAAGAACTTGAAGAAATGCAGTAATCATGGTGATGTCAGATTTATTATTAACGGGAGTATCTTTTACAAACCATGCAAGTTGGGCCAACATCTTTTGATTGAATATCCCAATTCTTTCCTTTAATTGTTCCAATACATAACCAGCTGGTTTGTTATACCCAGATTAAATCAATATAGGGAAAATGGTAGTATTACATTTTCTCAGCGTTAGGTTAGTATTTTGTGTACCCAAAGCAGGTGAAGGAAGTCAACTTAGGAGATGCGATTGGATGTAAGGGTACAATATAATCTTTTATGTATCTATGAATAACTGAAGTGTGTATATTTACAACAGTGAAACCAATAGATATATTTTCTAAAGAATTATTCGAAATTTGGTGTAAATTTACGACGGGCATGGATAACATAATCAAGCTCTGTTGGAAGTTGGTCATATTCTAATTAATAAAGGGGGGTGAGTGTATGTCGTAGAGACAGCAATTTTGCGATTAAAAAATGAGATAAAAATGGATATCTTAAATCGAAAATGTCAATTATAACCACCATGGTAGTATGCAATTTTTTTTCTAAATGAGTCAAAACACAATGTTTGACATCTGCAATGTATGTTCAAATAGTTTACACAATTTCCAAGCTGTAAGAAGTGTCGACAACATGCAGACAAAAAAACATTGGCTTTATTCCCCAAATCCTTGTTCTGTTGAATACGTATCACTACTAAATTGTTCCAGTGACATCTTCAGCGAGGATACAGCTGACATGTTTTGCATTGATTCCAAGTAAATGAATGAAATTTCTACAGCAATTAAAATCCCTTTCCAGTGGTCTTAAACTATTACTTGATAATAAGTGGGATATATTTCAGCTCGTTTATATAGCTAAACTAATTGCATTGTGTTTCTATCAAATCAAACTTCTTTTTCCTATATTCATGAGGCTGATTCAATATAGAAGCAAAAGAAGATAGCTTCACATTCTACTTTATAAAGGATGTCCTCTCACTGAATAATTTAAAGTTTGGTGACTTAAGAAGAACGCATCAATTTCATCGAACTTAAAATAAAGGATACAACAGATACAGCTACATATTTATCATATATGGACTTAAATGTAGAAATTAACAATACGAGTCAGTCGAGAACAAACGTTCACTACAAACTTAATGATTTCAACTTCCTAATTCTATGTAGCACATTCCATCAGCAACTGAATAAGGAGTATATATCTCCTAGTTGATCATTATTCCAGCGCATGTATTTCCTGTCATCATTTCCTTGATAGAGGTTGCATGCTCACACAGAAGCCAGAGTTCAAAGGAGTGAAGTTTAAATTATCCCTTCAAACATTTTAAGGTCACCAGTTAGTAAACTGTTATGGAATATGTTTCACAGATGACAACGGATATGATATAATCGTTGTAACCACAATCCTGTCCTCCTTTGCTTGAATGAGTCCTACAGAATGACCGGATTTGTACTTAAATGAGCATCAGGACAGGTACTACATGTGAAGCAGGATATGTGTATCCTTTTAGAGCACCTAAGATTAACACTGGGTTTTTCGTGGGGCTCGTGTTGTTTAGTCTTATGTTTTTATGTTGTTTTTTGTATATTGTTGCTTGTCTGTTGGTCTTTGCCTTTTTTATCATGGGGTTGGTTACTATTTTTTTTTACTTTTTAGTTCTTAGTTAGTATATGTCCCTTTAGTATATTTTGTGTTGGAAGACTACAGTATGGTTTACACAATCATTGACGGTTAACATCTAGATGTCATTGCTGTTTTTGTTTATTATTTCAATGTTTTATCATAGACCTCATATAAATTAAAATAAAGACAAAACAAAAATGTGTCCATAGTACATGGATGACACACTTGAACTTTCGTTTTCTATGTTCAGTGGACCTGAAATTGTGGTCAAATCTCTCATTCCGCATTAGTATTTAAAAATCATATATAATAGGAAACATGTGTACTACATTTCAGGTTGATTGGACTTCAACTTCATCAAAACTACATTGACCAAAAACTTCAACCTGCCCACTCGCACTATTATTTCTATGTTCAGTGGACCGTGAAATTGGGGTCAAAACTCAAATTCAGCAATATAATTAGAAAGATCAAACTTACACAAAGACCGAAAAACATAATGCCACTATATTTGGGTCACAAAATATTTGGATAATAAAATTATGCATCTAAAATCCATGAGACAATGGTATCTAAATTAGCCATTAGATATTTTTCTATGGAGTGTTAAGTTGATTGTCATTTGTCTTCTCCATTTTTATTCAATTGGCCATGCAGCATTTCTTTCTTCAAATTTTGTTTTATTGCTGCCTCTCCCTTTCTTTTCCAGTATCTTCTTCCCTTTTTTGACAGTTCAAAAATAACAAAATAAAAGCTTCATGTAATAAACAATGGTGATGGTTTTATTTCTATATAAAAATAGCAAGGATAACAAATAACATATATAATATAAAATTATATCCATGATTTAGAAATCAATCACATCTAGCATTACCTTTGTTCATTCAATTTTAAGCAAAGTAGCTATCAAGTAAAATTCAAACATCTTAAAACTTTAGGGAGATCACTAACTCTTAAAAAATGCTGTTTATAATATGACATGATATAAATCATCTTATCAAACAATAAAATACATAAACAAAACAAACTCTAAACAAAATACTAACAAGACTAAAATAAGCTAAAAGAAAATGACAAAAAAAAATAAAAAAATATGGTATAGCTGTACTAACAGGACACATCAGGCTTGTCAAGACTTTGATTAGCTTGCTTGCTTATTTGTTTATTGCATAATTGTAATTGGGATAACGTGAAATCAAATATGAATATAATATTAACGGGTTAAAATATGGCTTTATATATTGTTAGAAGATGTCAATCTTAATTACAAAGCTAGAATTACCATTTATACAAACAGAGCAAGCAAGCATACCAAAATTTTACTCTACATGCATTAGGAAATAAGCTGTAACGCATTGGGGATTTCAAAAATGACAGGTATTGACTGTACTTTTGCGATCCCTAATTATATAAACTATTTACCTCAAAACAGATATCCAAACCATTAATAAGGCATATAAGTATATATACATATTCTGTAAATTCAGAAATTATTGCATGCATTCAATTTTGCAATTTTTTAAAAACGGACAAAAATGTGAGATTTAAAGGAAGATCTGCAAACAGATGTATCTATCAGATAGCAGATTGCAAGTTCTTATTATTGCCAATCTCACCCAGTCACATTATTATTTGCATCAATAAATACCTGGCAATAATTTCTGAAATTATAGTATTTATGTTAGTAAAAAAAACATGGAGATTAAGAAAAGTTGTCAGGTATGACACTGAAACATACTTACATTAAAATGCTCTTAAAACAGTTATATATAAATGGAAATATAAAACATAGATGCACTTTTTGTACAGTTATTAATAGTCCAAGGACTTATGATATTGAATGTTAGAACGATAAACAAAATATGTATTAGGAAAGGTATCAATGAAACTGGATAATGAAATACCATCATAAAAACAAATTATAAACAAGAGTGGACACAGATAAAAGTTATTAAGATCAAGGTCTATAAACTATTAACGAAATAAAATTGTCCTATTACTAATAAATATAAAGCTAGATAAATCCTGATGATTAAAAAAAATTAATAAAAAAAATTGTAATAAGCTGGTTATTTGTCGACCACTAAAACTCAGTTCACGAACAATGGAAAAATAACAAACAGACACCCAAACTCAAGATGTCTGTATATTTAATAATACATGTCATAAACAATATTTTATATAATTTTTTCCTAAATAAATTGAAATTATTTTTATAATCAGTCAAGACAATGGCAAATCAATAATTATCATAAAAACACACCAATTTCTCATTTCTTCTACTTTTATTCTTTATGTTACTAGGTTACATTTAACAGCTTCACAAGCATAGCTATCTAGGTAATACAATGTATCTGAGGTTGTATATATTGGTGGTTTCAAAAGGGAAAAGAAAAGCACATAAGTTACCTTCACCTTTAGCTATGTCTGGAGGTCTCATTCACGATTAATGATAAAATTTTATAATACAGGCAAAGTGAAAGAATTCCAATTTTTGTGATATATTTATTTACAATTACAACTATATCAAATTTTTAGCCCTTCAAAACTATGGTTTAAAATTTGTAAAAAAATGGTCAATTTTACATAGTTCATCAGAAACAAAATGCAGGCTATATACTTCACAAAGACATTACACAAGCATTAATTGATCATTATATTGTCGATTCATTATTATCATTCGTTAAATACCAATTTTAGTGGATTTCGTGGCTTCAGGTAAACCACAAAATAAAATGTTCAACAAATGACAAATTCTCTATAGGCTTGTATGCAGACCTTGGCAAAACCACGAAATTAAATGTCCAGGAAAGTGTAAGTTTTGTTCAATCCACGAAAATTGGTACCCACGAAAATCAATAAATCCACAGTTTATTAAGAAAATACACAAGGGGTAACAACTTCAAAAACACAACATCTGTGTCTGAGAAAATTATTTTGAAGTGTCTTGTTTCATAGGCTGGGCTAAACAAAATTGGTCTTGAAAAATATATAATGTCTAAAACTAAGAGATCCTGCTAATAAACTACAACTGTGTTTCACACTACACTAATTTCATACCAGCACCTTGATTATTAAGTAGTGAGCAATCATCAATCAACTAAGAATCATTTACATAATCTTTAACAACACAATTAACAGTATGGCATAAAAAAATGTATGAACAACGAATTATGCAAAAAAAAACCTAACAAATTGCATACCTGCCAACTGTCACTATTTGCGGGGGATTTTCCCCATGGAAGCTCCCAAATGGAAATTTTGAAAGAGCAATTTGCCCACAATTTTAAACAAAATAGTTCATTTTACAAAGGCTACAGGCTTTAAAAAGTATGAAGAAACCAAAAACAAAACTTAGATACATTTGAAGCCCCCTTTGATGTTTTTTTTAGGACTGTAAGAGCCTTCTTGCACAAAGAACCCCCATGGGCATTTTGAAAAGTTGGCAGGTATGAAACTGTGCAAAAAAAAAACAACTAACAAATTATGCACAAAAAAATAAAAACTAAACAAAATAGGCATAAAAACATTAAAACATCAATATTGAAAAAAATCTAACAATTATGCTTAAAACAAATATTTTATAAAATATTATGCTAAAACCTCTCAATTCCTACCTCTGTACAGTTGTAGCATAAAGATTTTGATGAATTACTGGCAAGTAACATAAATCACTTTCTTTTCATGATATGGCGACTGACTTAATATTAGCAATTCAGAATTTTGAAAGGGAGCTTTTTTTAAATTAAAAAATAAATAGAAAACAATAAAATGAAATGATTATGACTAGAAGGGAAATGTGCAGGAGTTTCAGCTTTGACATTATCAATTCTTTCAGATTTAAAAACAATTAGAAGAATGGAGAAGTTGCAGTTGTTGAACTCATATCCTCCATTTTCTTACACTAATGCAATCATCTTTCATAGAAAATCCCCTTGAACTTAAATATTTAAAAAAATTGAGACAGCAATAATCATTTATACACATAGAAGTCATGATTCATTAATAATAAGCATCTTGAATTTTAGCAGCTTCCTGAACAATTACACCTTCATTTCCAAATATCTTCACATTGGGTGATACTTCTTTCCATGTTACTTTGAAAGTTTCCTGTCAAGAGAAGTAAAACATTTTTCATTATAAGGACTGTTGTTGTTTTTGATGCAAAAACGCTTTTCCTCCCATATTGTAGATTTTTTGTGTGTGTTAGTACTCACAAGTTTTAGAACTTGGATATGTCTCTTCCAAAACTTTTACCCTGATTAATGTGCAGAGTCCTTATAAGACCTAAATAATCGATTAAATATAAATATACAAATAAGGAGATGTGGTGTGAATGCCAATGAGACAACTTTAAGTACCGAAATTCAAATAAAGTGGATGTAAGCAATTATAGGCAACCATACGACCTTCAACAATGAGAAAAACTCATATTTTATTTCTTTTGCTGATGACTGATTAGTTATAGACTACAATCAAGAAAAATTCAAGAAATAAAATCACAGGATTTTTTTTTACCCCTATGTTCTATTTTTAGCCATGGTGGCCATCTTGGTTGGTTGGGTGGGACACCGGACACAATTTGATGTTAGATTTTTAAGGATAAGGATATAGCAACTTCTTTAAATAAAAGAAAGTAATTTTAAACTCTATTGATTCACATTCAATAACCAATATAACCAATTATATTAATGAACTAGAGGCTCTAAAGAGCCTGTGTCGCTCACCTTGGTCCATGTGAATATTAAACAATGGACACAGATGGATTCATGACAAAATTGTGTTTTGGTGATGGTGATGTGTTTGTAGATCTTACTTTACTAAACATTCTTGCTGCTTACAATTATCTCTATCTATAACAGTACTTTCTGTGGAAAATGTTATTGAAAATCTTCAAATTTTAAGAAAATTGTTAAAAATTGACTATGAAGGGCAATAACTCCTTAGGGGGTCAATTGACTATTTTGGTCAGACTGACTTATTTTTAGTTCTTACTTTGCTGTACATTATTGCTGTTTACAGTTTATCTCTATCTATAATAATATTCAAGATAATAACAAAAAAACAGCAAAATTTCCTCAAAATTACCAAATCAGGGGCAGCAACCTAACAACCGATTATCCGATTCATCTGAAAATTTCAGGGCAGATAGATCGTGACCTGATCAACAATTTTACTTCCTCTCAGATTTGCTCTTAATGCTTTGGTTTTTGAGTTATAAGCCAAAAACTGCATTTTACCCCCATGTTCTATTTTTAGCCAAGGTGGCCATCTTGGTTTGTTGGCCGAGTTACTGGACACATTTTTTTAACTAGATACCCAATGATGATTATGGCTAAGTTTGGTTAAATTTGGCACAGTAGTTTCAGAGGAGAAGATTTTTCTAAAAGATTACTAAGATTTACGAAAAATGGAAAATTGACTATAAAGGGCAATAACTCCTAAAGTGGTCAACTGACCATTTTGGTCATGTTGTCGTATTTGTAGATCTTACTTTGTTGAACATTATTGCTGTTTACAGTTTATCTCTATCTATAATAATATTCAAGATAATAACCAAAAACAGCAAAATTTCCTTAAAATTACCATTTCAGGGGCAGCAACCCAACAACAGAATGTCCGATTCATCTCAAAATTTCAGGGCAGACAGATCTTGACCTGATGAACAATTTTATTCAGTCAGATTTGCTCTAAATGCTTTGGTTTTTGAGTTATAAGCCAAAAACTGCATTTTACCCCTATGTTCTATTTTTAGCCATGGCGGCCATCTTGGTTGGTTGGCCGGGTCACTGGACACATTTTTAAATCTAGATACCACAATGATGATTATGGCCAAGTTTGGTTAAATTTGGCCCAGTAGTTTCAGAGGAGAAGATTTTTCTAAAAGATTACTAAGATTTACGAACTAGAGGCTCTAAAGAGCCTGTGTCGCTCACCTTGGTCTATGTGAATATTAAACAATGGACACAGATGGATTCATGACAAAATTGTGTTTTGGTGATGGTGATGTGTTTGTAGATCTTACTTTACTAAACATTCTTGCTGCTTACAATTATCTCTATCTATAACAGTACTTTCTGTGGAAAATGTTATTGAAAATCTTCAAATTTTAAGAAAATTGTTAAAAATTGACTATGAAGGGCAATAACTCCTTAGGGGGTCAATTGACTATTTTGGTCATACTGACTTATTTTTAGTTCTTACTTTGCTGTACATTATTGCTGTTTACAGTTTATCTCTATCTATAATAATATTCAAGATAATAACCAAAAACAGCAAAATTTCCTTAAAATTACCATTTCAGGGGCAGCAAGACAACAACTGATTATCCGATTCATCTGAAAATTCCAGGGCAGATAAATCGTGACCTGATCAACAATTTTACTTCCTGTCAGATTTGCTCCAAATGCTTTGGTTTTTGAGTTATAAGCCAAAAACTGCATTTTACCCCTATGTTCTATTTTTAGCCATGGCGGCCATCTTGGTTGGTTGCCCGGGTCACCGGACACATTTTTTAAACTAGATACCCCAATGATGATTGTGGCCAAGTTTGGTTAAATTTGGCCCAGTAGTTTCAGAGGAGAAGATTTTTCTAAAAGATTACTAAGATTTACGAAAAATGGTTAAAAATTGACTATAAAGGGCAATTACTCCTAAAGTGGTCAACTGACCATTTTGGTCATGTTGACTTATTTGTAGATCTTACTTTGCTGAACATTATTGCTGTTTACAGTTTATCTCTATCTATAATAATATTCAAGATAATAACCAAAAACAGCAAAATTTCCTTAAAATTACCATTTCAGGGGCAGCAACACAACAACCGATTATCCGATTCATTTGAAAATTCCAGGGCAGATAGATCGTGACCTGATCAACAATTTTACTTCCTGTCAGATTTGCTCCAAATGCTTTGGTTTTTGAGTTATAAGCCAAAAACTGCATTTTACCCCTATGTTCTATTTATATCCATGGCGGCCATCTTGGTTGGTTGCCCGGGTCACCGGACACATCTTTTAAACTAGATACCCCAATGATGATTATGGCCAAGTTTGGTTAAATTTGGCCCAGTAGTTTCAGAGGAGAAGATTTTTCTAAAAGAGTACTAAGATTTACGAAAAATGGTTAAAAATTGACTATAAAGGGCAATAACTCCTAAAGTGGTCAACTGACCATTTTGGTCATGCTGACTTATTTGTAGATCTTACTTTGCTGAACATTATTGCTATTTACAGTTTATCTCTATCTATAATAATATTCAAGATAATAACCAAAAACAGCAAAATTTCCTTAAAATTACCATTTCAGGGGCAGCAACCCAACAACGAAATGTCCGATTCATCTGAAAATTCCAGGGCAGATAGATCTTGACCTGATGAACAATTTTACCCCATGTCAGATTTGCTCTAAATGCTCTGGTTTTTGAGTTATAAGCCAAAAACTGCATTTTACCCCTATGTTCTATTTTTAGCCATGGCGGCCATCTTGGTTGGTTGACCAGGTCACCAGACACATTTTTTAAACTAGATACCCCAATGATGATTGTGGCCAAGTTTGGTTAAATTTGGCTCAGTAGTTTCAGAGGAGAAGATTTTTGTAAAAGTTAACGACGCCAGACGACGACGGACGACGGACGACAGACGACGGACGACTGACGCTGGACGCCAAGTGCTGAGAAAAGCTCACTTGGCCCTTTGGGCCAGGTGAGCTAAAAATGGTTAAAAATTGACTATAAAGGGCAATAACTCCTAAAGTGGTCAACTGACCATTTTGATCATGTTGACTTATTTGTAGATCTTACTTTGCTGAACATTATTGCTGTTTACAGTTTATCTCTATCTATAATAATATTCAAGATAATAACCAAAAACAGCAAAATTTCCTTAAAATTACCATTTCAGGGGCAGCAACCCAACAACAGAATGTCCGATTCATCTGAAAATTTCAGGGCAGATAGATCTTGACCTGTTGAACAATATTACCTCATTTCAGATTTGCTCTAAATGCTTTGGTTTTTGAGTTATAAGCCAAAAACTGCATTTTACCCCTATGTTCTATTTTTAGCCATGGCGGCCATCTTGGTTGGTTGGCCGGGTCACCGGACACATTTTTTAAACTAGATACCCCAATGATGATTGTGGCCAAGTTTGGTTAAATTTGGCCCAGTAGTTTCAGAGGAGAAGATTTTTGTAAAAGTTAACGCAGGACGACGACGGAGCCGGATGCCAAGTGATGAGAAAAATTTAAATTATTACCTCAGGTAATTTAACATCAAATGTATCAGATGAATCGTAGTGAAAATTCCAAACTTCAGCTTCTACCCAGGCACTGTCTGTGTTTCTCGGGTCATCAATATATCCTTTGTACAACATAGTAGCACTAAATCCTGAAGAATCAATATCTGTCCGTAAGCTTGTCTTTGATCCAGCACGTGAAGTGGCATAACTTGCTACACATGGCTGGGATAGAGATCTTATGGGGAAATTAATTGAAGTTCTAGATGCTATATTTCCTATACTGCCTAAATTAGGAGCAGCAAACTGGGAAAAGTACTAAAAGGAAAGAAAACATACATTAAATAATCATAGATACCAGGCTTATAACTGTGCATTCATGATTCATTTACAAAAGACTAGGATTGTTATCAATGAATGATGATAGAATGGAAAATTGAAACAGTGAATATTTCAAAGAGACAACCTGACCATAGTTCAGAAAACAGCCAAAAGCCACTAATGGGTCTGCAATGCCATGAGAAATTCCAACACCCAGGTGTTTGCTTTCAGCTGACCGTAAACCAATAATGTATACTAGTTGAGTTTAATGGATGCCACAATAAACCTAACAAGAATGTGTCCACAGTACACGGATGCCCCCCTCACACTATCATTTTCTATGTTAAGTGGACCGTGAAATTGGAATAAATTCTCTAATTTGGCATTAAAATTAGAATGATCTTATCAAAGGGAACATGTTTACTAAGTTTCAAGTTGATTGGACTTCAACTTCATCAAAAACTACCTTGACCAAAAACTTTAACCTGAAGCGGGACAGACGGACAAACGGACGCACAGACCAGAAAACATAATGCCCCTCTACTATCGTAGGTTGGGCATAAAAACATTGATATGTACCAAAAATAAATAAATGGGGAATGTGTTTTAGGATTAATATTGCCTCAACCAAAATGGCATAATGTCCCAGAAAATTGAGTCTCGCAAATTATAAGAATGCATGAAAATGATCATAAAAGAGTATACACTGATTTAGCAACTATCCTTACCTGAATAAGATCTCCTTGGTCCAAGTTTGGTTTAAATTCACACATGTGTTCATCTAACACTTCTACAGCGAAAGCTTCCACTAAAGTACTGTATGGGGAAATTAAACCATGCAGAGCTCCCTGAAATAAAACAAAATTTTAGTTTACAATACAGGCACAATTAAAACAAACAAAAGGATCTAAAATGTTATTCATTTAACTAGACTGGTATATTTCATGTCTTAAAGCTAGCTATGATAAAAAAAAAAAAAAACACAAAAAACTCATATCATAGTGAAGTTGTATTGGATTACTGAAGAGTGGGATCCTGTGGCATCATATGTTTTCCCTTGTACCGATCGTTCAGGATTGAATAAAACTTGCATTTTTGTGGATATAAACTGATAAAAAATTTGTTATATGTTGAACATTTGAATTCTTGGTTCACCTGTAACAAAGAACTACTTGATAATTGGTATCCAACAAAAAACATTGAGTAGTACATGTACTAAATACAAGTCTCTAGTTCAGCTTTCAAAAAATAAAAATATGGTTTTATCATGACGCATCATTCATTAATCAACTTTTAAAATGTATAAATGAAACACCTGAGGATTCCAAACTGGAACATTTTTTCCCCCTAATTAATCTTCTAAATAAAAACAAAAAGATATTACTATCAATTAAACCATACCCCAGGTAAACCAAAACAGCTGTCTTCACTTTCATCGTCCTTCCTGACAGCTATAAATTCCAATACTTTCTTTCCTTCTACATACAGATACCCCTGAGGTTGACCTTCAAGTGTATCAATCCTCCTCCACCGTGTACACACAGCCAAGATCTCATGGTTTGGACCCCAACGCCATAACACACCTTTCCCTCTCAGACCAGTTCTTCCCATTGGATTCCTATAATATCAAGCAGAAATATAAAGACAAGACCTTTTATTTATGGACTGTTAACAACACCATAACACACCTTTCCCTCTCAGACCAGTTCTTCCCATTGGATTTCTATAATATCAAGCAGAAATATAAAGACAAGACCTTTTATTTATGGATTGTTAACTAGCTGTTAATGGAATTAGGAATGTGGTATTTTAGGGACATTTAATTTGATTTTATTTGATTTAAAATATTTTTTATTCATAAAGTTTTGGAAGAAACACTTATCTAACTTAGTGGAATAAATGAAGTAATGTTGAAGTGAAACAAGAATGTGTCCCTAGTACATGGATACCCCATCACTTTCTATGTTCAGTGGACCGTGAAAATGGGGTAAAAAATTTGGCATTAAAATTAGAAAGATCATATCATAGGGAACATGTGAATTAAGTTGCAAGTTCTTCATCAAAATCTACCTCGACCAAAAACTTTAACCTGAAGCGTGACAGAAGGACGAAAGGACGGACGTACAGACCAGAAAACATAATGCCCATAAATGGGGCATTAAAATGGAAAGTAGAACATGTGGTGAGATAGCACACCACCTACAAAAGTAGCCGTAAGTCATTCAGAGTCAATAATAAAGGTGTGAAAAAGTAAAAAAGGTTAAGTAAGATCCATCACATAATTGAGTTAAGCATTTTCAGCAAATAAAACGTTTTAATAGAGAGGGTAGGGGAGGTAATAAAATCTTAAACTGAGGGAATCAATAACAACATTTTCTTATTAAATATTATTTAAAAGTGTGCACATAGCATAAGGCAGATTTTTCAGTATTGTGTTTTGTCACCTACTTTCAAAATAAAAAAATAAAGTAGACATTTCATGGAAACAAATTATATTTTTTGAAAATTTATGATCAGTAGGGCTTAAATCTTCCAACACATAGTAAATAATGTACCAGATTATTGAATAATTTCCAATGAAACAGGGTTGCCCACATTTTCTCCTTTTCCACCCTTGTCCAAAATTGCATAAATTTTGGTTTAAACCCTTTTCCCTGAGTTAAAACTAAAACACATTCTGAAAGTAAATTGGTTTTGGAAGATAATTAGCATCTAACATATTACTATTTCCAATATATTAGTGGAAATAAATAATGTATAACTTGTTGGACATGTAACGGACATGAAATGTGACGTAAAGTTTTCATTTTGCTAGGAAATTGACCTCTTCTTCACAGTATTTTTTTTTTAATCAGTTAAGATTTTCATGTGTTACATATATTAACATTATACAAGTTGAATTTATGCCAGATTCTTTAAAAAAAACATGTTTTTAATTACTGCTGTTGCTAATGTGACAGAGACAAAAATTAGTAACGTTAGCAACATTTGGACATGTCACATTAGCAACAACATCTTTAAAAGTTAAAATGTATGCATACAGTAATGTTTATCTTTGCCTGTAGTTATACTATTATATATATTCTGGTTAATAGTTTCTTAATATACAGAATGTAATTGTCTTAATATCAAATGTCAAACTAGAAACCAATTCACAGTACCCCGGTTGTAACATTAGCAACACCTTCTTCAGTTATACTTTAAGAAAATTCCCGTTCTTGTTGATATCTTTTTCAGTTACCCAGATAATCATGTCAAAATGATTAGAGTACCAAAAAGAACCCTTCCTTGTAGTAGATGAACCAACCAACCAGATTTAATGGATGCATTAATATTAATTATTGCATAAATTCCATTAGAAGCCAAGTGCATATATGGACTAGAACAAGTTAAATATTATTAAACTGACCCAGACATACTATACTAACTGTTTTGCCTATATTTTTGAGCCGACCTTTGCTCTTATTAAAAGATGCTGTATGCTTGGAGGACAAGAGGCACAGTATACACATTTTAATGTCTATTGTTTTATCCGAAATTGGAGTAAACCTGAAACCAAAAGCACTAAATACTAGTTACTAAAAGGCAGGATATTGATTCTTTTTGAAGTATTAAAGCTATGTTTCCCATGTTTCCCAAGAGGCAAATACCAATTTTAAATAAACCTGCAACCAAAAACACAAAATACTAGTAGCTAAAATGCCAGATATTGATTCTTTATGAAATATAAACTAAGTTATCCATGTCAAGAGGCAAATACCAATTTTAATTAAACCTGCAACCAAAAGCACTAAATACTAGTAGCTAAAAGGCCAGATATTGATTCTAGATGAAGTATAAACTGTTATCCATGTCAAGAGGCAAATACCAATTTTAATTAAACCTGCAACCAAAAGCACTAAATACTAGTAGCTAAAAGGCCAGATATTGATTCTAGATGAAGTATTACTGAGATTTGCCATGTCATGTCTGGCCAGAAAAATCAAACAAGAAATTAATAAACAATTTCAAATCAGTTTGCACATATATAGTGAGTACTGATATGCAATAGTGATCAATGCCTCAACACCTTGTTTTGTCAATTAAATCATGATCCGATGATAGATGCATCAGCATCTTGCATTCAAAATCTCAAATACTGCTGAAGCTTAAAATTAATTTAATGTTTTAATTTAACAGTCATTTTCTGTCTCCCGGTTTCTTCTGGAGGACTTCATCTGAAAGAAAATAAATTGAAAATATTACTGCTTATAATATATATGATTATGAAAAAAAAAATGTTTTACTATTATTTTAGGACTTTTCTTCAAATTTACATCACTCTTAATGGGATTTTTTCTGAATGCTTGAAGTATGGTTTTAAAAATTTTGTTGTCATTATTAGTTTTAGCTGAAACGGTAACCATGTTTTTTTACTGATTACCCTAGATAATGCTAAGGTACACTTGAAAATCAAATTGACAATTTCTTGGTAATTATTTCTGTGAACAATGACTTTTATGCCAACTAGATATATATATATGGTAGCTTAAATGTGATATAAAGCCCTTCAAAGAAACAGATTATAAATTACCTTTGAATATATATAAAAGTAAACGCCCCTCCATTATTATCTCTGGTGGTTTAAGTTTTTGTATAATATCATGTTCAGCTATGATGTACTTTAATGTTCCCTCCTTCCACCTTCTATTACATCTAGTAGATGCATAATAAAAAATCCATGGCCATTCAGACACCTGAAACAAGATTTAAAAATAATGACAAGTGACTTCTCAATACACAAATGATACATGTAGATGAAATCAATGAAATAACAGAACACTGTAAATATTATTTTTTAATTGTAGCTTGATTAATGTGTTTTTTTTTCATGTATTCTGACATTTAACAAAGAATATCTTGTGTCATTAAGTATAAATCTAAATTTTCGTACAATGAACATATCTTTCTTAGTTTAAAGATAACACATATTTTATTAATAAATTGTTGATATAAATCAAGAAATGTATGTACATATCTTCACAAACAAAAAATTAAACATAACCTGACCTAAACTTCAAAATGATAGCTTTAAAAATAATGACCGATTTTTTTTTCTTCAAATGTACCAATCAAGCAGTCATTGAAAATTGAAAAGCATTTAAAGATTTTCCAAGTTAAGACCCTGTTTTTTCAATAAATATATCCCATTTCTATTTGTTCTTGATCTATATAGCATTTCACTGGAGAAATCTAAGTCAGGTTAGATAAAGAATGAAAAATCCAAGAAAATAAAACAAGAGGCTCTCAAGAGCCTGAATCGCTCACCTTCAATTTTTTTATGAAATGGTATATAAAACACAAACTTTATTCTAGATACCCTAGGGATCATTCAGCTTAAGTTTGGTTGGAATTAGTTCAGTAGTTTCAGAGGAGAAGATCTTTGAAATAGTTTACACCGGACAGACAGACGGACGACGACGACGACGGACGACGACGGACGCCAAGTGATGGTAAAAGCTCACATTTCCTTTTAGGAAAGGTGAGCTAAAAAATAACATCAACAATTTGATGAAATTGATAACTTACAACTGCTGGGTATACATTATTTCCAAATCTGACAGCCAGATAATCCCCAGTTTTAAAAGTTCTGTTTTAAATAACATTTACCTTGTTTATAAATTATTAACCATAAACTATTTGATAAATTATTGTCATATTGTATTGGCTGTTTTTTAAAATTCTTCTTCATTTAAAGCAATGTAATAATTAGAAATTACAAGTTATAAATCTATATATTTTTAAATATAGATTCTGGTGATAATAATCTTTAAGTTAAAAAAAGTATCCAAAACGTTATCATAATTATTTAAGTACAAATGTAGTAATTGTGAGGGGAAAAAACGCTTTGACTAGAAAAATTAATAATTTAACATCAAATGTAATTCACTTATACCTTGATTTCTCTGCTACAGTTGTCTCTAATGCACTATTATCCATAACATCTACATCAGACTTGACTTCATCATCTGATTTGACTTCTGACTTTTCATCACCTATGTTTGCTTGGCTACATAAAACTTCAGACTTGACTGGCACCACCTTGACTTCATCATCTGATTTGACTTCTGACTTTTCATCACCTATGTTTGCTTGGCTACTTAAAACTTCAAACTTGACTGGCACCGACTTGACTACATCATCTGATTTGACTTTTGACTTTTCATCACCTATGTTTGCTTGGCTACTTAAAACTTCAAACTTGACTGGCACCGACTTGACTACATCATCTGATTTGACTACTGACTTTTCATCACCTATGTTTGCTTGGCTACTTAAAACTTCAAACTTGACTGGCACTGACTTGACTACATCATCTGATTTGACTTCTGACTTTTCATCACCTATGTTTGCTTGGCTACTTAAAACTTCAAACTTGACTGGCACCGACTTGACTACATCATCTGATTTGACTACTGACTTTTCATCACCTATGTTTGCTTGGCTACTTAAAACTTCAAACTTGACTGGCACCGACTTGACTACATCATCTGATTTGACTACTGACTTTTCATCACCTATGTTTGCTTGGCTACTTAAAACTTCAAACTTGACTGGCACTGACTTGACTACATCATCTGATTTGACTTCTGACTTTTCATCACCTATGTTTGCTTGGCTACTTAAAACTTCAAACTTGACTGGCACCGACTTGACTACATCATCTGATTTGACTTCTGACTTTTCATTAACTATGTTTGCTTGGCTACTTAAAACTTCAAACTTGACTGGCACTGACTTGACTACATCATCTGATTTGACTTTTGACTTTTCATCACCTATGTTTGCTTGGCTACTTAAAACTTCAAACTTGACTGGCACCGACTTGACTACATCATCTGATTTGACTTCTGACTTTTCATCACCTATGTTTGCTTGGCTACTTAAAACTTCAAACTTGACTGGCACTGACTTGACTACATCATCTGATTTGACTTCTGACTTTTCATCACCTATGTTTGCTTGGCTACTTAAAACTTCAAACTTGACTGGCACCGACTTGACTACATCATCTGATTTGACTACTGACTTTTCATCACCTATGTTTGCTTGGCTACTTAAAACTTCAAACTTGACTGGCACCGACTTGACTACATCATCTGATTTGACTACTGACTTTTCATCACCTATGTTTGCTTGGCTACTTAAAACTTCAAACTTGACTGGCACTGACTTGACTACATCATCTGATTTGACTTCTGACTTTTCATCACCTATGTTTGCTTGGCTACTTAAAACTTCAAACTTGACTGGCACCGACTTGACTACATCATCTGATTTGACTTCTGACTTTTCATTAACTATGTTTGCTTGGCTACTTAAAACTTCAAACTTGACTGGCACTGACTTGACTACATCATCTGATTTGACTGCTGACTTTTCATCACCTATGTTTGCTTGGCTACTTAAAACTTCAAACTTGACTGGCACCGACTTGACTACATCATCTGATTTGACTTTTGACTTTTCATCACCTATGTTTGCTTGGCTACTTAAAACTTCAAACTTGACTGGCACCGACTTGACTACATCATCTGATTTGACTTCTGACTTTTCATCACCTATGTTTGCTTGGCTACTTAAAACTTCAAACTTGACTGGCACCGACTTGACTACATCATCTGATTTGACTTCTGACTTTTCATCACCTATGTTTGCTTGGCTACTTAAAACTTCAAACTTGACTACATCATCTGATTTGACTTCTGACTTTTCGTCACCTATGTTTGCTTGTCTACATACAACTTCAAACTCGATCGGCATTGACTTGACTACATCATCTGATTTGACTTCTGACTTTTCATCAACTATGTTTGCTTGGCTACTTAAAACTTCAGACATGACATCAATGTCACTATTATCAATGTTCATAAAAACATCATTTTCAAGAAAAGTTTTAATAAAACTGTCATCTTCATTTAAACTAGTATCTGAATCATCAAAGCAAATCAAGGGTTCAGTATTAACTGAGTGTGATTCTTGTCTATGAAGTGGTAAGAGCGGGACAAAATGATTGATGAATCCATCATTTCTAGTTGATGACCACATTACAGCAGCAGAGATAGAATATAAACCTTCTTGTTCTTTCAAGGGAAGAATTCGCCTGTGGAGTACAGTTCTTGGAACAACATCAGTGTGTACATCTGGATAAACAGACATTATTTCACATTTTAATACTGATGAAACTGCGAGAAGTTCCCAAATACCCATCCAGGATCCATTTTTACACGAGTTTAATACCTCTTCTTCATAAAGTCTTCTTATAACATTTCTTGTAAGTCTATCTCCAGGTGTATATTGTTCCAGAAACATTATATATGTATTTAATAGATAAGAAGCATCCTTCTTGGGGAAACTGTTTCCCTTGATAAGATTTTCATTTTTGAGGTATAATTCTGCATTTATGCACATCTCTACTGTTATTCTTGCTCTAATTTCCTTAAAATTATTTTCATTCCCAAAGACAAGAGTGCTGATGCTTCTGGGAAGACAATTCCCATCCCCGTACACCACCACTGGCAAATAGTTCACAAACTTTGTTGTCTGTAGTCTAAGTTTGGGGAATAAATTTGATGCATCACGGTCAACTACTAAATTATTTGAGACAATATTAGTATCTTCATTTATCACAATTTCAATTTGTTTGAATTCTTCATCTAACTGTGTACATAATGCCAGTAAGATATCATAGTCTGCACACCTTTGCAATTCCTGAAGTTTTAAATCAAAATATTGTTTCCTGTCTATTGCTGTGTGCTCATTTGGTGGTTGTTGTTGTTCTGCTGTCCTCAATGGCACACTTTGTTTTACTACCTTTGGTTTTGAAGATACTGTTTCATTCTTTTTCCTTATTGATGTTTTCTTTTCTTGTGGAACAACAGGTACCTTTGGTTTTGATGATGCTGTTTCCTTCTTTTTCTTAATTGCTGTTTTCTTTTCTTGTGGAACAACAGGTACTTTTGGTTTTGATGATGCTGTTTCCTTCTTTTTCTTAATTGTTGTTTTCTTTTCCTTGACTTTCAATTTTGCATTTTCTTTGTTTTCACTGTTTTTATTTCCCTGTATAATTGTCTTCCTCTTTGATTCTTTAACATCTTTACCTTCATTTTGGATCTTTATTCTTTCAATATCTGTATAGTCAGAATTTATACATCTTTCATAGTCCCGTTTTAAACATTGTTCACAAAAACATGACACCTTCTTAATGTTAAGTGCACCTTGTGTTTGAGGATCATTGTTAACTTGATGTATCTGTCTTATTCCTTTAATGGGTTTAACAGTGTCTTCTTTAGAATGTTCGATAATGTTTTTATCAACTAGGAAAAAATCTCTCTTCGATCCTGGTTCATCAAAAACAATATGCTCACAGCACCAATTATACATGTCTGTAGCATTTGTTATAATTGCTCGTCTTCCTATTACAACTGAGTCCACTGCTTTATTAACAGCAGCAACCTCTCCATCAGATTCACTTTTGCCGTGTTCACTCCCAAAATAATGACGCTGTATAACAACATTTTCTTGTGCTAATTTGGCAAAAGTGTGCCTACTTTTATACTGTCCAGCACAACCATCAGAAAAAATTATCAATTCCTTGTAGGGTATAGATTTTTCATCCAAAAATTCAAGAGTTTTGTTTTGAAAATACTCGACTGCTTTTGAGTCGTGTGTAATATCATCACTCAGAAATACTAAAGAATGTCTTACAATCAGTTCTGGCACATCATTGGAGTGATAAAATAAAACTATAGGATGTATTGTAATCTGAGCTGCAGCAAAATATGCTGATTTAATTTCATCTTGATATCTCACTACTCTATTTCTTCCGAAATCCATTACCATTAAAATATTATCTTTAGGAAGATTATCTTTTATCGTGTTAAACTGGAACTGTTGCCAATCAGCAGTAAATACATGTTTAACAAGGGATGTTCCTTGTGTTGGTTTTTCAACGTCTTCCTGCAATTCCTCTAGACATTGATGAACATTTCCTTCTTTCTGTACCAAACATTTCCTTATTTTACCATCACTTCCCATTTTTCTCTCCCAATGGTTCCAGGACAGCTTACGTATTTGTTCTTGATCTGTATTTAAATCACGATAATGTTGTACAATATTACAATGTTTCTCGTGTGAACTACACATTTCACAAATGCCATAAATGCATTTACTTTGGTGAAATCTCCTTGCATCAGGTTTTCTACATAATAAAAAGTTGACTAGCTCTTTTTCATTTCTTGGACTTTTGTGATGAGAGAAAGCTCTGTTTAGGCATGTAAGTTTGTATTTAATGTTAAAACATGTAGGACAAACACACACATTCCACTGAGTTTTTGTCAATAGTCGGACACATTTTGGCTTTAATGATATAAATTTAGAAAAGCTCAATTTAATAGTAGGATTCTCATCTCTGAAGGTTTTAAATGCAGCTGTTAATGTCATTTGTAGAGAATAACCAGGCCCATATTTTGTAGTATATCTCTTCTGTGGTAGAACTCTGGCTGTTCTTAGGAAAAATGACTTCACCAAGTTTTCTTTTGTTTTCGAAAATTTATCCTTCCTTGTTTTTCTAGGTTGTATCTTCAGGTTCTTCAATGCTTTTCTGACTATGTTTTTTCTATCATAACTTTTCAGATATCTGAGAGTATTTCTATCTAAAAGATCCTTAGTAAATGCCATGTTTCTACGCATAAATATGCTTGCATACTTTTTTTCTTTCTGTATCAGTTGTTCGTATATTGCATCCTTTTTCCTTGGTGTTGTGTTTTTAATGATGTGTGTTAAAAGATCTACAAACTTTCTTGGTGTAGTTGGCAACTGTTGTCTTACTGAGGACGCCTTATTCCACAAGGACTGCTTTGTTTTGTATCCTATCATGTCATGACTTTTTTCAGTTTTCTGTTTCAATTTTGGCAATTGCATCTTTTTCTCATCATCTTTTGTTGTTTTTTTACGATTTTTATCCTTTTCCTTAACCCATCTTTTTTTATAATTTGAGGTGTTTGCTCTGTATTTTGCCTTTGCCACTCTCCATTTCTCTCTCTTTGTTTGCACATTTTTTCTTGTTGATGGTTTACTTTTTGTATTTTTGTTTGATCCAATCTTAACTTTAATTGGTGTTTCAGTTTTTTCTTTCTTTCTTTGTCTTAGTTTAGCTTGCCTCATTCTCAGATTTTCTAGGATATTTTTGCATACTTGCTCTTCTTCTGGTGTTTTGTTCTTTTTCAATCTTATTGACTTCAATTTTTGTCTATTTGTTTTGGAGTGTTCTTTTTGTTTTTCTAAATATTGTTTATACTTTTGAGGATTATTCTTTTTAAGCTGTTCTCTCCAAATGGTGCTGCGATGCTTCTAGAAAAGAAAAAAAAATATAAGTGTTTGTGACAGACAGGCTGGCTGTACAACCTCATACAAAAGTTTTTTTCAGTAAAAAAATACAGAAATCCAGTTAAAAACAAGAGTATCTGTGAGCTACTGCTCACTTATGAAACCACACTAAAAGTATACAGTAAACAGGAAATTAACCATTTAGCCACTGTGGGATGGATTGATGAATAATTCTTGAAACCAAGTTTTAGAAATGCTTATATTTTAATATAATGTAGTTGTTCTGAGAAAAAAATGTAACAATTTAAAGCGGGCATATATCATGTATATCATGTATATAATATTACTTGAAGTAAAATTATCAGAATGGTTTTTTTTGTATTTTTTTATTTGTCCCTGTACCTTCAAATAAAATTGAATGCTAACCCTGGTTCTTTATTATTTATCATATGATTTTAACCTTCTTGCTGCCAGATTAAATTTTTTTACCATGTTACTCACACCACAATAGTGTATGACGGTCTCAGTATTTTGTTACGTTTTAAAATTCAAAATTCTGTGTGATGTTTTTAGAATTGCAATAGATGCAATTTAGTCTCACTTGTAGCATTAGCAACTTTAACAAATGTCTTTTCGTAACATATGCAACATAGTATATCTGTTCCATCTCATAGCATCATAGATGTAAAAATCCTTCTTTAAATTTATTCAAAATTATTTGAAAATACTAAATTTACAGAAATTAGTAGTTTTTTCACCCATATTTCAACTGTTTCTACAAATATTTTTTTTGTAAAATTCATGAATTTATTGTCGTAATTTGTGTCCAACATGAAACATTAGCAACATAATTGAACATTACTTCCTTCTTTTTTGTCCATAAGTAACGTTCCCAACACCTATTCAAGTCTTCAGGGAACATTCGCAACGACTGTACTTGTCTCACTAGACTCAGATCGACATTCGCAACATTGAATTTATGTCCGAAAGTAACAATCGCTACATAAAAATGTGTCCAACTTATACCGTTCACAACAACTTATCAAGAATAATGTATATTATATGTTCCAAGATGAACGGGATGACTCAAATGTTCGTAAAATACGATCAAATCTCGATTGACGATGAAAAAACACAACAAAAGCTTCTTAATTTGATATTATCATGAAATTACTTGATTCGACTATTTGTTGCGAACTTCCTTATGATGGACGGAATATATTCAAGTTCCTCATGCAGTGAAATTACATACAACTTACCTTTTGTTTCCTCCCATCCTGTGAATCAACCGATTCAGCTTCCATTTCTACTCAGGGCGAGATCGTAACTTCTATACAGGAGAGCTACAGATCTAAATATAATGTTCCTCACGTGACCCTGATAAGGACGGAAACGTAGATCAGTAACATTCGCAAAAATAGAACAGCCAATGATATTGATTCCTCTAGTCCGTTGACCCCCTTAAGGTCATCAAAATGTAAATAATTGGTATTTTCAATGATTCATAAATCCGAAGATAAAAATAACTACAATGGACTGTCTGAGAACCAAAATAAAAGTTGCGATCGCGACATACCACACCGGACGGAAAATATGTAACATTCGCAATTTTTTATTAAAATGCACTTTTTTAACCTTTACTAATAAAAATCTGCCTTTAAATTGTGATAAACACCCAAAAGGAGACTTTTTATTAAAATATAAGCCCATGATATAATGCCCAACATATGATTTATACTTTAAAATTCAACTCAAAATAAGTTAGATTTTGGGCAAGTAGGATACCATGTCTCTGCAATGTCTAACATTTTGAAATTAAAAACTCTCTACATCTGACAGAAAACACAAATACAAATTAATTTTTATTTTTATTTACTCAGAAATACACATTTAATAGAATAACATTCTGCATTACTACATTTCACAGTCTGTTTCACAGTTTCAGCAATTCCTTTTTTGATTGATAAAAAAAATAAAATATCCTGGTTATTGTAAAATCTGCCATAAATATTCATATTCAGATATAATTTTTTTTTTTAATTTAATTCTGTAAATTATCTCCCCTTTAATACTTACAGAGGAACTCCAAGAGGATCAATTTTGTATCTACAGATCTGATTATCTAGCATCACCCAAGACCTTCTATCATACATCTGTGTTCCTACGTCTAGTTTCGATGTCACAATCTTGTTCCATACAATATTAATGGAAGGTAAGGGAGGTAATTCTGCTCTTTCTTCCTCGGACAACAGGTTACGTTTTTGTCGTTGTTGTTTGATACTACAAAAGATTAATAACACTGTTGTGATGCATGAGTAAGTGATCAGCTAGGAAAGATATTTATTTTCAAAAAGTAATATAAACCTACAATTGAAGTAAAGAATTGTATGCAACTTTCCCAACTGCAAAACATTTTTTTTTAAACATTAACTTTTTTTGTGTAATATTATTTATGATATGGCTACAGGAGTTTTGTTTTCAGTCATAAAACAAGAATGTGTCCCTAGTACATGGATGCCCCATCCGCATTATCATTTTCTATGTTCAGTAGACTGTGGAAATGGGGTAAAAACTCTTAATTTGGCATTAAAATTAGAAAGATCAAATCATAAAGAACATGTTTACTAAGTTTCAAGTTGATTGGACTTCAACTTCATCAAAAACTACCTTGACCAAAAATCTTTTACCTGAAGAGGGACAGACGGACTGACGGCCAGTGACACAGACCAGAAAACATAATGCCGATAAATGGGGTATAAAAACAAAATATATGCTGAGAATTGTAGAATAAGGAAAAGGAAAGACATTAAATATATAAACCAATCTTAGATGAAAGACTACATTCATTTAACAGAATATCCTTATTGAAGTTATACACATTCTATTATAATGATGAATTCTGTGAGTGAAATAACGCAGTGGCGGATCCAGAACTTTTTATAAAGAGGGGGATGGGGAACACTGACTGCCATAAGAGGGGGACCGCTACAGTCATGCTTCAGTGATTCCCTATATATAATGACGAAATAGAGGCTAATGGCAACCAGTTGTGTTAATTTTTCTGTCTGATAATTTTGAGAATTAATAGTCAAATAGCTAACTTGATATCTTGAGAAAAACTATAGATAGTATTCAGACATTCAGCTGTTAAAAAGAAGCTACTAGAATCATATTTTGAAAGAAACGGGTAATATAACACATTGAATGAAGCATACACCAATCCCACACAGACGTCCCCGTGTGTCATCGTCAGGGTCAGATTCAGATACCCCTCTTCGAAAAAAACAAAACACAGAAAACATTGAGAACATGGCAGAACTAACAATAAAAGAAGTCAATCTACAAGACTTATACACTATCCTAGTCGATATGAAGTCCTCCCAAGATCAACTAAAAAAGGACCAGGACTCGTTCCAAACCATTGTGAAAGATCGTAGTTCATCACTTGAAGAAAAACTAGAAAATAAACTAGACCTTATCCATCAGCAATTCAAAAGTGAATTAAACCTTGTGAGAAAAGAGATTGAAAAAGAATCTAAAGTCACTAATGAAGAACTGAAGAAAAAAAAATAGTCGAGTAGACCAAGTAGAGATGACTGTCAGAAATCAACCAGAAAAAAAATCCACACACAATAAATTGATATTTAAGAATATAAAGGCATGTGACATCGAGAACACAGAAGACCCATTATATATCAGATTATATGTAGAGAAAATCCTCAGAGAAAAATTGAACTAGAGACTGAAATAGAAAAGATTGAAGTCTTGAATGTAAACAAAGGAGAAGACCAAGCCAAAAACGAAACGGGTTCGGACCGTAAACAACCAAGACTAGTTATTGCTGTTTACTTCCGGAATACTGATGACAAACGAAACGTGTTGCTAAATAAAAAGAAGCTGAGACATATTGGAAGTTTCTCCCACATTTACGTAGAAATAGACAAGACAAAGCATGAAAGACAAACTGAAGCAAACCTACGTAAGTTAGTAAAATCTGTCCCATCACGGCGGTCGAGTTGTGAATGTCCCTGATCAAATCCAAAACACCGACAAAACTGAAAATCAAAACAATGGCTCATCATAGCAATTACCATGCCACCCGGGCATTAAAGTACTCCATGAAGCAGGAAGTAGAGCACTAGGTGCAATAATTGCAAAGCATTTTAGTATGAAAGGTCTCAGCTTTCCAGTTTTTGAAAAACTTTATTTCAATACTGTAGTTCCAGTAACAGACTATGCATCAGAAGTGTGGGGATACAAAAATATAGACCTTACCGACAAATTACAACATAGAGCAATTAGAACATTCTTGGGAGTCGGGAAAAGGGCACCGTTACCTTATCTTACAGGGGAAACATGTTGGCTGGATGTGCAACTAAGGCGTCAAATAAACATCATACGATTATGGTTGAGAATTGTAAGAATGCCAGATGACCGATTGCCAAAAAAAGATATTTTAATGGGACAAACAAAATAGTAACAGGAATAGCTGGTCATTTGAAGTGAAGTCAATTTTGAACAAATGTAATCTATCACAAAACTTTCAAGAAAATAGTACACTTGGACTAGGAGTGAAAGCTTTTTTAGGCATTGTTAAGGAAAGACTAACATACATAGGGTCCGAGAAATGGAAAACCAGTGTGAACGGGATGCCTAAACTAAGAACATATATCAAAATTAAAGAAAATTACTGTCAAGAACCAATTATTAACAAAACAATGTCATCAAAGCAACGATCTGTCATTTCAAAGATTAGAAGTGGTACATTTCCTATAGAAATAAAAATAGGTCTCTATCGACAAAAACCTATATCTGAAAGACTCTGCAAAATATGCAATAATCGAGCTGTTGAGGACGAGATGCATTTTTTTATTCAGTGTCCTGCCTATTCCGCAGAGAGACAAACATTGTTATCCACAGTAGAATGCAAGCTGAACGTACACACACAGGAACTTGACAATGAAGAACTGTTGAAATTACTGTTAATAACACCAGACACAATTTGCGATGTGGCCAACTTTCTAATGGAAGCTTTGGACAAAAGATACAGATTAACATAATTAGAACAGTACTTTGAAGTGTCTTGCTAACGTTCACTGCTATAAAATTACGATTATAAAAGCATTGTGTGAAATTATACCTGTGAATATATAAGGTTTTTTTTATAATTCTGGCTGCTTAATGTTTAAAAGCAATCTGAAGGTTACTTTATTTACATCAAAGTCTCAATTTTTTTAAATTTTTTTCTACCTCTACCTATAAAGATAATTATTCTACACGATCATAATAATTATATCAAAAGTTCAAAGCTGATCAATATATAAATATTTACTTTCAATGACAGCTCATTTTTATTAGTCAAAATTTTATCAGTCAGTAATATGAATTTCCTCACATGTATCTGTACAATTCTATTCACACCAGAAAGTTTGAAAATCTATACTTGGACCCCCTAAGAAATTTTGAGAAAAGTGTACATGAACGCTTCATTTTTATGGGGTATAAATGTATAAGTAAGAGAAGTTACATTTCATCATTTATAGTGCATACAATTTGTATATAATATAATATGTAATGTGAATCAGTCTTCTGTTGATACAAACTGGAATTATTACTATGTTTCAAAGTAACACAAGATAAAACACTTTGTTGAACATGTATGATCACTGGTGCAGGCACACATGAGACAATGCTATCTCATTTAATTATTAATACTACAAACTCAATTCAACACAATAGAACTACCATGTCAAAGCTACAAAAAAAAAAAGCTAAGAGAAGAAAATGTCAAATTTTCAATTTTGATAAAGGGAGATAACCCAAAGTAACACCAAGATGAAAAGTCAAACTATACTTGTATACATACTTTATAATGTCTGCATTGAAGAAAGAAAGGTATAGTCTGTTCATAGTTATACATGCTTGTTATATACTTATTGTAATAAATAGTGTTATATTTTTTTATTTACTTTTTTTACTTGTATGCATTTAAATGTACCTGTTTACATTTTCAAATATTAGCCATAGTGTCTACATGCTATTTCTCTATCACAGCAAATAGGATAAATTATCATGATATAGATCAACTGTCAGAATTTTGTCAAATCTAGGTGAAAATTTCTTTTTCTTACCTTTTATAATTACAAATTCTAGTTTTTATAATATGATGTGGATACATACAAAAAGAAACAACTCTTATCTTCCTAAATTTCCATTTTCAACCCTTACATTATCAAACAAGTGAAACTGCGAGCTACTGCTCACTGATGATACCCCCGCCGCAAGTGGATAATATTAATAGTGTAAAAATATGCAAGTGTTCGGTAAACAGGAAGTTGTAGAGTGATGAATCTGAAAACGCATCACACGGTATAGCTGACTTATAAAAATCCTGAAACCAAATTTCAGAAATCCTTGTATTGTAGTTCCTGAGAAAAATGTGACGAAAATTTTTAACTTGGTTATCATGTGTAAAATCATACAAGTGTTCGGTAAACAGGAAGTAGTCGAGTGATGAATCTGAAAACGCATCACACGGTATAGCTGACTTATATAAATCCTGAAACCAAATTTCAGAAATCCTTGTATGGTAGTTCCTGAGAAAAATGTGACGAAAATTTTCAACTTGGCTATCATGTGTAAAATCATACAAGTGTTCGGTAAACAGGAAGTTGTCGAGTGATGAATCTGAAAACGCATCACACGGTATAGCTGACTTATATAAATCCTGAAACCAAATTTCAGAAATCCTTGTATTGTAGTTCCTGAGAAAAATGTGACGAAAATTTTCAACTTGGCTATCATGTGTAAAATCAGACAAGTGTTCGGTAAACAGGAAGTTGTCAAGTGATGAATCTGAAAACGCATCACACAGTATGGCTGACATATATAAATGTTGATACTAAATTACAGAAAGGGTGGATGTGTAGTTCCTGAGAAAAATGTGACGAAAGTTTCATGGGACGGACTGACAGACAGAGGTAAAACAGTATACCCCCCCTTTTTTAAAGCGGGGGTATAATAAAAGTTAATTATTAAGTTACTTTCATTCTTATTATCTCATTTAATTATTAAACACAACTGATATATTGAAACTACATTGTATCAAATAAGAATTAAGCCTCCGATATAAAACTGATTAATAGATTTGAAATTTATTCATATAATTATTCGTACATAAATGACAGTGCATCATAAGCCTCTAAAGGCTGGTTGGTATAATTATACATGTTTATTTTTTATCTGACAACCCTGCATACCATCTGGTATCCACTTAAGGGAACTCTACCAGCACAAAACATAAGAGGCGTTGGTTCAGCAGCTCTTTATTTATGTTTATTAAATGTTTATGTTTAAAACTGCAATATATTGTATTTCATGTATATGTACCAAGGCTTCCAAAACGGTCATATATTCCGGTCATTTGTATAATGTCCGGTAAAAGTCCGGCTGGGCAAAGCATGAAACGGTCATATACTTTTTAGTTTTCAAGGCTTTTTCGGTCATTTTATACACGATCTTTTTGACCCAACCTTTTTCCATTAACATCAACACATTTCCGGTCATAAATGTGACATGATGATTAATTACTATCAAAACAACACATAATCCAATACTTTCTAATTTTAATCAAGGCTAATTAGTAGTTGGACAGCTGAAATCTACCTGTTCAGGTGACAGGTGAACTATGTTCAGTACCGGACATCGTAAAATTGATCGGTCTATTCACAATTTTTTTCTTACTTTTCAGCAGTTTGTTTCTTATTGATTTAGTCCAAAAGATTAAAATTATTAGAAATTAGTTTATTAACATGATTTGATGAAAAATTTAAAAAGGTTTTAAATGAAAAATCGTCAGAACTACGTCGTATGAACTAGAACACGTGTGCGCATGTGCACAGGTGGGAAATTTAATTATGCATCCTACATTTCTTCAAAAATGCTAAAATTATCTTTGATACCTGTATCTAACGTTCATTTCAAGTATTTTGTTGAAGAAATAACGTGGAAAGAGCTTCTTCACTCAGTCCTGCTTTGTAAACATTCAGGGATTTTACGTATCCCTTTATGGTCCATGTTTTACCATTGTCAAGTCAACATCCGGTTAGAACAATGTGAAAACGAAACTAAAGATTTGATAATGTCATTTTGCACAAATAAAAAGTCTAAGGCAGATATGAGCACGCTGATGTGCACACTTTGAATGATGCACTGCCAATTTAACAGTTACATCCGAACATCAAATTCATATCATATCAAAGTAAAGTTTAAAATCGGTTTTTTTAATGCAATGTCAATCATTGGAATGGCCATCTGATTACCATAATTGCCTTTTGTGACTAAGTCTTAAGGAATTAAAATCGGAATCAGATATGAAATGTCCGGCTGGCTCAAATAATTTTTGGAAGCCTTGATATGTACCAAGTTGTACTTTAATAATAAAAATATCTATCTATCTATAATCAACCAAATTGTTCCCACAAAAGAGGTGTCTCATTGGCAATCATACCACATCTTCTTTTTTATATTTATAATACTTACAGTATAATATCTTCATCAACATACAGTCTCTCATCTTCACTGAATGAATCTCGTGACTTTGTATATATTTTGGCATCATAAACTTCATATGGTTGCTGTAATTTGAAACAGTAATACTCACACATTTAAATGTCATATGAATAAAAAAAAAATCTGTTCTTTGTTTCTTCAGTAATTTAATATTTCTAAAGCAACAAATTTGGTTTTATAACACTTGTATGATTTTCCTGGTCATCTACATGTACCTTTGGTTCAAAATTTTAAAATATTAAAATATATATAAATAATCTTTTACAGTTAAAAAGGTATCATACATAAGAAAAATGGATTAAAAAAGTTAGGTAGTGCCTGCTTGATTATTAAGAGACAACCAAATGAAAAACAGAAAATTTTGGTTGTGATGAAGGTGTCTTGATTTTTATACCATATGAAGTTACTGCTACTGAATGAAATCTGATTGAACACAAACATTTTTTGTAACAATTGCCAATTACCAACATGTGTTAGAGTAAAAACAAGAATGTGTCCAAAGTACACGGATGCCCCACTCGCACTATCCTTTTCCATGTTCCATGGACCGTGAAATTGGGTAATAATCCAAAAACTTTAACCTGAAACTCCCACTTTCAATTTCTATGTTCAGTAGACTGTGAAATTGGGGTGAAATTGGGGTCAAAAGTCTAATTTGGCTTCAAAATTAGAAAGATCATATCATTAGCAACAAGTGTACTAAGTTTCAAGTTGTTGATTGGACTTCAGCTTCATCAAAAACTACCTTGACCAAAAACTTTAACCTTAACGGACGTACAGACACACAGACGAATGGACGCACAAACAGAGCCACAGACCAGAAAACATAATGCCCCTCTACTATCGTAGGTGGAGCATAATTATCATGTTTATGGCACTGCTTCATAGTTATTTGTCTTGAAGTTTTGAACTACAGTGGATTCATTTATTTTCGTGGGAACCAATTTTTGTGGATTATAGAAATCTTATATGTTCATGGATATTTACTTTCGTGGTTTTGTGGATGTCTGCATACAATCCTATAGAATATTTGAAATTTGTTGAAAATTTTATTTCGTGGTTCACCTGTACCCACAAAATCCACAAAAAATGGTATTCAACAAAAAATAATGAATCTACTACAGTAAAGTACTCCCTGATTTTTAATTTACTTTGATTTCTATTATAAAACCATCTTCAGCAAAAATCTTGTTTTTAGGTTGCACTGGTAACCTTACAAATCTTACCTCCCAAGGAACATATTTATCAAAGACAGGGAATCTGGTAACAGTGGTTCCTGGGTAAGGTGATTGCCTAGCAGCCACATGGACAAGTAGACCTTTTACTGTAGACACTCCAAGTACATCTGTTGAAATAAAATACACATAAACACATGAACAAGTAGACCTTTTACTGTAGACACTCCAAGTACATCTGTTGAAATAAAATACACATAAACACATGAACAAGTAGACCTTTTACTGTAGACACTCCAAGTACATCTGTTGAAATAAAATACACATAAACACATGGACAAGTAGACCTTTAACTGTAGACACTCCAAGTACATCTGTTGAAATAAAATACACATAAACACATGGACAAGTAGACCTTTAACTGTAGACACTCCAAGTACATCTGTTAAAATAAAATACACATAAACACATGAACAAGTGGACCTTTTACTGTAGACACTCCAAGTACATCTGTTGAAATAAAATACACATAAACACATGGACAAGCAGACCTTTAACTGTAGACACTCCAAGTACATCTGTTAAAATAAAATACACATAAACACATGGACAAGTAGACCTTTTACTGTAGACACTCCAAGTACATGTGTTGAAATAAAATACAAATAAATACATGGACAAGTAGACCTTTTACTGTAGACACTCCAAGTACATCTGTTAAAATAAAATACACATAAAAACATGGACAAGTAGACCTTTTACTGTAGACACTCCAAGTACATATGTTGAAATAAAATACACATAAACACATGAACAAGTAGACCTTTTACTGTAGACACTCCAAGTACATCTGTTAAAACAAGTGAAACTGCGAGCTACTGCTCACTGATGATACCCCCGTCGCAAGTGGATAATATTAATAGTGTAAAAATATGCAAGTGTTCGGTAAACAGGAAGTTGTCGAGTTATGAATCTGAAAACGCATCACTCGGTATAGCTGACTTATAAAAATCCTGAAACCAAATTTCAGAAATCCTTGTATTGTAGTTCCTGAGAAAAATGTGACAAAAATTTTTAACTTGGTTATCATGTGTAAAATCATACAAGTGTTCGGTAAACAGGAAGTTGTCAAGTGATGAATCTGAAAACGCATCACACGGTATAGCTGACTTATATAAATCCTGAAACCAAATTTCAGAAATCCTTGTATTGTAGTTCCTGAGAAAAATGTGACGAAAATTTTCAACTTGGTTATCATGTGTAAAATCATACAAGTGTTCGGTAAACAGGAAGTTGTCGAGTGATGAATCTGAAAACGCATCACACGGTATAGCTGACTTATATAAATCCTGAAACCAAATTTCAGAAATCCTTGTATTGTAGTTCCTGAGAAAAATGTGATGAAAATTTTTAACTTGGCTAGCATGTGTAAAATCAGACAAGTGTTCAGTAAACAGGAAGTTGTCAAGTGATGAATCTGAAAACGCATCACACCGTATGGCTGACATACCCGTATATAAATGTTGATACCAAATTACAGAAAGGGTGGATGTGTAGTTCCTGAGAAAAATGTGACGAAAGTTTCATGGGACGGACTGACTGACGGACGGACGGACAGACTGACGGACGGACGGACAGACTGACGGACTGACGGACAGACAGAGGTAAAACAGTATACCCCCCCCCCTTTTTTAAAGCTGGAGTATAATAAAATACACATAAAAACATGGACAAGTAGACCTTTTACTGTAGACACTCCAAGTACATATGTTGAAATAAAATACAAATAAACACATGAACAAGTAGACCTTTTACTGTAGACACTCCAAGTACATCTGTTAAAATAAAATACACATAAAAACATGGACAAGTAGACCTTTTACTGTAGACACTCCAAGTACATATGTTGAAATAAAATACAAATAAACACATGGACAAGTAGACCTTTAACTGTAGACACTGAAAGTACATCTGTTGAAACAAGAATGTGTCCATAGAACATGGATGCCCAAATCTCACTTTTATTTTCTATGTTCAATGGACCATGAAATTGGGGTCAAAACTCTAATTTGGCATTAACATTTGAAAGATCATATCAGGGGAACATGTGTACTGAGTTTCAAGTTGATAGGACTTCAACTTCATCAAAAACTACCTTGACCAAAAAAAACTTAACCTGAAGCGGGACAAATGAACGAATGAACAGACAGACGGATGAAAGGATGCACGGAATAGAATACATAATGCCCATAAACGGGGCATAATAAAATACACATAAACTGATAAAATGTATGTGTTTCTCAACTATAAGTGACATATTTCATATGGTCTAAAAATTGATACCACAATAGTCATTAGATCTATAATTTCAGACTGCTAAGGGAAACGCCATTTTGTAATTCCAATAAAACATGGGCTGCATGTGATTAACATCACAATTGAAAATGCTACCTCAGTTGTATTTTGAACAACACCCAATATCAAAATGGACATTTGTGTTGGTTTCTAGCCAGGAAATAAAATAAAATCTTTCTTAAAGCAAGTTTACTTTTATCTTCTCTTTTTTTATTTTCTACAACGTTTCGACTACCTAAAATATACAATTGAAACCTTGCTAACACCAGGTAAAAAAGATACTGACAAATATAATGCCTTTCCATGTTAAAATGAGCATAGAGCATGGCATAAAAGAATTATTTCTTAATTTCCTATTGTGAGGGGGGATAGGACCTTTATGGGGACTCCGGGATCGGGTGTTTTTAAGCTCGGGATTTACCCTTTCAGGATCCGGGAATTCTTTTTTCCAATTTCAGGACCTCAGGATTTCTTGTTTTTAAGCTCAGGATTTCGGGATTTCGTGTTTTAAAGCCCGGGATTTCGGGATCAGGACCCCTCCTATACCCCTCTATTGTGACTTTTTAACTGAATTTGGATTCACTCATACATAGATGACATCATGAGATACAATTTTTATCTTGATTTGTATATATATCAGTATTGGAGATACAAGTTTAGAACACTTGTAGTGTACTCTGATTGCCTGTAAAAGAAGGTGTAGGGTATAGGTCAATGTGACAGAAACCTAAGAACACAAAACAGGCATTTGGAGGTTGATGTACAATTTTTAATAATATACAATAAAATTGAGAAAGGAAATGGTGAATATGTCAAAGCGACAACCACCCGACCATAGAGCAAACAACAGCCGAAGGCAACCAATGGGTCTTCAATGTAGCGAGAATTCCCGCACCCGTAGGTGTCCTTCAGCTGGCCCCTAAAATATGCATAATAGTACAGTGATAATGGACGTCATACTAAACTCCGAATTATACACAAGAAACTAAAATTTAAAATCATACAAGACTAACAAAGGCCAGAGGCTCCTGACTTGGGACAGGCGCAAATTTGCGGCTGGGTTAAACATGTTTATGAGATCTCAACCCTCCCCCTATACCTTTAGCCAATGTAGAAAAGTAAAAGAATAACAATACGCACATTAAAATTCAGTTCAAGAGAAGTCCGAGTCTGATGTCAAAAGATGTAACAAAAGAAAATAAATAAAATGACAATAATACATAAATAACAACAGACTACTAGCAGTTAACTGACATGCCAGCTCCAGACCTCAATTAAACTGATTGAAAGATTATGTCTTCATCATATGAATATCAGGTACAATCCCTCCCGTTAGGGGTTTAGTATCATACTATCATAAAATATATGAGAAGAACATAACCCGTGTCATGCCAACAACTGTTTTTTTAGAAATAAATGTGTTTAGTTCCGATGCAAAGACCCTATCAGTGAATCAATGTTAAAGCCAAAATATGCAATCTTTAATGACCTGACAACAGTATCGTAACTATATCCCCTTTTAATAAGTCTATTTAAAGGTTTTGTTAGTTTCTGAGGAGAATACTGACATTTTTGTGCTTTATAAAGAATATTTCCATAAAATTTTGGATGTGAAATACCTGAACGTATAAGATGTCTGCATGTTGAGTTATATTTACGAATTATTTCCTTATACCGGTGATAAAATTTAGTAAATGTTTTGACCAGTTTGTGATATCGAAAACCCTGGTGTAATAATTTTTCAGTAATACATAAATTTCTCTCGCTAAAATCTAATACATTGTTACATACACGAGCGAATCGTACAAGTTGAGATATATAAACACCATAAGATGGTGACAAGGGAACGTCACCATCTAAAAATGGATAATTAACAATAGGAAATGAAAAATCATCTCTTTTATCATAAATTTTTGTATTAAGCTTCCCGTTTATGATATAGATATCAAGATCGAGGAAAGGGCAGTGGTCATTGTTATCATTAGCTTTATTTAAAGTAAGTTCTACAGGATAAATTTCTTTAGTATACATACTGAAGTCGTCATTATTTAGAGCCAATATATCATCCAAATATCTAAAAGTATTGTTAAATTTTTGTATCAAATGTTGTTTTGATGGGTCTTTGCTAATTTTAGTCATAAATTGTAACTCATAACAATACAAAAAACTCATCAGTGACGCTCTATCTGTATTGTAACTCATAACAATATAAAAAACAAGTTTGCATTAACAATTTTAAGAAACTTTAAAAGATCTGCTATGAACAAGAAATTTTAATAAATGTCATTTTTTTTTATTAGTCAGCAAAAACCTGACTCCTGTTTTCTATGTAATGTTTGGTGAACAGCTGTTTCAACTTATTTGTCTGTTCATTTCTTTTTCTTTTCGCCATAGTGGTTTTATTTCCTTTGACTTTTGTTCTTTCTTTGAATAACTTATCGAGGGTATCGCAAGCCCAGTAGTCAGCACTTTTTGTGCTGACATGAATTGTCATTGATATGGTTATATTTATAAATTTACTGTTTACAAATTTATGAATTTTTTGAAATACTAAGGTTTTTCTACCTCAGGCATAGACTACCTTAGCTGTATTTGGCAAACTTTTAGGAATTTTGGTCCTCAATGCTCTTCAACTTCGTACTTTATTTGGCCTTTTTAACCTTTTTGGATTAGAGTGTCACTGATGAGTCTTTTGTAGACGAAATGCACGTCTGGCGTATTTACTAAATTTAGTCCTGGTATCTATGATGAGTTTATTTATCTGATATTACCCCCCTTTTTTTTTTACCTGACTTGTCCAATTTATGCGAGATATTCTCTAGATACATCCTACTGGATTGAATCATTCTCTCTAATTCAAATATTCTATCTGTCATCCTCTTGATAGTCTTCTTTTGGAATCTCAAATCATCCTGCATATTCTGTAATCTGTCAACAAATGAAAGAAACAAGCTATTTATAAACTGGCAGATATAATTTGTTTTTTGCAAAACATCATGTTGCAGTTTTGGAAATTAAATAACAAGAATGTGTCTCAAGTACATGGATGTCCCATCCGCGCTATCATTTTCTATTTTCATTGGACTGTGAAAATGGGGGAAAATTTAGAATTAGTCATTAAAATTAGAAAGATCATATCATAGGGAACATGTGTACTAAGTTTCAAGTTGATTGGACTTCAACTTCCATCAAAAACTACCTCGACCAAAATTTTTAACCTGAAGCAGGACAAACGGACAAAAGGACGGATGAACACACAGACCAGAAAGCATAATGCTGATAAATGGGACAAAAAAACAACGCAATAATTTCTAAATTTACAGTTATCTCTTCATGTCAACAATTGACTGTAATACTGAGTCCTGTCTTGGTAGGGACAAATTCCATGACTGTTTCCCCGACTTCTTTCTTGAAGTTCTGTCTTGGTTAGGACAAACACCTTTTTTAAAGTCCTATATAAGAAGAGACATATTCCCTGAATCATATTCCTGACTTTCTTTTAATCGGTATTTCCACAAACCTTCTACTGTACATTCAGAAATTATTGCATGCATTTATTATAGCGATTTTTCATAAATGGACAAGAATGCGAGTTAAATTATTGTGATTTTAGAAAAATCTACATACAAATCTTTGTTTTTGTTATCAAAATGAGTGTTCTTATTATTAGGATACTCACCTTGTCGCATTATTCACATTAATAAAAACCTTTCTTAATTTATAGTATATAATAATGTACTTACATTTCAGCTTGTACCTTTGGTATATCTTCCATTTGAAGTTTTTCCTCCTTTGCATTAACATAATCATGGGAGCATTTCTTCCAGTAATTATAATCCTCTGACCTTTTGGTCTTTTTATGACTCTCTGATTTCTTCGTCTGAAATAAATTATGAAAATTAGTCAGCCTATTAGCAAACAGTATGTTATGTGCACTTTGTAAAAAAAAAAACAAGAATGTGCCCTTAGTACACAGATGCACCACTCGCTCTATCATTTTCTATGTTCAGAAGACTGTGAAAATGGGGTCAAAAAACTAATTTGGCATTTAAATTAGAAAGATCATTTTATAAGGAACATGTGTACAAAGTTTCAAGTTGATAGGACTTCAACTTCATCAAAAAACTACCTTGACCAAAAACTTTAACATGAAGCAGGACAAAAGGACTGATGAACGGTCAGACGGATGGACAAACGAACGAAATGATTCATAGACCAGAAAATATAATGCCTATAAATGGGGCATAACAATTAGTCAGCCTATAAGAATTGTTTCGTGCACTTTGTGAAAAAAAAAAATGGAGGAAAAACTTACATTGTATATTGTGGAGCTTTACACCATTATCTATGAATTTTGACACAAAAATATCTCAGTGAAAGGCAAAATGACTTCCAGCTGCCTCATTTTTACTTTTACTGATTCTAAATAACTTATAAGTTTTATCCTTTTTAAATTAAATCAGACCCCACCTGAGGGTTTGGAAGTTTTATTCAGTCAAAACTGAATTATGTTTTTATTTACAGCCGATTTTAATGAGTGTGTATGCAAAGGTAATATCTTTGGTTAGCTTAATTTGCCTGCTAGCTGAACAGTGAATTTATCATAAGGTTAGATAAACTACCCTCCTTTAAGAGTAGACTATTCTGGCAAATAACCAATATATCTGTCTGTAGGACAAGGCTACTCTGGAAGAAGGGTAGTGTTTACCTTAAATAACAATGACTTCACGGTTCAGCTAGCATACAAGGTAACCAAAGAACTTACTTTTAGCTACACACTCATTGAAATTGGCTGTAAACCTCAATTAAATAATATGTCTGAACTATAAAAAATATCCTAATAACAAGTTAACAATAACTTTCAAAACAGAAGAAAACACAGCAAATATTTATTTGCAAATAAATCTAATAACTTATAAAAAGTCGTAACCATAGAAGTAACATGTTTAACCTGCCATTTTCTGTATGTGCCTGTAATTTAGTGGTTGTCGTTTGTTGCTGTTTATCATATTTTAATTTCCTTTATTGGTTTTTACACAAATCTGGCCAGGATTTTTTTCATTTAAATTGTTTTACATTTGTCACTATGAGGCCTTTTATAGCTGACTATGTGGTTTACCTCATTGTTGTAGGCCATAAATGACCTATAGTTGTAAAGTTCCCAGTCATTTGGTCTCTGGTGTAGAGTTGTCTTAAGGATGTCTGCTTGTCATGTTTTGAAATTTTTGTCAGATTTTCTAAATCCTCTGGTTTTATCCATTTGAATGTCTTAAAAAAAATTGCCCATGGACCCCCATTTTTCTTTTTATAAATCTTTTACATGCATAATTATAAGCCATTTGTAAAAGTCTTATAAAATCTTCTTTATTTTTCAATAGTTTTTGAGAAATTTAACTTGTCAATGATAAAGCCATGAAAAATCAAGAGAACATTTTCCCGCCCAAATTCCAATGGCTAATATCTTAAAAACAAGCACATTACCCTATATTTTTTTTGCTTTTTAGATACCTCAATAAATCCCTTATCAATATATACTAGTGTTATGGAAAGCTATTTATTTTGAAACTAAGCAGCGAACTTAAAATTTTGCAAAACCACGAAATCATCAGAAATATTTTTTTTATCCATGGGTGCCAATTACCAGTTGATCAGTTTGTGGAGGTAAATTTAAACTGCAATTGGGTAAAACTTGTAGGCAATTCACTGTTTCAAAATCTAATGCATTCTGGGTAATATTTTGAAAAGCATACACCAAATGTTGTGAACTGTTTAAAACGTGGTTTAAACCAATGAGGTAACGTTATTTTCATTTTGGTGTACGAACAATGAGATTACCCATAGTCCTTTAAATTCTGAAAAGGCAAATTGGTATTGTGTTAGAACCAAGCCTTTTAAAAATGTACAGTAAAATGGTTGTGATCCTACCTTATACAGTTTATCACATGTACAAAAGTCAGAACATTTCTTCATGCAGCCTTTTAAAAGTCTATGTATAAAAGTCAGAAAAATAAAAAGGTAGTTGATGATGGTGAACGGAGGAGGAAAACATAGTCTGTCCTCAAAGTCCATAATTATCATATATCGTTGGAACTTCCAGATCTCAGCAGCTTCAAGATCTACCTTGGTTATCGTGAGACTGAAAAAGAATAAAACAAAACATTATAGATCGTGCATGTGTATCAATAGTAAACCATGCCTACTATATCATTTCAATGTTTTAAAAGAACATGGAATACTGTGAATTTATCATTATTTGTGGGACACTATAATTTTTAGGGGTTCCATGGAAATAGGTTATACATGATATTAAATGTTCAACAAAAGTACACATTTTCTATAGGCTTTTATGCAAATTTTGCAAAAACCATGAAATTCAAATTCCATGAAAATTGGTACCCACTGAAAAGAATGAACCCACAGTAGTTGCCAGTTATAATAAATACATTTTTCTTTTCACAACAAAAAGTGTTTGAGAATTGGTGTTCATAAACTGTAAAATGTATTTGTAACAGGTCAACGCTAGATAAATTGATATGTTCAATCACATACCAATTCACCTTTAGGTCCACAAAGTTCTTCCACTTAGTACTTTATTTGGTCTTTTTACCTGTTTTTGCTTGTTTAAGCATCACCAATAAGTCTTTTGTAGACAAAACATGTGTCTGGCATACAAAATTCTTAGTCTGGTATTTAGGGTTAGTTTATATAAAATCTTTGGTATCAAACAAAAGTAAGTTAAGAGTCCAATTGTTTGCAAAAAATAGATACGGAGATAACATATGTAATTTTCCTCTAAAAAAAGAGAATTTAGATTATTTCTTTTGTTGAAAACTGAATAAAAGTGGGATATGCATGACCTGAAAAAAGGGACATATAATAGCTGAATGATTTTGATTGAAAGGTGTATAACATAAATTTCCTTGTGTTCTTTATACAAATTAATAAATTATAAGATTAAAACTTGATGTTATACTTACGCAAACATTGCAAACAGCAGAGTGACTAAGACAAGTTTACAAATCAATAAATACTGTATGGTAATGATATAACCACCCAAACTTGACATTGGACACTTCTGGACTGGTTCCACCAAAGGTTCTACAAGTAAATTATATCATAACTCCATACCTGCCAACTTTTCAAAATGACCATGGGTGTTTTACATGCAAGATGGCTCTTATAGTCCTACAAAACCTTAAAAGGGGGGCTTCAAATACATTTTAATGTTGGTTTTTTTTGCTTCTTAATACGTTTACAAGACTTCAGCCATTGTAAAATCAATTGTTTTGTTTAAAATTGTTGACAAAATTGCTATTTCAAAATTTCCATTTGGAAGCCTCCATTGGGGAAACAGCAAATAGTGACAGTTGGCAGGTATGTTTAAACTCACAATAAATTTTCTATTACTGCAAAAAGTAAAATCACAAAAAAACTGAACTCCAATGAAAATTCAAAAATGAAAAGTCCCTAATCAAATGACAAAATCTAAAGCTCAAACACATCAAAAGAATGGACCACTGTCATATTCCTGACTTGGTACATATTTTCATTTAGACAGAACTTATATTCAATACATGTTCTTGAGGTTTTATTTGTTCCTGTGCTGTAATTTTTCCATGTGTTTATAGTGGATTTGTATCATAAAATGATACATCATATCTTTCCTTTTCAATTTTAAACTAAATTAGTTTCCAATGTATGTAGATTTTACAATACATAGAACCCAATTCAGCAGTGTTTTGTTTTAGTCTACATCTTTAGTTTTGTTCAGTAATGGAAAAAAGTAAAATCACAAAAATACTGAACTCAGAGGAAAATCAATTCGGAAAGTCTATAAGCACATGGCAAAATCAAATAACAAAACGTATCAAAAACGAATGGACAAGAACTGTCACACTCCTGACTTGGCACAGGCATTTTCAAATGTAGAAAATGGTGGATTGAACCTGGTTTTATAGCTAGCTAAACCTCTCACTTGTATGACAGTCACATCAAATTCCATTATATTGTCACTGATGTGTGAACAAAACACAACATATTGAAGATATCTTTTTGACCTTATTTCATCAAAATCGCAATTTTTTTTTCATTTTTATGCCAAATGTCAAATAGTAAAAAAAAAAAAAAAATGTTTTATTTTCTTACTTATTTCACATCAGTGACATTATGATGATGTGATAATATTGCAGAGGTAATTTTTGCAAAAGTTTGTAATTTTTCTAGGTTATTCATAACAAAGCAAGTGTTATTTTCAGCTATCCATACAAACTATCTTATTCATGTATGAACATGTATAAATTGACAAGACATTGACACATATGTGGCGTAGTGGTTAGTGCATTGTACTACTAACACAAAGATTTCTGGTTCGATTCCCGTTCCGGGATGAAAATTTCACGGACGAAAATTTCAGGGACTGAATTTTTGGCTCTCCCTTGACACTATTTGCGAGTATGGTCTTGAGGAAACAATAAGGCCAACTAAAATTAATTAGTAGATTTTCATCCAATTTTATGAAAAAAATGGGGCGGGTGGGAGGATTTTATTTTTTAAATTTTATTTCATATGAAACCTTCTTGTCATCTTTTATTCATATCTGCAAGTGTAATAATAAGCTTATATCATGTAAATACATGCATAAGGTATCGTGTATAAGACAATAACAATCAAAACCAAGGAGTAAACGAAGACTCATAAAACCAAAAGACGTTACATCTACAGTTATAAATAATAAATAATAAACAACACGAACTCCACTAAAAACCGGGAGCAAAATCAGGTGCTCCGGAAGGGTAAGCACTTCCTGCACCGCATACGGCACCCATCATGTTATTTCTATGTTCAATTCGGTAATGATGAAAGGTTGTTATGACTGAGGAAGAATATCACTGAGATCATAAGATTTCGGACACACTTTTGTCATAATGGCCAATCAGCTCATGATGGCGACCATAAAATTTCTTGAGTGATGACCTTAATTTGATTGATTCATAGCCCTGTCTTAGCAACTTTTGAGAAAAAAGTATTCCTTGTTCAACAAAACCAACGTACTTTGAGCTAGCTCTAAAGTAACGTATCAATTGAGCCACATATACTCCATATGCTGGTGCCACTTTTTTCAAATTCATAAATATATATCTCTGATTGGCAACAACTGTGCTACATGTAATTGCCGCTTTAGAAACCTAATTTATAGTTAACAGCAGAAATGTGAAGAAATGTTCTCCTCAGTTGGATTACCTACATCAAATGTATTTTGCTTTCTACATGTTCTAAGCAATGTTTTGTTGTCCGAATAAAATGAAGCAAATGCATTGGTATGCAACACAGGTACGAAAAGTACAGCATAAAATGAAAACTCAAACAGTGTTTAAATAATAGGGTTGGTCCTTAATATGCAAGATGCAAATATAATTATAATGTAGAACATAAAGTTGTTTAATGACTCTATCGTAGGTATTGGGACAGAGGATGTTTTCTCTATTTCTAAAAAAAACAAAATTAAGGCTAAATCTAAATCTAAGAGCTTGCTATAAATTAATAAATTAAAAATGCGTATGTTTGTCGATTTTTTTAACTCAATATATACAGTCAACAATCTAAAAAGTTCATGCTTGTGTTAATTTCTTTATTCAAGTCAAATGTGTTCCACGATTCTAACGCTTTTGGGTTTCATTCACAGTCCAAATTTCTTGACACAAAGTCATTACATAAATAAAATAAATCCAAGGTGTTTTACTCACAAACATTTGTGTCATTTGTGACCGTACGGTGATTTGCGTTCTTGGACACAGCATATTACTCGTAACCCGATTATTTCACGCCCTTCTCGTAATCAATCTCTATTCTCGGTAAATGATGTTGTCATCATAGATCAGCAGAATATATCGACTTTAATAATTATTCAGTAAGAATACGCTAAGAAATACGAAAACCGAAATTTGAAAAAGGAAGTTTTACATCAAACGAAATCATCGACGGTTACCGGTAACGGAAATGAACAAAATCCGGAAATCGTATTTTTTTCAAAAATAAAAAAAATCGGGGCGGGAAGATTTCAGAGGGGCGGGCGGGGATGAAAATCTATCAATTAATTTTAATTGGCCTAATAGTCCGTCAGAAGGGACGATAAATGGCTGACCTGTGTTAAGAGAGAGCCATATCTCTTGCACTTAAAAACACCATTGTAGATTTCAAAAAAGAGCAGGCTAATGCCACTACAAGGCAGCACTCGCACCCACAAAGTGGAAAGGAATTAATATTAGTTGCAAAACTTGTTTCCTAATCCACTATAAATAAATATGTTTACATATTTGAATGCTTATATACTTATATAACGGGAGGGATTGTGCCTGATATTCATATGATGAAGTCATAATCTTTCAATCAGTTTAATTGAGATCTGGAGCTGGCATGTCAGTTAACTGCTAGTAGTTTGTTGTTATTTATGTATTATTGTCATTTTATTTATTTTCTTTTGTTACATCTTCTGACACTAGACTCGGACTTCTCTTGAACTGAATTTTAATGTGCGTATTGTTATGCGTTTACTTTTCTACATTGGCTAGAGGTATAGGGGGAGGGTTGAGATCTCATCAACATGTTTAACGCCGCCGAAATTTTGGGCCTGTCCCAAATCAGAAGCCTCTGGCCTTTGTTAGTCTTATATTATTTTTAATTTTAGTTTCTTGTGTATAATTCGGAGATTAGTATGACGTCCATTATCACTGTACTAGTATACATATTTTTTAGAGGGCCAGCTGAAGGACGCTTACGGGTGCGGGAGTTTCTCGCTACATTGAAGACCCATTGGCGGCCTTTAGCTGTTGTCTGCTCTATGGTCGGGTTGTTGTCGCTTTAACACATTCCCCATTTCCTTTCTCAATTTTATTTTATTAAGTAAAAGTTCAAATTGAAAGGTAAATTCTCTAATGGCTAGCATACATCTATTCAATTATTTGATCTAGACACTTTAATTTATCAATCATAACATATAATAAACAGTTCCCTTACCAGGTTTGTACATATGAGAACCTCTAAAGTGGAAAGCATCTGAAAAACAAAATTATTATTAATTCTTTTTTCATATGTACATTGTGTCAACATAATCATAAAAACTTATTCATTGATATGAAAACTATAAATAGCTAGTCTGTTAAATCAAGCATCAATTTAATAAACATTATAAGTTGTAAATAAAAATGCTAATATCTGAATCATAAACTGCAAAATTTGAAAGCAATAGTATGAAAACTAGAGAAAATTGATGGCTGACTTTGCTAATGTGAATGTCCAAGCTCAACATTTTTTTTTTATCATGATCTATAACACAATCTAGTATTAGTGAATAATAGCGTTAAGTTAAAGCCCAAAACTCATGGAGTTAAAGTCAGGGAGCAAAAGAATTTTTGTACCTATATAGTATATGCGTCTAAGTTGTAGACCCAATTCTTTGTCTCTATATTGCAGAATTGCATTCAATATCATAGCAGCTACATAGTGCTACGTAGATTGTTGACTACTTCATGTGTAGCTAGCCTAGCTGCTAACTAGATCTATCTAACAGTTAGGCTAGCTACACGTTCAGTAGTCAACAATCTACGTAGATCAATGTAGCCGCTACAATATTGAACACAACCCAGATATTTCTTGAACTTCCTTTGGTTTCTTTATTTTCATTTTCTATTGATTCATTATTTATATCTGCAATATAAGGATGGACATCCGTCTAGCTAATTTGAACTTTTTTTTATCAAGACTTTCAATGAACATTTTATTCCTGTTACATTAAACCCCTTCTAGAAGTAGTGGATAATTATCCTTAATCTCAACCTTCGAATGTTGTATTTCTGTTGATGCATATCAAATTGTAAAACAATCTGGGTTATCAAAACCTGTTTACATATATAATTTAAAATTAAAAAACTTTCTATTTTTTGTTACAAGAAGTGCAAATGAAAACATTCCCTCGGAAGGAAAGGACATTGCTGATACTACGTACTATAACAAATAGAAGCCTAGGATAAACATATTTATTTTGTTAGCGATTTTATTTTGTATTATGAAGGGGATATTTCAATGGAACTAAAGTGAGTGCAAAGATATAATTTAAAATTAAAAAAACTTTCTATTTTTTGTTACAAGAAGTGCAAATGAAAACATTCCCTCGGAAGGAAAGGACATTGCTGATACTACGTACTATAACAAATAGAAGCCTAGGATAAACATATAATTTTGTTAGCGATTTTATTTTGTATTATGAAGGGGATATTTCAACGGAACTTAAGTGAGTGGAAATGTGAAGAAAAATATATCAAGATGTATGACAAGCAAACGAGTATCCTAGTACTAAAACTGTACTCTAGTACTCATTGCCATTCCTAATAATTTTACATTCTTATTTAACTCTAGATCTAGTATAAATAAACTCATCATAGATACCAGGACTAAATTTAGTATATACGCCAGACACGCGTTTCGTCTACAAAAGACTCATCAGTGACGCTCGAATCCAAAAAAGTTAAAAAGGCCAAAGCATGTCATAACAAGGATTTATGTGAACATTTTGTTTAAGTTCTCTTACCAGTAGCACAGTAGCTAGTGGTCAAATTGGCATAATGTGGACTACAATCTGGATCTCCTACAAATAAATATATACCTTTAAATATATTATGGACAAGACATTCAATTACTGTAAATTCAGAAATTATTGCGAGGTTTTTATTATTGCGAGTTGAAAATGCAATAATTTATTTATATTTTTAAATATTTTATATGAATTAAACAGGATTTTTCTCAAAATCATAAAAATTAAAATCGCATTTAAGTCTAAAATGGCAAAATCGAAATATTACACTAAAAACACTAGTTTTCTATAATTATCAATACAACTCTCTTGAACATTTAAAATAAAATATTCAGTCTGAATTTGTGGCTTGTAAGTTCTTCTGCATTTTGTCATGTAGATGAACTATAGTAGCATACATCTTCATCATTTGGCTCTCAGACTGGTGGATAGTTGTCCAATTGGCAATCATACCATAGCTTCTTATTTTCATATGAATAAAAAACTTTTAAACAGCAGGACAAAGTCTTGTCTCCACAATTTTGTGTTGAGGCCTTGCCTTGAAGTCATAAAACTTTCGAGTCAGTTTTTTTGTACTCATACTCTAAAACCAACCAATCAAATTGCTCGATTTCATGTTTCGAGCATGATGTTTGTGCTCCAAGCACTGAGCAAAGTTTTATGACTTCAAAGCAAGGCCTTCAGTCATAAAGCTTTCGAGTCAGTTTTTGGCATTCTTACTCCAAAATCAACCAATCAAAATGTTGGATTTCATGTTTCGAGCATGATTTTTGTGCTCCAGCTACTAAGCAAATTCCTCAGGAAACAGAAGGAATAATACTCACCTCTGCAATTTTATTGGGGATAGATAAAGCATGGAAATAAATGTTGATATTTTTCTAAATTATTACCATCCAAGTCATGAATCTGTGTCAGAAACATAGCAAACAGTGGTCTGGTCACAACCCTCTTTATCAATTCAGTTCCTAGCGGAAAGTTTGGATACAGAATTGCCTGTATGGTTACACCACCTGATATCATGAAAATCAGGAACATTCTAACGAAGGACACAAAGTCAACTCTTATCTGAAAATAAAAAGTGTAAAAATAGTTTTAACACATTCACAAATAATAATAACCCACAACAAGAATGTGTCCTCAGTACACGAATGCCCCACTCGCACTATCATTTTCCATGTTCAGTGGACCGTGAAATTGGGGTAAAAACTCTAATTTGGCATTAAAATTAGAAAGATCATATCATAGGGGACATGTGTACTAAGTTTGAAGTCGATTGGACTTAAACTTCATCAAAAACTACCTTGACCAAAAACTTTAACCTGAAGCGGGACAGACGGACGGACGAACGAACGGACAGACGGACCATCGAACGGACAGACGGACGGACGGACGCACAGACCAGAAACCATAATGCCCCTCTACTATCGTAGGTGGGGCATAAAAACTTCAACATATAACAATGAGTCTTTTTTTTTTGTAAAACAAAATTTGAACTAACAATTTGAAGCAATTTTTTGTATTGTATTTATATACATATTTTACATATGAAAAAAAAACAAGTGAAACTGCGAGCTACTGCTCACTGATGATACCCCCGCCGCAAGTGGATGATATTAATAGTGTAAAAATATTCAAGTGTTCGGTAAACAGGAAGTTGTCGAGTGAGGAATCTGAAAACGCATCACACGGTATAGTTGACTTATATAAATCCTGAAACCAAATTTCAGAAATCCTTGTATTGTAGTTCCTGAGAAAAATGTGACGAAAATGTTCAACTTGGCTATCATGTGTAAAATCATACAAGTGTTCAGTAAACAGGAAGTTGTCGAGTGATGAATCTGAAAACGCATCACACGGTATAGCTGACTTATATAAATCCTGAAACCAAATTTCAGAAATCCTTGTATTGTAGTTCCTGAGAAAAATGTGACGAAAATTTTCAACTTGGCTATCATGTGTAAAATCATACAAGTGTTCAGTAAACAGGAAGTTGTCAAGTGATGAATCTGAAAACGCATCACACGGTATGGCTGACATATATAAATGTTGATACCAAATTACAGAAAGGGTGGATGTGTAGTTTGTGAGAAAAATGTGACGAAAGTTTCATGGGACGGACTGACTAACGGACGGACAGACAGAGGTAAAACAGTATTACCCCCCCCCCCCCCCCCCCCCCCCCCCTTTTTTAAAGCGGGGGTATAATTATGAACGACTAACGATGATTTATCTTTAATTTTATTTTTACCATCTATAAACGGGAGAACGTAAAATAACAAAAATACTAAATTTGAATTATTTCAGGGAAAATTCAAAACAAAAGGTCTGTATTCAAATTTCCAAAATCTACAGCTCAAACACATTAAACGAATGGATCTAACAACTATCATATTCCTGACTTGGTACAGGCATTTTCTGTAGTAGAAAATGTTGGATTTAACCTGGTTTTATAGCTAGCTAAATCTCTCACTTGTATGACAGTCACATACAAAAGAGCTGATAACAAGTGATATCCAATTTTCACGAGAATGTAAAACATAGCTCTCTCATATAGAAATTATTGTTTTCCTTATGAAACATTTTTGAAGTAATGGGAACCCAGTCTACTCTTAACATCAGACTTTTTAAAGGTTTTTATCAGGTTTAGTATTAAATCAAATTTTAAAAAAAGAAGAATATTTTCCAGGTGAAACATGTGAGGGTTTTGTACATTTTTGAAGAATCATAAATCTTTGTTAAAATGAGGGAAATGTGATCTTTGAAAGTCACCATTGACCTAATAAATAGCCAATAAAATTGTTGCGATTTCAAAACAAACTGCAAGATATACTTTGACTCAGGAAAATATATGTTATTAATAGATATTCTTACCATTCTGTTCATCCTAACAAGCATAGGTCCAAGAGTTGGACTCATAGGCAAATATACATGTGGTAATCGATAGAAAAAAAAGATCAAGCCCATGCTTAGTACAGTCTTGGAAACGTAGATATCGGAATAGTTGATCCATTGTGGCATAATCCTCAGAAACAGGTAGAACACGATAAAAATAAACATAAGTAATATTTCAATACAGCTCCACATCGATAACATGCTTTTATGTCTCTGAAAAAAAAAAAAATCTAACATTGCTGATAAAAAATCCAATTGTTGGTGTGCTGACTACTTTCGGTTTTAGAGGCTGATGCCTTCTGAAAAGTTTTCAAACATATTGCAATCTTTCCAAAAAGTGTTAAAAGATGACATAAAAATTGTCAAAGATCTTTTCCATTTTCTGAAAGACATTCTATGGATAATTTTTTCTTTCTGACTTTAATTTCTTTAATACATAATATTAATACTGTTTTATAAAGCAATTTCAAAACTTGTTTTTTCTAATTAAGCATAATATTATGAACATCTTCCATATAGTAAACAATTCTCCAAATCATTTATTTCTTTTTAAGTACAAAGATTTAAAATTCCATCTGTCAGAAAACTCAACAAAGTACTCATATTTGTAACCTTGAGAAAGACATGTTTATAGTTTTCTATACACAACAAAATCATCGGAAAACCTTATCATTTTCTCTCAAATTGCACCAGTTGTAAGCTTGAATTTAATTCTTTTAGATTCTCTTACCTGACCAAGTACTAGAATGTCCAACCAGAGTAAGTATTACCAATGTTATTTCAACTGATCGGGCGGAGCTTATGTTTTAATTTGCATAAGGACAGTCTATTTGAAAATGTGTGTGATAAGGATGATTGCCGTTATAATTATTATTGAATTCTAATCACTAATCAGTGTCACCAAAGGCATATACAAAAGAACTGAGTGTATGGTATGCGACGAATAATTGGACACTTCATTGATGAGCTTAGGCCGTACGGTGACCTATAGTTGTTAATGTCTGTGTCATTTTGGTCTTTTGTGGATAGTTGTCTCATTGGCAATCATACCACATTTTCTTTTTTATATTATCCCAAAAATCCTGTCTATAGATGGACTGGTCTTCAATGAGCGAACTTCTTAAACTCCGCCCAGTCAAGTGAAATATATCTAGTAATAACCTGTTGAAAAGAAGTAGGTCCGGTTAGGCCCGATTTTGGCCTCAAATTTCAGGTTCATCTAACGAAAGATTTTGACCACTTTTTAAACACTTAAGTGTCTATTTCATTTGAATCAATTAGTTTATGTGAAAAATTTTAACTGATTTAGTCATTAAAAACGATCTGATTCAAGCTTAAATATGAAAAATCTACCAAATATGCCGATAAATGTCACTTATCAGATGGTTTTTGTCAAAAATGAAAGTGGCAGCATCCGTGTTCATCCTCAACCTTTATATATGTTATGTATTATCATAAAATACAACTTATATTTCAATATTAAGGATGAACACGAATGCGGCCACTTTCGTTTTACACGAAAACCGTCTAAAATTTAACTAAAATGCTAGAATTGTGAAGATTTCAGTAATTTAGCATGACTTTATGGTGCTAGTACCCGATATATGTGCATTGTATTGTCAAAAACAGCCCATTTTTATGTAGCAGAAGCATTCTACTGTCCAATAAATAACTGAAGTTTACATTTTAACAATTTTGTAAAAATGCTATATTTTGGGGCCAAAAAGGGGTCTTACCGGACCTACTCCTTTATATACTAAGAAGTCAATAGGTCCGAGACCACCATTGTCGTCCCTTGATTTTCGTTGTTCACAAATATAGTCCCTAGTGTTGACAGTGGGTTACTTGCCATTAATTTTTATACCCCTTCCAAATTTATTTCTCCATGTTCACTGCCTCAAATTGCAAGAAGGGGGTTGAAATTACACTGTAAAAAAATTTGGGTCCAGAATTTTAAAGGAAAGTAGTGATTTGGTCCAGCTGAAAAAGGTTGAAAATGAGCACTTCGGAAGCTGTCAAAAGATTTCAAGACGCCCTAAACATAAAATTGGCCATATTTTGAGTTAGAGGCGATGAAGTTTTCTATAAATTTGATATAATTTGTCCCAAAAGTAGTACAACACACTGTAAAAGTTTCTTTGAGAAAGCGCAGGTGGGATTTTTTTTATTTTCATTTATGTTCTAAAAGAAATGCACTACGAATTAATTGTGTTCTCGGACCTAAGAGGTGAAATCTGTAAATATAGAATTTGTACTCTGGCAACTTCCCTAAATGATTTGATGGTGTCAACTTGTCAAATAGCATGAAACTAAAGGATTTAAACTTTTATTTTATAGAATTTCTGCCAAAACGACCAATTTTGACATTTTATGGTCAAAATAGGCATTTTATAACTTTTTCAATATTGATGCATAAATGGCATCCTGACTTTCTATCTGACAGGTTTTTATGTGTCAATATTTGTGTTTCTATGCCTTTACCTGCTTCTTTTACTTATTTATGAACTCTGAATCTACAGAAAAGAAGTTTATCTCAGATAAAATGTGCAAAATGTGTTGTATGAATGACCCTTGTCTAACGCCTTGTTTGGATGAAGGCAATAGTGGGGAGCTTGGTATATAAAATTTGATGTCCATATTAGAGACTTCACTAAATTTGTATCAAATGCACTTTACAATGTCTATTGTACCTGTTCCATTTCACATACTATATTTCTTTTCTTCTGTAGGATAGCAAGTGGTTTAAATATAAGCCTGTTGAGAATAAATTGCATGAAAGTTTTTCCCTAAAAAGGCAAAAATCTTTGTTTCAGCCCATACTGCTTGTAAGAAAAGTTATTTGCAAGAGTCTTTTTGTGCTCAGATTTGTTGTATCATGTCACATGAGTATAGAAATGATAAAAAAGACACACATTTTTATTTTTTATAGCCTCAATATGCATTTTTAAATGTAAATATGTGGCACGGCCTTAATTGACCCTAAATTTTTTCCAGTCTTACTTGGCCTAAGACCCTTTTAAACTAATATGATATGTTATTTGTAACTTTTCTTTCCATTTAAAGTACTTTAAATACATATGTAAGGATTATTTATAACCAAAAAGCTTCACAAATTTAAAATTGCTGGAAAATATTACATCTTCATGTAAGGCTCCACTTCATTGAAAAACCTGAATTTTTAGGCGCAGGCTCATATAAATTTGACTTATGAATAATTATGCCAAGTCTGATAAATCAAATGAGTACTCTATTGCTTTTAGTACATGATAAGTTATATATTAAGGCATTTAACAAGTATTTTTTTGCAATATTTAAATTTTTAAAGCCCCAAATGTTGATAGTTGAAATTTTTCAATTTTAACGTCAAAATTTTACACGCAAAGATGAGTATAGAACTAAACTTAATGTCTATAATATACATCCTATTGTCATGAAACTTTGTAAGTAGTGTTATAATACATTAAGCTTTGTTCATACCAAGTTTTTTTAAGATTTGTCTACTCTTTCTACCCTATTAGGTCCGAGACCACCATTGTCGTCCCTTGATTTTCGTTGTTCACAAATATAGTCCCTAGTGTTGACAGTGGGTTACTTGCCATTAATTTTTATACCCCTTCCAAATTTATTTCTCCATGTTCACTGCCTCAAATTGCAAGAAGGGGGTTGAAATTACACTGTAAAAAAATTTGGGTCCAGAATTTTAAAGGAAAGTAGTGATTTGGTCCAGCTGAAAAAGGTTGAAAATGAGCACTTCGGAAGCTGTCAAAAGATTTCAAGACGCCCTAAACATAAAATTGGCCATATTTTGAGTTAGAGGCGATGAAGTTTTCTATAAATTTGATATAATTTGTCCCAAAAGTAGTACAACACACTGTAAAAGTTTCTTTGAGAAAGCGCAGGTGGGATTTTTTTTATTTTCATTTATGTTCTAAAAGAAATGCACTACGAATTAATTGTGTTCTCGGACCAATAGTGAGTAATATTGAAAATAGCCTATGAGTTACCTGATGCTTGACATATGTATGTCTTATTAATTCTGTTAGCATAATAAGAGTCCAGACCCACACAACTGTATCTAAATAAAGATTTCCACAGGTTGGCCACAGTACTGCTAGGCTGAATATACCCAAATATATGAAATAAAACAACTGAAAATAAAAAAAGACTTCAGACGTAACATTGTTTTAATGATTTATTGATTAAAATGTTATTCATTAAACGTTGGCATGGTTTTTTGTTTTTAGCCATTGTTTCGAAAGATTATAATTCAAAAATGATAGGTTTTTTTTGTAATATAAAAGTGCGTTTTTCATTGAAAATATAAATACCATGTTAACTTTGATGATTAAACTTTTATTGTATTTATTATTTTTCCTTGGATAACAATTGTTGGTAGATTTTGTAGGTACAGGTGGACCATGAATTTAAGGGGGTAGACCTAGGTTAAGGGAAATAACTCTTTAAATCATTAGTATGTTTGTGTCAACCATTTTCATAAATATATTCTAAGCTTCTAGGTAACACAGATTATTTTCAATCTGTTTCAGGTAAATGCTTAAAATACATTGATGAAACTTTACTTTTACAAACACATAACTAATTTAAAGAGTAATCTCCCTGAAACAAGGTCTACCACCTTAAATGTTCAATGATATACAATTTGTCCATATGTTTGTATGCAGACTTTACAAATGGAAGTTTTTAACTACCTTGACTGGCCATACAGTCCTTGCATGGTCAGAAGACTTTAGCAAAACCGTTAAATATCCACGAAAGTGTAAGTTTTTAAATTGGAACCCACGAAAATAATAAAATCTATAGTAACTTATTCACTGAACTCCACTAGATTCATGTTTAACTTTACTTTTTCAAAACCTTCTTTTGGTTTCTTTGTGCTTCTTGGTTCATCTCATCTGTTTTTTGTTTGTTTTTTAACTAAGACCTCAATCCTATTTAACACTTTTAAAACTGCCATTACTCGTCAGATGTCAATTTGTCTTCATTTCATATAAGCCTCAGTGGCCAATAAAAAACAAGAATAAATGGTATAATTGCTAATGAGACAAATCTCAACCAGTGAGTATTTGGGATTTCAAAATATTCAAGTGGCTAAAGCAGTGGACTTATCTGAACTTATCCTTTTGATCTTTCTAACATTGTTCAAGTTCTATGACTAAACCATTAAAAAGTATGTGTCCATAGTACATGGATGCCCCAATTGCACTATCATTTTCTATGTTCAGTGGACCATGTAATTGGGGTCAAAACTATAATTTGGCATTAAAATAAGAAAGATCATAACATAGAGAACAAGAGTACTAAGTTTCAAGTTGAACTACAACTTAATCAAAAATAACATTGACTAAAAACTTAAGCCTAAAGTAGGAAAACGTACAGACGGACAAACAAACACACAGACCAAAAACATAATGCCTCTAGATGGCGCATAAAAATGTTTTTCAAAATTATATTTTTGTCTCGGAAATTGAATTTATTCATTATAAAATTTTATTTTTTGTACTACATCCTATGTTAAAACACATTTTGAAAGTCTTAAATGTTTGTTAAATACATATTTTTTTCTACTGTAACTTACCTGTGTTATCCAAAATTTGGTAATAGGTGCAGTCCATAATAAATTCATTTGTTTCCATACTGGCAATTTTCTGTGCCTCCTTGTGCTTAAAGCACCACTAATTTTGTGCTTCAATGACTTTCGTTTCATCTGCAAATATGTAGTCATTGAATGTACAAATAATCATCTTATTTTTAAAACTGATAGATATAATACATAAATAGTATATACTCTTCATAAAATAAGGATAGGACTGTTCCAATAATTGCTGTAAAAACCTTTCTCCCCCCTCCCCAACCCCTTCATGTTTACTCAGTTTTACTTCTGTTTTGTGATTTACTCATTATTTATGAATCCAGAAATTTTTTACTCAGTAGCATTTTGGTTTATAAACTCAAATAATTTTACTTTCTATTTTATCAGGTGCCTGTATTTCAGTAGTTGTTGTTTGTTTGCATCTGTCATTTTTGTATTTCTGTTTATAGTTTCTAGTAAAATCAAACAATTGATTTTTTTCTTTCATAAAAGAAGAAAACAAGAATGTGTCCAAAGTACACGGATGCCCCACTTGCACTATCATTTTCCATGTTCAGTGGACCGTGAAATTGGGGTAAAAACTTTATTTGGCATTCAAATTAGAAAGACCATATCATGGGCAACATGTGTACTAAGTTTCAAGTTGATTGGACTTCACCTTCATCAAAAACTTTAACCTGAAACAGGACGGACGAACAGATGGACGGACGGACGCACAGACCAGAAAACATAATGCCCCTCTACTATCGTAGGTGGGTCATAAAAAAGCTAATTGGTTCTAAATTAAGTTATAATAAGAATAACATTAACACAAAAATTGGTGACCAGATGTACATTTCAACAATTAATGTCTGTTCTGTGGTGCTTTAAGTCTAAATGTTTTTGAAGAACATGATGAAACCAAAAAGGACAAACATCATAGCCAAACACAGACAACTAATCACAATCTATCTAATACTATCATGGTCTTGATGGGATTAACATAATACAGAACAGTGCTCTAGCTAGAAATCAAAAGGGGCAGGGTGCCAGTGGAGGGCAGGGCACTTTTTATGATAAGAAAAGGCACTGCTCATTTTTTTGTCTACGTTTCTGTGTGTATCACGAGTTAACGAATCTTTTTTTTTTTTTACTGTATATGGTTTTTTTTTAAATAAAGATGCTTTTCAACTATAGTCTTTATTTCATTGTCTGTGTAGTTATGAATGATATAGTACATCTTCATCAACATATTATGTTTTTACAGTTTACCTTCAATCTACCCATTATCAAAGAATATGTGGGTTTTTTTTTTTTTTTATCTATATAGGAATTATAGTTTTTAATACATCATATATTGTAAAATTGAGAGCATTACTAATTTATCAATGTTTAGAACATGGATTGCTAAAAGTATAATTATCAAGTAGAAATTGCAATATATATTTTTTAATATGTTCAAAGACAGTTAATATCTTTAAGGTAACATTATTTTGTTATTATATATTCAATTGGTAATTTATTCCTTTTTTTGATACTAGATAATATTTTTAGAGCACAAATTTGTAATAAGCTAAAACAGGGGAAGTAACTCCAAAATCAATTTCCACCACGCTTGGGTTAATTAAAAACTGTCGCTAACAAGTTGAGATGGAAGGCATTTCTGTAAAGGCATAGTTTTATTTTGATGACTTAAATTCAATTCTAAAGTCATGAAAGTCTTCATTTATATACGCTTTTCCATTGTGACTCGGAGATCGAAAATGCCGACCCAAGCTAAACACACTCGCTGACACATTCATCAAAAGTATGACAAAAAGATACATTGTCCTAATTAAATTACCTAGTTATTAACACCTTTGATGTCTTTATCATTGTAATTGATTGTAATGACATGATTAACCTGGGGGCAATCACACAGGTTTCATATATTTAACTTGGAGATCAGAAATCGATGAAACAAAATTTTACCAAAACGGCACAAGATAATTTTGGAAAAAGACGTCAGGGCAGAAGGGCGCGGATGAAGGCACCCAGGGCGCGGCTGAGGGCACCCAGGGCGCGGCGCCCTTCTATTTTGGGCTAGCGAGACCACTGCAGAATAATGGGCCAAAATATAAAAAATGGAGAAAAAAAGTTCCAAAAAATTAAAGATGACATAAAAAAAAAAAGAGAAAAAAGTGTCAAACAAATAAAGAAGAGAATAATAGGGTCTTAACATAAAAAAAAAAAACAAATACAGGAATAATGGAACTAAACAAACATTGAGAAATATAGTCTAAACATTTAAAAAATACAGAATAAGTTACTCTCCCCCCCCCCCCCCCCCAAAAAAAAAACAACAAGAAAAAACAAAAACAAAACAGTAAAATCCCCATTGTGTATTTTCAAAATGACTCAAAAATGGTCACTTACACCATTTAATTCTTTCACCAGTCCTGATCTAGTAAATGGTAAAATTGGATCTTCCTCAGATGACGAGCTTGAGATATCATCTTCTACCAGGAACAAATCTTCAAAAGAAACACAAATGTTGCTCTTAAGCTGGTACATAACACAACAGGGTAGAAATCAGTTTAACATTTTAATCACGTTCTAACGTTAAGGAAATATTAAACTTCTCAATGATCCAAATTAGTGTTTGTCAAACTGCTATATAGTCAATGAAATTTTTCCGATAAAGTGTGTGGTTCAAGTTTTTTTTTATTTTAATATTTTTGTTAGTTGTCAAAGTAAACATTTTGTCCAAATTTTATTAAAATTAAACCAGATAAATTAATTTTAGTCAAGTTTTTTGGCACCACCTCATTTTGAAGGAGCATAAGCTGTCAAATTTACGTTTTAAGTAATGAATGTTCATAAATATAACAAATGTTTTACAATTTCATTAGCTTCAAGGATTGAATTCAAATTTGAAATCATTTGATCCAGAAATGATAAAGATTTTTTTTAAGCATTATCATTCTGAACAAGGATTCCTTCTTTACAGCTATTTTCCTAATGCATGTAGCTAAAAGGTTTTGTTGGTGTGCTTGCTTTGCTTGTATAACTGTTTGCTCAAGCATCGTAGTTTTTACAATTATAATCAATAGATAGGTGAGGCTTCAGCTTGTATAATGTTATTTGATGCTTGAACAAACATTTAAACAAACTAAGCAAGCAAGCCAAACAAACCTTTAAACAACATGCATTAGGAAAATAGCTGTAAGAACACTATGCAATGTATTGATATGATAAGTGGAAAAGATAAAATTGAGAATGGAAATGGGGAATGTGACAAAGAGACAACAACCCGACCATAGAGCAGACAACAGCAGAAGGTCACCAACAGGTCTTCAATGCAACGAGAAATTCTCGCACCCAGAGGCGTCCTTCAGCTGGCCCATAAACAAATATATACTGGTTCAGTGATAATGAACACCATACTAAATTCCAAATTGTACACAAGAAACTAAAAGTTAAAATAATACAAGACTAACAAAGGCCAGAGGCTCCTGACTTGGGACAGGCGCAAAAATTGCGGTGGGGTTAAACATGTTTGTGAGATCTCAACCCTCCCCTATACCTCTAGCCAATGCAAGTTTATATTTCTCACATGATTAATTTTTATCCAATTTGTAATAATAAAGGCCAATGGTTAAAGGATTGTATTGTTCAAATATGATCTTTAATGTCTGCCAACAAGACCTAAAGATCACGGCAAAGAAATAGTCAATAATGGCCCGAAATTTGTTGTAATTCGTTCATTAAACATAAATCTGAGTACCAATATTCTGCCAAAAAAAAAATCATCCTATAGGATGCATTAATAAAATAGTGCAATAATTTGTGAATGTACATTATTTTACTTAATTATTTTCGTAGATATTTTTTTTGCAATTAGACTTTTCTAGTCAACTTTGCGCTGATATATTTTCAGGATTTTTTTATTTTGTAGATGTGTATTTACAAATTGAAAGATAAAAGTTTTACATATACACACGAAGCTATATATTCACGTTATTTTTCTACTTATAACAGACACAAAAATATGTTAGTTTACAGTATAAGTTTTTAGCATTTCCTAGCTCTACTTCTTAAACTTTTACCATTCATTGTAAGTCCTTTGTTCTTATATCCAGCTGATCTTCCAAACACAATCCAAAAGAACATTGGGAAGAAGAAAAAAACACTCGACAAAATCTGAAAAATAAAATATCCTTAAAGCTGTTCCAAAAATAAATGTATAGGTTGCACTTTGTAAATACAGCTGTTTCTCAAAACACGCCTCTTTTGGGGAGTAATTGAATATTCATAGAAAATTCATTTTGTTTACATACTGGTTCCCAGTTATGCTCTCTGTGTTCCATATCGCAGAGATAGAACTTGGGAATGTTACCAGTAAATAAACACGTGCATATTGTTTACATTGAAATCTGTGGTAACCTTTCATTCGAGGTAGGGGTAGTTAAGAAAATTAGTGTAAGTTTAAACTCTGAGAAGTTCAGGGCATATAAACATTGAAAATATGCCGCACAGCCCTATATTTTGACCTTTGAAAAAAATTGTGGTGCATATGAACTTTCAATTCTAGGATAAGATTTTTTTCAAAACTTCATAGTAAAAGTTGTACAGTTTTAGCCATAAAAGGAGTTCCTATGGGAAATTGCATTGTCAATATTTACAGAAATGCAACCTATATAGGGTGAAAAAGGGGACCATTCAGAATTTAACCAAATTTGCTTTATTTCACAGATTTTAAAGAAATTAACTCAAATAAGAAGTTTTATAAATATTTAATGAAGATTGATAGAATCCTGGGCCTTAAATATGATGACTCAGCATAAATTCACAGTTTACAGTATGCATAGTTTACTTAAAGTCCTGGATACAAAATTAAATCATAATATTTGCATACTTGTAAGTTAAATTGTTAAGAAGTGCTTATATTTACTCTTCGCAGTCATTGAAACTCATAGATCCTTCCTAAATATTATTTATGGGGTATGTGTGTCCTTTCGATAACCCAAAAGTAAGCCGCAACACCTAAATCTGCTTTTTTGTCACCACGGCATAATAAATACAAGCTAGAAAAACAAAAATATCTCAAGAAAACTTAGAATAGTGTGTTCTATCCCGAATGTACTAAATATTCCAAATTGCTAGAAACAGCAGAATTATTTAGGAAATTTGAGGCCCCAGTGGCAAGAAACATAGAAAATTGCCTACCCCCTGGGTCATAAAACAAATAATTTAACTTGTAAATGCTATGATTTTATGATTTTAAAGTTCTTGATATAGAAAACAATAACTATGCTTGGAAGTTATGCAAAAATCAAATGTTAGCAGTCATCTCTACAACATTTTAAGTGAATTTATATCTCAGACTGGTATCTGCATACATACAACTATTGCAAATATGGCTTTGTTTGAACACTTCTAGTATATATAGCAGCTAAATTGTGTCAGATATATGGTTAAAGATGATACTGTTGTGACAAGAATTCTAAATTGACCATTTGAGGCAGAAAATGTGTTCTTTAATTGACAAATAGGCATACAGTAAGATGTGGACTGGAGATAGAGGCTGGATTGGATACTTTATATAATCTTGAATGTTGTAATGATTGACTGCTAAACATAACATTTATGATATTCTGATATGCTTTCAATATGTTATCAAAACAGTTTTTAACAGGTTCTAGGCATTTTTTATCAGAAAATATGCAAATAGGGTAAGCTGGCAATAATTAAAGTCTTGTTTTCAAATTCTTTAAAAAATTGAAACAGGGGAGGGGGTATAAAATGTATAGAAAAGAAAAACTTAGAGTATACACAGTGATTTCTTTAAGACTTTAATTCTGATAAATGAGTATTAATGTGAGAAAAACTGATTTTAGAGAGTTTTCTATTTGAATAAATGTCTGTATAGGTTGCACTTTGTAAATACAGCTGTTTCTCAAAACACGCCTCTTTTGGGGAGTAATTGAATATTCATAGAAAATTCATTTTGTTTACATACTGGTTCCCAGTTATGCTCTCTGTGTTCCATATCGCAGAGATAGAACTTGGGAATGTTACCAGTAAATAAACACGTGCATATTGTTTACATTGAAATCTGTGGTAACCTTTCATTCGAGGTAGGGGTAGTTAAGAAAATTAGTGTAAGTTTAAACTCTGAGAAGTTCAGGGCATATAAACGTTGAAAATATGCCACACAGCCCTATATTTTGACCTTTGAAAAAAATTGTGGTGCATATGAACTTTCAATTCTAGGATAAGATTTTTTTCAAAACTTCATAGTAAAAGTTGTACAGTTTTAGCCATAAAAGGAGTTCCTATGGGAAATTGCATTGTCAATATTTACAGAAATGCAACCTATAGAGGGGAGGGGAGTCAGAAGGAATTTTTTATTTGACCCCACCATGTACAGAAGGCACTTTTAATTTGACCCCACCATGTATAATTATTTAATTTGATATTTCCTTTATATGTTCATGCTTGATGTATTGTATAGAAATCTAAAAACCTTATGTGTTCTAAAATCAATGCAAATCAAAAATCAATGCTGTGAAAGCAGGATAAAAATATGACCAGGTCTTTTGACAATAAAGGTTAAATAGTGTTTGGCAGATACAAGATTCTTTCGCAAGTATTGCTATAAATTAGTTTATTTTCAACTGTAGTGCCAGTAAGAGAAAAAATTCTACTAAGTTCAGGTTATTTTGTGACGATTTTCTTATTGCAAATAAATTTCAACAGGATAGGTCTTACAAAAAAAAATATTTTTCAAATTTGAAAGCATTATTTAGATGTATCATTTTCTGAAATAGAAATAGTTTATCTTTCAGTTTTTGTCTATTTCTCAACTTTCATAATACATGCATGTGAAAATTACTGAATTAACAGTATTTTGTTATACTGAGGATTCATTATAACTCTTGAGATACTCATTTTCATGGATTTCATGGAGATAGATGAATAATGAATTTCAAATTTTCAGAAGACTTGTATGTAGACTTTGGCAAAACCATGAAATCAAATATTCATGCTAGTCCAAAATATTTTCCTCGATCCAGAAAAATTGGTATCCACAGAAAATAAATGATAAGTGATAGATTCATCTTCTTAAAGACCCAGTATAGATCAAGTACACATAGGTAATATATTATGACCGTTTTTGTTTTAAGTATATTTGAATGATCTACAAGTTAGCATTGATCAGTATACCTTGAACCAGTATGGCAGTCTGCAAATTCCCCAGTCCAATTCTTTCACTTGGATAGAACCAAACAATTTTCTTGTTAACCACCTCTGACAACATGGATGTGCAATGAAGCTTCCATAGCTAGCATCATAGGCAATTTCTATAGCACTCTTATTGTTAAAATCTGGTAAAGGTTTACTAAGCATAGCATATGCTTGTGCACTGACATCGCTGTAGCTTATATCTAACACTCCTAGAGCCATCATTCCAAATTCTCTGAAAACAAATTAACTAGATTAATGTCTTATGTTATGTGTAAGGTTTATTTGGAGAATTTTGTGTTTATATTTCTTTTTAAATAATTCACATTTTGTTTTTAAAACTTGTGAGTGAAAGAGAGTTTGCTATATTTTATATACACCTGATTCTGGTTCAACATTGTATGCGGTCCTCTAAATGTTTGGGTTTTTTTTGTAACTCAAATTTAAATTTAGAGCTTAAACATATTTGGCCAAAACAAATATATGTCATGGTGTGGTAAATAAAATAGCAGGTGCACATTGCTAATACAGGTGTAATCTTTCTGCAGAAAACTGTAGGAGATGATGACATTAAAACATAAATTCTATACTACATAGTGTATATAACTTGTAAAAACATGAAATCCATACTACATTGTGTATATAACTTGTAAAAACATGAAATCCATACTACATAGTGTATATAACTTGTAAAAACATGAAATCCATACTACATAGTGTATATAACTTGTAAAATCATGAAATCCATACTACATAGTGTATATAACTTGTAAAAACATGAAATCCATCCTACATTGTGTATATAACTTGTAAAAACATGAAATCCATCCTACATTGTGTATATAACTTGTAAAAACATGAAATCCATCCTACATAGTGTATATAACTTGTAAAAACATGAAATTCATCCTACATAGTGTATATAACTTGTAAAAACATGAAATTCATCCTACATAGTGTATATAACTTGTAAAAACATGAAATCCATCCTACATAGTGTATATAACTTGTAAAAACATGAAATCCATCCTACATAGTGTATATAACTTGTAAAAACATGAAATCCATCCTACATAGTGTATATAACTTGTAAAAACATGAAATTCATCTACATAGTGTATATAACTTGTAAAAACATGAAATCCATACAACATAGTGTATATAACTTGTAAAAACATGAAATCCATCCTACATAGTGTATATAACTTGTAAAAACATGAAATCCATCCTACATTGTGTATATAACTTGTAAAAACATGAAATTCATCCTACATAGTGTATATAACTTGTAAAAACATGAAATCCATCCTACATAGTGTATATAACTTGTAAAAACATGAAATCCATACTACATTGTGTATATAACTTGTAAAAACATGAAATTCATACTACATAGTGTATATAACTTGTAAAAACATGAAATCCATACAACATAGTGTATATAACTTGTAAAAACATGAAATCCATACTACATAGTGTATATAACTTGTAAAAACATGAAATCCATACTACATAGTGTATATAACTTGTAAAAACATGAAATCCATACTACATAGTGTATATAACTTGTAAAAACATGAAATCCATACTACATAGTGTATATAACTTGTAAGGGCTGTTCCAAAAATAAATAAATTTTAGAGGGGGAGAAAAAAGGCACTTTTTATTTGACCCCACCATGCATACATTTTAAATTGGATATTTCATGTAAATGTTCAAGCAATCTTTCTTAAGTAACCACCACCCATCAAATTTTGATAAAAGTGCCTTCCCCATAGAATTAATTTTGGAAGAGCCCTAGGTACCTGTACGGCTAATTTATAACAGGTATTTTGAATACATCAGTTGTCATGGTAATTCATACATACTTTGCACAGGTCTCCATTTCAGTCCGTTGATAAAGTTCCATAGAACATTTTGACAGTTCTCTGTACATGTTACTACAGATGAGAGCCACAGGAATTGGTTCATCACATCTATACCACAGAACTTTCGCTAGTTTAGGTCGACTAAACAAAACAGCCCATATAATGAGACAATTAATAGCCTGTAATATAAAGTTATAATATATGTTACAACAGAAAGCACTCATTTTTTAACCAATTTTATTCATCTGCCATTGGCTATAAAAATACTGGTAAAATTCGGTACCCAATAAGGGTTGTTCCAGAATTAACTGCAAGGGGGCACGAGAGGCACTATTTTAAGACTGATCACTCATAAAATAAAATTTTCAATTTTGCTTTTAATTCTTACACATATTCTAATGAAAATGCAACCACTCATATATAATTAATTTCATCCTCCCATTCGATAAATTTTGGAACAGCACCAACCTTACCTTTGATTTAATTGAACTCAACAAGAGCAATAGCTCATAATATGCAAATAAAGCTCAATGAAATATGAAGTACATCTGTCTCTTGGTGGATTGTGCAGTTGGAATTATTTACACCATAAACAATTTACCTGTTCACAAGTTTATTTGCTAGTGGTCATCAATATCTCAAATTTCACAAATATGAAAACCAAACTGCTTATTCTTGCTACTGTTGAGTATAAATTACCGGTATGTTTCAAAACTCATAAGCTTGTAAACATTATTTAAATACTTATATGCATCTGTTAAATTATGTTTAATAAAAAGCAGTAGAATTATTTCTAGAAAAATCTTGGAATTTTATTTCTTTTTAGATTATTGTGTTTTAAAGTTTAAACTTCCCACCTTAATTTCTTTTTTATGTATATGTAAAAAAAAAGATGTGGTATAAATGCCAATGAGTCAACTCTCCATAAGAGACCAAATGACACAGAAATTAATAACTATTGGTAACAACAACAATAGAAGCCCATGAATACAAGTTACCTTTCTTTCAGCAACCACTGGATCCAGCACATATAGCTCCACAGAGTTCATGGATAATTCATAAGGCTGAACAAAGTCCTTTATTCCTGACAACTTGGCTACCAGTTTGTTTAAATCATTCACTAAAAAATCCTGTGGTAAAGGTTGATCTGGAATCTATAAAGAAATTAATATGATGTGTAACACTGACATATATTAAACAATACTGAAAATAAATAAATTATTGTGAGGTATTAATTAATCGTAATTAAAAGAACTCACATTTTGAAACTAAAACAAAGACCTTTATGCAGATTTTTACAAAATTGCAAAATTCATAGTAATTAAACTTGCATTTTTGTCCATTTCTTGAATAATTGCAATAATAAATGCTCCTTATATCTAATTATCTAATTAATTTAACAAGAATGTGTCCATTGTACACGGATGCCCCACTCGCACTATCATTTTCTTTTCTATGTTCAGTTGACCCTGAAATTGGGGTAAAAAAACTAATTTTGCATTTAAATTAGAAAGATTATATCATAGGAAACATGTGTAGTAAGTTTGAAGTTGATTTGACTTCAACTTCACCAAAAAATACCTTGACCAAAAACTTGAACATGAAGCAGGACAGACGGACGAATGAATGGACGCATAGACCAGAAAACAAAATACCCCTCCACCTCTACTTACGTAGGTAGATTAGACAACATAGGCAAAAAAAAAAAAAAAAAGAATTGAGAATTATGGTTCAAAAAAATGTTAAGAATTAAAAAAAATTAGGACACCCCACCTCCTCTACAAATACAGACCCTCTTGTAGCATTAAAATAAATCAGCTGTAATAGTCTCTTACTATATGAGTCTTTCCGAGTACTCCTTCCAGACAAACAGTGGTAAAAAATTCTGAATCTTCAGCCTTATCAAATAAATACTTAAGATGCTTGTGATTCAAGTATTTGTGAATTAAGAATCCTTGATCTAAAAATAGAGATACAAATTCTTCCCTGTCAGTCTTCATAAGGGACTTCTCAAATAATGTCTTGTCGACCTGAAACAATAAAATACATTGTCATTTCAAATCATTCACAATAGCAATTGTAATCAAAATAAGAAAAGCTTTGCTAACTTAATTAAAATAACTTATTATTGATGGAAAATATAAATTTTCTACATACCATGTGGTAAAGAGTGAAATTTAGTGAAACAGGTGCCACGTGTGCAGCAGTATCTGCTCACCTTTCAGAAGCACCTAAGATCACCTCCAGTTTTCATGGGGTTCATGTTGCTAAGTCTTAGTTATCTATGTTGTACTTTGTATATTGGTGTTTGCCTTTGGGTTCTGTTTCAGTTTTTGCCATGGCATTGTCAATTCAGTTTAATCTTAAGAGTTTGGTTATCCCTTTGGTATCTTTTGCTTCTCTTTTAGCTCTCTTCCTCTTTTTTTAATTGCTCTTTAGAGTTTGGTCATCCCTTTGGTATCTCTTGCTTCTCTTTTGGCATCCTATTTCTCATATTTTAATTGGTTTTTTTTTCTATATCTCAATTCACATGAGAAAAATTTAATGGTTTTAGGAGAACAATCTCATTCTGACAAAGTTATGTAACAAATAGCTTTGCAGAAGATTTTTGATTTTTTTTAACAATATCTCAGGTACTAAACTTAACTGTCGCCCAGTCGCCAAATGTGACCAGATTTTCGGCTGGGCGAATGTATTTTTCATCCTGATTGCCCAGCTGGCAACAAATAATATTTTGTGCATTGAATCCAATGTCTATCCTAACCCTATATTCCCCCACGATAGAAACGAAAAACGTACAAAAACTGTTCCCAAACGGAAACCTGATTGTCTAATTAAGGTGTTACATAGAACAGAGGATTTCCAGTAACCAGTAAGGTCATTTTAATAACCAAAACCCAGTCGGACAACTACGTTTTTGATGCGAAATCACGATTTGCCACCCCTCTCTAAACAGGTTTTCTTATAGATCTCTTTTTTAAAGCTTCTAAGATTAATTCTTATTTTTAAGTGTTTTCTTTACGCTTTTGAAACTGAATTGCTTCAAAGATACGTCCAAGTTGTTTAGAGAGTTATTACAAGTCCGATTTTGACAAATACTTGTAAACACAACTAGTTCTACAATGAAAAAAACGAAACACAAAATTTCATAAATACACATCTTTATATCTAGTATGATAATCAATCTTTGATAAAAATTAATTGAATAATATTTTTGATCAACACCTATTAGAGGATGGCTTGGATTTAAAATAACATTTAATTAATGATTTATGGAAACAGCCCTGCTGTCAACAGGAAGTTCTAATTGAAGGGAGATAATTTTGGTGGGAAATCTTCTAAAATCAATACTGTCAAATCTTATGATATATTTATGATGGCAATAATTAAAATATTATGAAGTTATCACTCGAAAAATTCACATAGGATTACACTTTTCCCCTGCAGAAAAAGAGTTAAGTTTAGTCCCTGTATCTGATGGACAGAAGCTAAATGTATCAAAATGGGATCTAACGGAGGATTGTGTGAATCACTGCATATCCCTATACAAGAGAAAGGGATAAAAAAAAGTAATGGTATGGTTATCAATGAAATAGTTGACACAGAGATGTCTTGCCTGTCTGCACAAAATTCAGAAAAAGACAACCTGATAGACAGCAACTTGTAATTAATTCAAAGTAGCTTTACTAGTGGACAGGGACTGGAAATTAAAATTATTTTTTAGATCTACATACAGTAATGTAATTCTATAGAAAATATTGTTAACAATTGCTGATGACAATGATGACGTCATATGAAAAGCAATCCCTATGTCTCGCTTTCAATACATTTTGCTGCAGGTGAGACAAAAACTGGTTGAAGTGCAGCCACATCAAAGAGATTTTGAAAGTTTTTTAAGAATTCCCTTATCTGGCACTGCTGTTATGAGAATTGGAACCACAATTTAAAATGACATGTGCTAGTTATTTGTTCATAAAGGTAATTGGTCCTTAAGCTGCATAATAAATATCAATCCTTATTCTAATGTGTTTGTTAGCTTTTTCTAATGTGTTTGTAAGCTTTTTCTAATGTGTTTGTTAGCTTTTTCTAATGTGTTTGTAAGCTTTTTCTAATGTGTTTGTAAGCTTTTTCTAATGTGTTTGTAAGCTTTTTCTATTGTGTTTGTTAGCTTTTTCTAATGTGTTTGTAAGCTTTTTCTAATGTGTTTGTAAGTTTTTTCTAATGTGTTTGTTAGCTTTTTCTAATGTGTTTGTTAGCTTTTTCTGATGTGTTTGTTAGCTTTTTCATACCTTAATTCTTGAGAAATCTCTTGATGAAAATATCTCTGATTGAGCTAAATCGGGTCTGTTCCAGTCGAGCAACAGAGTTAAGTCTTTGTAGGCTCTTTCTCTCCACCTGGAGTTACTCTTTATTTCACCTATAAGTACATAAAAAATTATCTGACACAAAAAAAAATGCTTTAAGATTTTCCAAATAGTAAAATGACTAAATTAAGTAACTTAAATAATCTGCTTCAAAAATTTGTTAGATTTTCACACAATTCTTTTTCAATGCTGCAAAAAAAATTAATTGAGCATCATTTTTTTTCAAAATGCAATCGTGAAACACAGGGACTGGTTCCCTGTTGATAAGAGAGAAATAATTTACACTGATATCATAGTAACATTATTGCAAACCCAATGATACTTTTCCACAGATTCACCTGATAGTAGCTACCTGTCCATTTAAACTTTTGGCAGTTCCTTTGTCCCATTGAACAAATACAACAGGTATTGTTCTCTGTGTAGTTAATTCAGTGAGACCTTTAAATTCTTCTAAGAGAAATCTATCACTCATTGATTAATTTACCTGAGCAAAACATTTATCTGCTAAATAGATAGAAATAACATGTTTAGCACTGCCAACAGTTTAAATGGACAGGTAACTGTCAGTTGAATCTGAGGAAAAGTATCATTAGGTTCGCAATAAGACATCCACATGCAGGTGGTTAACAAATATTCTACTCACTTTTGAATAAAGCTTTAAGTATATACTTGTCTAGATCTGCTAAATTTGCATCCCAACCTTGGGTATTTAGTATTGTCACAAATGTCCTCTCATCCTGAAACAAAGATAAGTAGGTACTATTTATAAAATCCTACACAACATTAACAAAGAGGTTCCATAGGTTTTTTGGACCTCATTATCTTTTAGTCCAGTAATTGTTCTAGCATTTATACTGATCAAGTCAGTGATTATAAGCAGTCTTTTACATTATGAGTAATACAAAATTATGACATCTACCAGGGAGGCAGGGACACTGGTACTTTTTTCAAATGACATTTTACTGGACCAAACCATTTATTACTGGACATTGCCACATGTCTGGCCAACCTTGGAAATGACTGTAAATTTTCAAGGAGGTCTTGGGTAAAGGTTAACCTTGAATATCAAATGTACAAATTTACTTTAGGTTTGTATTCAGATTTTGGCATAACTACAAAATCAAATATCTATGAAATAACAAATTTTTATCAATAAATAGGTATTCAACAAATAAAAAAACTTTTTCCTACATTTTTTTAACAAGTAGATTAACAAGGCTCCATGTTGAAGACAATACTTTGGCCCACATTATTTATGTATGTGCCTGTCCCAAGTCAGGAGCCTGTAATTCAATGGTTGTCGTTTGTTTATGTGTTACATATTTGATTTTCATTTATTTTTTTTTACATAAATATGGCCGTTAGTTTTCTCGTTTGAATTGTTTTACATTGTCTTATCGGGGCGTTTTATAGCTGACTATGCAGTATGGGCTTTGCTCATTGTTGAAGGCCGTACGGTGACCTATAGTTGTTAATGTCTGTGTCATTTTGGTCTTTTGTGGATAGTTGTCTCATTGGCAATCATACCATATCTTCTTTTTTATACTTTTACAAATTGTGACTTGGATGGAGAGTTGTCACATTGGCACTCTTACCACATCTTTTTATATCTATACAGATGCTGTTTGATATAAAACTTAAAAAAGGATGAATTAATATAGAATGCCTTTCAACAATCTATTTAAGAGGTCAGTGTGTTTTCCCCTAAAAGAAATGTATATCACACTCCTACTAAATATAATTTAACCTATATTTGACAGCAACACAAAAAGGGTATTTTAATAAGCTTACTTCTGTGGCCAAGGACACACATTCCAGTATTTTGTCTCTCAGTACATTCTTTGCGAAATCATTTTCTTTGAAGGTGTTAGGAAATGTATGTACAATCATCTTCAGCAATTCTGGTTTTAGATGATGCTCTTCGTAATCACCATCAGGTCTGAAAAATAAATTAGCTCACAATAACTTTAAGAAGACTTGCCATGTTGCCTGACACTGCACAAGGTTTTTGTGGGACCATATACATTCAATATTAATTTGGTTCCTTACTTGGAAAAAGAAGAAGAAGAAGATAGATGAGGGAATAAATTCAACAAAAGATCAGCTTACCAATGTCTCCCTGTGTTGCATAAATCTATTCTGCCCAAGGATAATAACAAATTTACAAGGGGTAGAACTCCTTAAATAAATAGGGAATTACTCCATGGGACACAGATGATGGCCCTGCTGGCATATCAAATAAAGTTATAAAGGAACATAACTGAAGAACGTTATAACTGATGCTGCCTAAATTTGTACTTGATCTGAGTTTTGTGGGAATAAGTATTGTGTATAAGTTGATCATAAAATTTGGCAGAGGAAAACTTAGGTTAGAGAAAGGAAACAAAAAAATCAGCAACCTTCCCATTTGTAAAAGGGCATAACTCTAAAATAATACAAGTGACATCCCCAAAATTCAAACTTGATCTGTTTTTGTGGTAATAAGCATTGTGTATAAGTTTCATAAATAGCTTAAGTTAGAGAATGGAAACGAAAAAATTCAGGAACTTGTCCTGAGACATTGCTCATATAATCCTGATATAATTTTCATAAAGATCTGTCAAGAATTGTACATACAAGAGAACTAACAAGACAAGATGGATGACTAGTTTGTTCATAATAAAAGCAAATCTAAACTCATTCGTACAAAATTGTTTGCTTATTCCAAAGCTTTACCAGCACATCTGCAAATATGATACTAAACAAAGAAAATCACATAAAACATGCCACCCCCCCCCCCCCCCCCTCCCCCCACCACCACCACAACCACACACACTTAGCGTTTAAAATTATTATCTGGAACAGCTCTATTATGAAAATTTAAACAGCTCTATTATGAAAAATTAATGAACTATCTGCAGACCTTTCTTGTGATTCTTCTATTGCATAAGCCAGGAGGTCGGCACATCCACCACTTCCTTTGACCACAACAATCGGCATTTTATTCCTTAGATAAAATAGAACCAGATCTATCCCTCTTGGTGATCCCTGTATGACCAGTCCAATCACTGGAATGGGCTGTGTTGTTGGCTCAATTATTTCTGAGGTCTCATCATCAGAACCTGTCCAAAATTATTACTAGAATTAAAATTAACAAAGACAACTGTATTCTGCAGTGTATAGTACGCAGTTATGTTTAGTATGCACACCCTTTTCATCCTCCCAAAATTGTGTAACAAAAGACTACCAGTAACTATTTAAAAAAAAATCATAGTACTAACATGTACTTTATACTGTAGATTCATTATTTTTAATAGTGTGTACAAATTTTGATAGATTATGGAAATGTGAAAATCTTGCAAGATCTATATTTGATTTCGTGGTTTTGTCAAAGTCTCCAAACTACCAAATAGCAAATGTGTATACTACCTTAAACATTTAAATTTGTTGTTTACCTATACCAACGAAATCCATGAAATTGGTATCCCACAAATAATATTGAATCCACAATAATAATTATAAAACAACCATATCTGATAATTATCTATATCCACAAAGAATAATTTTATACAGAATTTTAATTGCTCCAGTTTAGGTTTGAACTAAATAAGAAATATCTCTGCTACTTTGAGCTTTATATGAAACAACATACAGTGTTCTATAGTGATCATTATTTCATAATTTTGCTATAGTCTTACTAACAGAAATAAAATCCCTAGGGTGATAAAGAGAAAGTCAGTTTTTAATAACTTTTTACATGTTAAAACTATTTGGTTGCAGTTACAGCTAATTTCCTAATGCATGTAGAACAAAACTTTGGTTAGCTTGCTTGCTTTGTTTGTATATTGTACAATCATTAGGATAACACCCAATTAAATACAAATATGATATATACAGGTTAAACTATGCCTATATAAATTGTTTAAAGATGTCAATCTTATTTACAAAGCTTGTATAAACAATAATATAAACAAAGCAAGCAAGCCAACCAAAGTTTTCTTTGCAAGCATTAAAAAATCAGCTGTAATTCAGGAGAAAAATCATTTCCCCATAGCCTAGGCCAGCATAATTTGAAAAAGGTCAATAAAAAAGTCCTGACACACATGTAAGTTTTTATTTTTATTCAAGTACAATGTATAATTAAACACTTCTCTTAATTGATATATAACTACTTAAATTATAATTGCTGTTATGAATTATTTTTAAATAATTAGTATGATTTTTTTAAGAGGATGTTGGATCGACGACAAAGTAACAACACTTGGTCAGCACCTCATAAGGAACATTCATACTATGTTTGGTTTCATTCCATTCAGTGAACATTTGTATGCATTTCCCTTAGGGTTCTATGTTAAACTAAGTCCCCCACTGGTGGACATCTTGGATGTTGGATCAGCGAAAAAGTAACAACACTTGGTCAGCACCTCATAAGGAACATTCATACAATGTTTGGTTTCATTCCATTCAGTGAACATTTGTATGCATTTCCCTTAGGGTTCTATGTTAAACTAAGTCCCCCGCTGGCGACCATCTTGGATGTTGGATCGGCGACAAAGTAACAACACTTGATCAGCAACTCATCAGGAACATTCATACTATGTTTGGTTTCATTCCATTCAGAGGTTCTTTAAAAGAAGACATTTGTATGCATTTCCCATAGGGTCTTATGTAGAACTAAGTCCCCCGCTGGCGGCCATCTTGGATGTTGGATCGGCAACAAAGTAACAACACTTGGTCAGCACCTCATAAGGAACATTCATACTATGTTTGGTTTCATTCCATTCTTCGGTTCTCTAAAAGAAGGCATTTGTATGCATTTCCCATAGGGTTGTTTATTGTATGCATTTCCCATAGGGTTCTATGTTAAACTAAGTCCCCCACTGGTGGCCATCTTGGATTTTGGATTGGTTACAAAGTAACAACACTTGGTCAGCACCTCATAAGGAACATTCATGTCATGTTTGGTTTCATTCCATTCAGTGGTTCTCTAGAAGAAGTTAAAAATGTAAAAAGTTAACAATAACGCCGGACGCCAAGTGATGAGAAAAGCTCACTTGGCTCTACAGGCCAGGTGAGCTTAAAAAAAATGGAAATACAAGAAAGTTGTAAAACTCTGCAATATAGGTAGGCAAATTTGAGGTCAAATGAAACTAGTTCCTGTTGATTAAAGTGAAACAGAAATTATAGAACCAATATATATGCATAAATATAAACTAAACTAAGGAACCCTAAATCCCTAATGCATGCAAGTGTACAAAACTAAGTTTTTTAACATCAATTAATACTGGTACAAACCCATAATTTAAGGATGTTCGCTTGTCATGTATTGGAATTTTTGCCAGATTTTCGGAATCCTCTGGTTTTTATCCATTTGAATGCCTTAAAAAAATTCGCCCTCTGACCCCCATTTTTCTTTTATAAATCTTTTACATGTATTTTATATGCCATCTGTAAAAGTCTTATACATTTTTTATTATTTTTTAATAGTTTTTGAGAACTTAAACTTGTCAAGGATAAAGCTATGAAAAGTCAAGAGAGAACATTTTCCTGTTAAATTTCATGGGCTTATATCTCGAAAACAAGCACATTGACCTACGGTATATATTTTTTTTGTTTACATTTTTCTTAAATAGGGTATACACAAATCTTCTATATTTACCAGCACTATGATACATACAATCTTATTAGAGAAAATAGACTAGTGATCAATGTTCTTGATTAGTACCTCCTGTATATTATTAAAACAAAATGTGGTATGTTACCGACACCTAAAAATTAAATGAAAATACTGAAAAAGTATCACCAAGTGGTATATATATATATTTTTTTTTAGTAAGATAGTAACACCATTCCTATTACAGCTTAATGTACTTACTCATGGACCTAGCATCTGGAATGCATTTTCAGAATAATCTTTACTGGTACTTTCACTTTGTACAGTCAAACCTGTATTCAGAGACCACTCAAGGGAGAAATTGTCTCTAAATACAGGTTCACATGTAACTATATGCAATCATTCACGTGTGTACAACTTGCAATTTGTGTCACTTTAAGTATTGTTTAAAATATAGTTTAACCACCTTGAAAATCTGCAAGCATTATCCAACCGTGTACATTAATACAAAAAGAATTGCACAACTTCAGTATATATACACAATTTTTCTAGAATATGTTGTCTTTTGAAAATTGAAGGAAGAGTTTATTACAACTTCTGCTTTTCCTAGTCTGATTCCCTGTTCCAACTGCCTGAAATTCACAATAGTATCGGACAGCTATATTGGCATTTAGTGAAATCTGACCAAAAAGAGGTCAAATTAAGTGACATATTTCAGAATGACATAACTTTATACAACAATAAATTGTATATGAAAGTAATGAAACTATCATACCAAAACTTAAGAGACGTTTATAACGTCTAGGTCTTCCCAGCTGACATTGTAACTGCCTCTCAAAATTAAAGCGGAATTCAACGTATTGCACCTTTTCTTTGTCATCTGGCGTCTCAGTTTCAACCATGATAAAATGGGTGTGGTCAGGATTGAGTTCATATATGTCTTTCTTAAATTTACACCCTTCATTTGTAACATTGATACAATCCTGAAATATAAAACAGTACTGTCTGGTTTTTTTTGGTTTTTTTTCCAACGTAACAATATCTTTATTGCATATTTGCCAGTGTTCTCCCCAGAAATTTTGGATAGCACATTTGGCGTAAAAAAATGTATTTTTTTCAATGTAATTTGTCGCGTCGCGGCAATGCTCTATTTCAATTATGATATATATGTGTTATTGTTTATTACAAAATGTATTATATTTTTTGTATGCTATAGGTCCTTATTTTGTGAATAAAATATTCTTTTCAACCCTATTCTTTGTGTCAATATTGTTGAAATCAAGACTGAGAATACAATTAAACTATAACCATGATAACAGTATTCTCAGTTTATGTTTTCTATATTCATTTATAGTTCCAGAATTATATTTTCCTCTTAAGCCAAAAAAAAAAATATATGTGTGGTTCCAGTTACCCTACCTACCCAGTTAAAAAAAAATCTTTATCATGTCTATGAAATATATTGGTTCATGGTATTCAATGAATCAGTCCCAGTTGTTTGAGTTTCTTTTTATAAAAATGATATATATTCTTAACAAAGTTATCCAACAAAAAGTCTGTTAATGCTAAGTTTTCTCTTTAGGTATCATTGTTTTCTGTCTACTGTGCCATTTGTGCAAATGAAATTATTATCGTAAAATACGGATTTTTGTAATATCTGGTCCGGTTTCGACCATTAGTTTACACTAAAATATTAAATGGCCGCCGAAAGCAATGAAAAATACGAAAATAAACAATGTTTGACAAGAGATTTGGAATGAATATGGCGTTTTTAATGCATTAAATGGATGAAACATAAACTAAAGCCAATTATGATCATTTTCAAAGAAAGACCAAAACTTATTTAGCTCATAATCAAACTTTTCACTCTCGATTTACAAAAAGTGATAGGAAGAGAAAGAAAGTAATACTACTGTAATATTTTGCAAACCACGTGGTATTTATCATGTCACAAGTGACAGCTTGGGGTATTCCTATCCAAACAGTTATCCCCAAAGGGCAATTAACACCTATTTGATCACTTTTAATTGTCTATTGTCCGACTTGAAGGGATCAAAGGTGATATATTTTTTTATGATTATAAGCGGTAATTAGATGAAAGTTCAAAATTTAGGACATGGCTTTGCATTATAGAAACGAGGAAAATAACATCCTCAAAATAATTATAGCATCGCGGAAATTATCATAGCGTTGCGGTAATTATTATAGCGTTGCGGTAATTATTATAGCGTTGCGGGAAGAAAATATAGCGTCGCGGTACCGCGACGCTAAAATGGCCTGGGGAGAACACTGTTTGCTGTAACAATTTACTATGTTTACAGCTTTAACTTAGTATCCCTCATGTTAGCTTACCTAATAGTTAAGGGATGCACTTTTGGCAAGATATTATTTCAACATAATATTAGTATTCATAACATAATTCATGTCACAAAATATATTTGATAAATTATTGTGATTACACATACATATTTTGTTTCTTTCACTCTTTTTTTTTCTTTCATAGTACTTATTTCTCCAGAATCAACTCCGTTATCGGTATGATCCGTGTTGCCATTAATATTAGGCACATTGACAGTGTTGTTTTTCACATGTGCGTTATTGGGTATAGTTTTGATATGTGTCGTTTTCTACAATATATTCTAAATGAATTACTGTGGATTTTTCATTATTCTGACATTAGATACAAATTTTTCAAGATTTAGTGGTTCAACAATTTTTTGGTTGGTAGCCTGTTGCATGGTAAAACTTCTGACACAATCCAATATACCCTCATTTTCAAGATCCAGTCCTACCTCTTTCCCAAGGGAGCCTCTTTGCAGGAGCTACCTATCTTATATATTTACTGTTAATTTTTAAAGGTAAATCCATAAAAGCACTTCGGATGAATGAAATTATTTAAAGTGTTGTTTTCAATTTTTTAATCTCTTTCTGAACAAGTGTGAAGTATTTGAAACTGAACAAACAACAAACAATCTATCCCGAAATTGAGGCACTACAAGGAGACCAATCAGCCAGTTGTAAACGATGACCTGTAGTTGTTAATTTCTGTGTCATTTTGGTCTCTTGTGGAGAGTTGTCTCATTGGCAATCATACCACATCTTCTTTTTTATATCTATAACAGCACAAAAGATTTAGGGTATTAAGAAGTGTTTAAAATGCAAGCATTTTTTTATTTTAACAGGGAGTAAATAAATATAATGTATATAAAAATAATACAGTTCTTCCAAAAGAAAATAAAAAAAATCTAAAATTCATAATCAGATACACATCCAGGATTTTGAAAAAGGGGGTCCCCATAACTAGACAAAGTTTGGAGTGGACCAGGTAAAAAGTCTGCATTAACTATAAATGTAGCTCCATAAGGGGGAGGGGCCAGACACCTTTCCATCCCCTATTTCCCCTCATTTTGCCTCTGATAAGAAAGTGTCTTTACTTACAGAGCCATCCAGTAAATCTTGATAAGAAATCTTATGTTTTGGCATGACACCTATCATAGTCAGCTTGTGGAACTTTTTTACAGCATCAGGTCTAAGCTGACTCAAATTATATCTACTGTTAGCTCTTAGAATATTCTCCTCCTGGACAGCCTCGCCTATCATACTTGAAACTCCATCATCAATTCCATTTGTAATTACCCACATTTCTGTTCTATTGGCTGCCTAAAAAAGTCATGTGACAATGGAAACTAAATTTTCATGATGATATCAGTACATAAACCTAAAGCAACATACATTATCCGTAACCACTCACGGCTGTGAAGTAACTAATTTTTTCAGTATAATTATCATACTCATACTAAGTTTGCCAGTTATACTTAATTCAAAACTTTGCATCAATTACTTTTCTACTTTTTTAAATTAAAATATAGCTTAAAATCACCATTACAGTTAATATAAACTAAAAAACCAAAAATGAGTTAAGGTGGTACCCTGAACACTTTCACTAAAATTAATTTGGCTCGTTTTATTTTCTTAAAATTTTGTCAAAGTATTTACTTTGACACTTTAACAAAAATATAAAAAAAAATAAAAATTGGAACCAACTGTTTTGTCAGAAAAATTACACTGGTTATATAGCAATTTGACAAACACCAATTTTGATCATTGAGAAGCTTAATATTCCTTTTACAACAAAACGTAATTAAAACGTTTAGCTGACTTTACAGAGTTATCTCCATGTAGTGTTAGGTACTACCTTAAATATCTATTTAAATTGTTATTTATTCATGTTATTCCCAGTATTATTGTGAATTCATTTATTTTCGTGGGTATCACATTTCGTGGATTGAGGAAAACCTACATTTTCGTGGATATTTGATTTCACGGTTTTGCCAATCTCTGCATACAAAGCCTATAGAAAAATTGTAATCCGTTGAACATTTGATTTTGTGGTTTACCTGTACCCAAGATACCCACAAAAATCGGTATCCAACGAATAATAATGAATCCACAGTAACTATTTGTGTATCCATGTTTGGAACATATTTCACTGATGTAACCCCAACATCTCATATTATTGATCTATAATTTTAAATTGTCTCCCCTACATTTTACTCTTTACCCTTATGATTCCTTTCTTAAATTGGTCCTTCATTCGAGGATTCTTCCAAACTTTGAAATGATGTACACCTGAGATGATGGATAGAACAATCTTAGGACTTCTCATGTTCCAAAACTTGTCCATGAAAAAAGTCAGGTCATATGGAGTGGAGTCCCATGGAACACAAACATAATGCTTCTTTAACTGTAAAAAAAAGGGAAAGTATTACCATTACATTTAAGAGTGATTTGATGATCACAAATTAAGTTTACTAGTGATTTTTAAGTGACGTGTTAGTGGAGCTAGTAAACAAGTATTTGCAACCATCAAATCACCTACTGATGCAGTCAGAAATTAAAATACAATATTCATATCAATATTCTAATGACACTGACGGTAAACAATGTCAAATCATACATTTAAAATCTGTCATATGTTGTCTGCGTTTGCGTTTACTTTTTAAAAGCATCAATTGTGAATTAATGCCATGAAAATTGGTGACGTTATCCAATCAAAATGAACGTGACAAACGATATTGCATTAAAATGCTAATTCACTCATTTATAATATTAAATAACTGCATCAAGGTTCCACACAATATTTATCCATCCTACACAGTTAAATGTTTTTACGTCAAAATTAAATTTAGACCCATGAAGAACTGAGATCATAAGTACAACACACAAAATATATAAATAAAGTGTTATCACAGAGATATGTCTCCACTTTTTGTAATTTTGATTATGCAAATGTTGAAATCAACATAGCAATACTTTAACATCTTACACAATTTATGAAAATATTCAAAGGTAATGAACCATGATTGAGTTACATGGATTAATAATCTCCATGTAAGGCCACACCAATTTAATTTCTTGTTCTACAGATTTTTTGACTCCAAAATTTGGGGCGAGCGATTTGAAAATTTTAATAAAAAAATATTTGATTTGCAAATTTTTGAAGCGAAGCTTGAAAAGTAAAGGCGAGCGATTATAATTTTTTCTGTAAACATAAACTAGTAGGTTTTGACAATATTAAAACTTGATTTATCACTTGTACTTTGACATTTCTTTAATTTCTGAAGTATTTGTTCCCTGTTCACCAAGAAATAGTTAAATCTGGTCTATGTATGGGTGACTGACAATGAGACAATTAATTCTTCATCCAAGTCATAATCAGTTTGGGGCACCCCTTAATGTTATAAATATCCCTTTTACATGTTTTATGAGGGATCAATATAAGTTATAATATATTTGTTTGTACAAAAGGGCTCATATTTTCTCAAAGAACTATATATCTATCTGGTATTAAATGGTCAAAACATGTCCAAGAATTTTGTAATATTCCTGGACTTTAACCATGTTAAATTAACACATTTACTTTAACAGTTTAATATATTATTCAAAATAAGTAGACCCCTCTTTTAGAAAAAGTTATTTAAAATATGATGTAACTCTTCTCTTTTTGAGTACAAAATTCTAATTTTTCAAAGGTTTTGTACAGAAGAACTATACAAATCCTTGGTATTTCTATTTTCTTTTCTACATAAGTAAAATTACCCCTTGTCTGAGGGAGGGTTGTTCTCAACCTGATAATAACAAACACAGGTCAAAGTACGTCCTTTTACACAGGGCTTTGATACAGACCAAACAGCAAGCTATAAAGGACCCCAAAATTATTAGCGTACACAATTCGAACAGGAAAACCAACGATCTAATTTATATATCCAAACGGGAAAAAACCAATGAACAACATCAACAAACGATAACTGTTGAACGACAGGCCCCTGAATCATTCAGGACAGGTGCATAAACATGCAGCGGCTATGGATAGTTTTGTTTCGCCAGCATACAATACAATTGCAGTTGAAGGCAAATCCTTCAGAAGATCTTTGTACTTTATTCTAACAACGAACATTTTTTGATAGGGAATATAAGTAAGGGGTAAAGAAACCAATTTTTTGTTCTTTACAGGTACAGTATTTCCGCTGTTATATATTTATATTCGGAGCACTCCCACTTTGGATAAATAGGTTTCATGCTGAAACAAATATTCTCACAGATATTTACACAGTGTGGAGGGGTGCTTTTATGTTTAAAATCGTTATATACAGGTTAGACTTTGTTTAAAAACAAATGTTGATATCTTTTTATGATTTTTACACACAAACAAGAATGTGTCCTCAGTACACGAATGCCCCACTCGCACTATCATTTTCTATGTTCAGTGGACCGTGAAATTGGGGTAAAATCTCTAATTTGGCATTAAAATTAAAAAGATCATATCATAGGGAACATGTGTACCAAGTTTGAAGTCGATTGGACTTCAACTTCATCAAAAACTACCTCGACCAAAAACTTTAACCTGAAGCGGGACAGACGGACGGACGAACGGACAGACGAACGAACAGACGGACGGACGGACGCACAGACCAGAAAACATAATGCCCCTCTACTATCGTAGGTGGGGCATAAAAAAGTTGCGGGAAATGGACATGATTACATTTACGGATGCGGAAAGAGGCAATATAAAAAAAATTTAAAAAATCTGTTTTGAAAAAAATAGGTGCAGGCGGGTCCGTCGAACAAGGAATCAAATTGTTGTGGCCTAAATGAGATGTGCCAATGCTTATACAACTGCATACCAAATATCATCATGACCATTGGATTATAATAAGTCGTTCCCAAATCTAAATACAAACATTAACTAGTAAACTATAGAAAAGTTTCAGTCAATAAGAGGGGGTGGGGCTATATAATCTCCATGGAAACGGTCAAACCATACTTGCAAATGCCAATAAATTTGCATACCAAATATCATCGACTTAACATTAGCAGTTCATCTTAAACTGATCTAATCACAGACTAATACATGTAAACTAAGACAAGTTTCAAAGTCATTAGACTGTGACTGAGGGATGAGGCCAAATATTCTCCATGGAAATGAGATGTGCCAATGCTTATACAACTGAATACCAATTAACATTGGCCTACCACTAATGGTTCCCCTAAAATTGACCTAATCACAAACTAATACATGATAACTCAGGACTAGATGTGTCAAAGCGACACAAATGGCCCTGTCTCAAAAAATTGAAAAATCTGCAATTTCAATAACAGATGTGGACACAAACATAATGGTTGTCTCACATATCAAAAATCAGCTCAAAATCTGGATGCCTATAGAAAAAAAAGTCCATATAACTGTGATTTTCAACAATTTTCAAAGTTGTAAACGCTTAATTTTGGCACAAATTAGCTGATTTGAACGAAACTTAAATATGATCTGCAACTCATCATGAGTAATTCACATACCAAAAATCAGTCCAATATCTGAAAATGTTTAGAAAAAAAGTCTTTATAACTCTGATTTTCAACATTTTATCAAAGTCCATAGCCCGTAATTTTGGCAAAAATGAGCCGAGCAGAAAAAAAAATTAAACTTGATTTGTAACTGATCTTGGTTAATTCACATGCCAAAACTCATCCCAATACCTGAAAGTGTTTAGAATAAAGTCTGTATAATGGTTTGTTGCGGAATGACAGAATGACGGAATTTCAGAATTAAGGAATTTCCAAATTACGGACAAGGGTAAACCTATATGGCACCGACAACTTCGTTGCGGGGCCATAAAACTTTTCATAGTCAATAGACCATGACTAAGGGGGCAGAGCCAAATTATCTCCATGGAAATGAGATATGCCGATGCTTACACAACTACATACCAAATATCATTGACCTTCCACTTGTAGTTCCCCATAAACTGACCTAATCACAAACTAATAAATATACTACAGAGTCATCTGCTCTTGACCAAGGTATATAAACTTTTTTAGTTTACCTGTCCCATTGAATCAATACAATAGCTAATGTTCTCTGTGTAGTTTATTCACTTGGACATTTAAATTTCTTCTAGGAGAAATCTATCACTCATTGATTAATTTGCCTGACCAAAAAAAATATCTTCTTTGTTGATTGAAATACATTGTATAAACTTCACATAAACTGCATGTGATACAGTATATATTCAATTTCAATAAAATATTTCATTCTGTTCAATATGAGCACTGATTTAATTATGAAAAGTTTATTTTTTAACTACTGCTTGCAAAATTAACTTTCAAAGAATTTGCATGTTTTTTGTGGTTGTTACATTTATGAAGACCTTTATTTAAACATTGTCATGTAGTGAACAGACTAAAATAAAGCAAACTTTAATAGGTAAAATGTTGAAATTTGATCAGAAATCAACTTTTAATTTTTAAATCAGTGTTAATATCAAACAAATTGAAAATGTGTTCTTGATTGAATAAATACAACATCACATGCAGTTTTATAATTAATTATTTGTACATGTACATGTATTTCCATCATTGACAGTTCAATTTTTTATTCAGGTAAATTAATCAGTGAGTGATAGATTTCTCTTGCAAGAAATTTAAAGGTCCCATTGAATAACCTAAACAGAGAACAATAGCTATTGTATTTGTTAGATGGGACAATAGAACTTACAAAAGTTTAAATGGACAGGTAACTTGCAGGTGAATCTGTGGAAAACTAGGATTATAGGGTTTGCAATAATTCAAACAAAAAAAACCTTAGGCTACTTGAGAAATATATGAACTACATGTATTATCTTCTCAATTTGAAAACAATCTATAACTATTTCTAAAACCTTTTGTCAATTTCTTCAATTGATCTTCTTTACCTCAGCACCCTCCTCTCGTTTTCCGGCAAATCTTATATTACCACAAGGAAATGGTGTATTCTGGTAAGTAGCACTATCTTGTGTATCAACAGAAATTTCACCCATAGATTTAACAGTTCTTTGAACATCATCGTAATGGTCAGGCAAGAAAAATGACGACCTTGAGGATGAGTTCGATAATTTCCCATCATGCTTGTCTTCCTCAGCAAAATGTATTGAGCTGACATTGCCTGTATGTTGCGATGAAGAATGAGAGTTATGAGACGACTGTCTTTCGTGTACTACGCTTGTTTGACGTTGATTAAACAATTGCTGAAAAATAGAAAAATGTTTGAAAAATAACTGAAAACAAAAAGTTTTTCATTGAATTACTTGTTCAATAGACTTTTTTTCACATATTACCAACTTTTGACTCCAGATTATAAAATTTTCAACTGGTTACGGTTCCTCATCTGTGGTAAGACATCCAGGTACTCGGTCAAATAAGAGCAACAAAAAGAAGTAAAATCAAACATAAAATCTGTGCACTTTGGGGGGAAAGTTTACTGTTTTCCGATTATTTTGTTGTATAATGAAAACATTATTTCCTCAATAAAATTATCGATTAAAACTTTCAAAAGCTTGATTTTACTTCTTTACCTTGCTGTTGGTTGAATGAATACCAGGCTGTCCAATCAGAGAGAAGGTTACCTGCCGAAAAAATATATAAACTCCTATGTCAAGTCGATACTATGAAACAAGTCTATTAAGGAACTTCTTTCTTCTTCTAGTTCAGGCTCCATGGAATTTGAACTGTTCACATTGCAAAAATTTATTTTCTTGTATTGTCTTGCTGATCCCATTTTAAAAATTACAAAATAAAAATAAAACAAGGAAAAGTATTCATTTCTAAGAAACCATGCCCATCTCCCAATATCCAGTTTCCATGTTCATAAAAATGTGAAATATGGATTAAAAGCTTAATAAAAAAAATGTTCATCTAATAAAAATGAACATAAGTTCAAAATCTCAAGATGATGTCACAAAAAAACTAACCTAGACCAAAACTAAACATAAAACGAGTTATCAAATTTTTATGTTCAGTGAACCCTGAAATCCGGAAAACCCATAATTTGACATTGGTATCAAAAAGTTATTTGGAGATATTTGTCTATTGATCATTTTTGCCAAAATTTAAACCAACAAAAGTGTATAAATTTTTTCATTGAAGAGAATGATTTATGAGGAATACTATTTTGATCATGTTGTCTTATATTTTTCTTATCTCACTCATTTTTGCCCTTCATAGTTTCTTTCTATCTCATTCTGTTATAGTTTTTCCAAGATTTAAAAATATCAATAAATGCACCAAAAATATGGGCAAAATTCATCATTGCACAACAATGACTTCTGTTAGTATTAAATAAAGAGTTAACTGATGATTTTAGCTTTCAACCTTTTGTGTTGATACTCAGTCTTGCTAATTATTTTCACTGTTTACTTGTAGATCTTTTTGGCTGATCATTCAGTTGTCAAGTTTCTCTTTTTCTACCTTACTTTTCTTGTAAAAAAGTCGAAATTGGTAAAAATCATTGTTTAAGGGGGCTAGCGGGTCTAAATCATTTTTTTTAATTTAATATAGGATTTCTATATATTTTTCTATAAATGAACTTTATCTTATACTTAATAGAAAAATGAAATAAAAAAATGGGGTCACCGTTCATTTACACTCACACTCTGCCTTCGAAAGAAGCATACATTTTTGTTAATGTTCTTTTTTTCTGTTGAACTAATAGGAGAAATAGCTGTAATATAGAAATAAAAAAATAACTAAATTACAGAAATCGCTTAAATTTTACAATTATTTAGTTTATGTACAGCTTATTCGAAAACAACAATAAACAAGAATGTGTCCTCAGTACACAAATGCCCCACTCGCACTATCATTTTCCATGTTCAATGGACCGTGAAATTGGGGTAAAATCTCTAATTTGGCATTAAAATTAGAAAGATCATATCATAGGGAACATGTGTACCAAGTTTGAAGTCGATTGGACTTCAACTTCATCAAAAACTACCTCGACCAAAAACTTTAACCTGAAGCGGGACGAACGGACGAACGGACGAACGAACAGACGGACGAACGGACGCACAGACCAGAAAACATAATGCCCCTCTACTATCGTAGGTGGGGCATAAAAATATAGGTCACCGATGAGTTAAAAAAAATATTTCAATTTTAATGCCAAAAAATGGCATTTTTGCACCAAAGGGAGATAATCTGGAGCTTTTTCAATAATATCTACATTTTAAAAGTCATCTGGGGCCAACAAGAATTGATTTTTTGGAATGATTTTAGTACCATATGACAAAGTAACAACTACTAAAAGGTAATAAATAAAATTTGTAATGAAAAATAAATGTTTAATTTTTTTCTGAAAATCTTATACCCGCGAGCCTCCTTAAGGGCAATAACTTCAATAGGGAGTGAACTGACAACTTTGGTCTTGTCTTAATACAAAATTATATTTTCTGTTCGAGGTCTATCTATTCAGGGATCTTCATTTCTGAATTCTTACATTTTCTATGACATTTTACTTCTTTTTTTTCTAATTTTTCACCCAATTTTTATCTATTTTCTGTATTTGATCACCACTTTTTTTTGGTATCATTTTCTTGTCCCATTTTTTCTGATCCTTACTTTTACTGGTCCTTTCTTTTCTTCTATAACCCCACAAAAAACGTCCTATATAAAAGTTTAAACAAGAAAAATTAAAAATGCAAACATGTGTTATACAAAAGGCTCCAAAAGACCAGAGCCTGGATCGCTCACCTGATTAAAAATAAGCCATTTTGATATTTATCTTAAATTCCTTCATTGCAATCCGTTATATATGTATATACAAAAGTTAAAACAACTTTCAAGGGCAATAACTTCTATAAGCAGTCGATCCACAATTTCTGCTTCGGTGACTTCTTTATAAAGCTTATTTTGCTCAACACTTTTGCATAGTAAGTAAGTAAGTAAGTAAGTAATGACTTTATTTACAGAGGGTGACTCAATTAGCTTTCGCTAATCTACCTTGAGGCCCTCACAAAGAACAAACAGTACAAATATTACAAAGCTTACAGTTTCTAACATATTATGTAAATGCACTATTCATACTAACTATAAACTGTCTGTAGAACAAGAGAAAAATAAATTCATTGATATATATATACATAACATTCAAATCATTAGAATATTTGAGTAAGTTGTTATAAATCATTTATAGACAAGAAATTAACACATTTTTGTTTAAAAGTGTCCAGGTTTTCACAACATTTTATTTCATTTGGTAGTTTATTCCAAAGTATAGATGAGCTATATGCAAAAGATTTCTTCAATGAATTTGTGTTCGGTCGTACAACAGCTAAATTATTATTTGCAGATGACCTTAGATTTCTACTATGTAGGTTAACAATTGGACAACAGAGTTCCTTTAAGTAATCAGGTGCTTTATCGTTTAGAATTTTATGAACAAGAATAAGTTTATGATATGAAATTCGAAATTTGAAATTCAACCACTTTAGCTCTTTAAATAAATTTATACTAGGTGTTAGTATTGGTGCATCAAGTATAATCCTTGCAGCTCTTTTCTGCATTTTAAGATTTTTTTTATATCCATCCTCATAGCAATTTCCCCATATTGAGCAACAAAAATCAAATATGGGCAGAATATAAGCATTATAAAACAGCTTTCTACTACTTATATCCAAAAATTTCTTAATTCTAGATAACAGTGCAATACGAGAACTTAAGTTTTTACATACATAGTCAATTTGAAATTTCCAGTCCAAATTTTTGTCAAAATATACACCCAAAAGTTTCTGTATTTCAACGGGTGTGATTGGGCTATCTTGTAAACATATATTCATATCATTTCCTAGCAAAGTTCGTTTCTTATTTGTTCCAATCAACATAGAAGTAGTTTTTAAGGGATTTATAACCATCCTATTGTTCAGACACCAATTATTTATGGTGTTGGCATCGTAATTTAGTTTCCTTTCTATCTCTTCCTTATTTGTTCCATATGTATGAAGTGTTGTATCATCAGCATACATATCAATGGCTGTATGAGTGGCTTCTAAAGTCATGTCATTTATGAATAAGACAAACAAAAGGGGACCTAAGATGGACCCTTGGGGAACCCCATATTTGATACATTTAGATTCTGAGGCTGTATTACCAGAGCACACTTTTTGTTTTCTATTAGACAGGTACGACTCGAACCATTTTTTTGAATGATAAGAGACTTTGTATAAATGTAATTTATGGCAGAGAATGGTGTGATTAACGAGATCAAATGCCTTTTTTAAATCTAGAAAGACTGTCCCTACAACATTACCATTATCAATACATTTGAGCCAGGTGTCAATTAATTTGGTAAGGGCTGTCTGACATGAGTGGTTAGATCGAAATCCAGATTGTGCCTCATGTAATACTTTATATTTTGACAGATATAGATAAAAATGTTTTGCGACATGTTTTTCAAATATTTTTGATAATGTAGGAAGTATTGATATAGGTCTGTAGTTTTCTGGCATATGTTTATCACCATTTTTAAATATTGGAGTTACTTTAGCTAATTTAAGATTTTCTGGGAAAACACCCTCTAGTATACTTGAGTTTATTAAATACGTTATACTTGGGGCTAAAGCTTTTGATGACAGTTTAATGAAAAACGGACCAACTTCATCAAGTCCAGTTGCTTTTGATGTTTCTAGTTTAGAAAGTAATTTCGTTGTTTCGTCTAGTTTAATCCTGTTACTTTTGATAACTATTTACACCACTGGGTCGATGCAACTGCTGGTGGACGTTTCGTCCCCGAGGGTATCACCAGCCCAGTAGTCAGCACTTTGGTGTTGACATGAATATCAATTATATGGTCATTTTTATAAATTTTCTGTTTACAAAACTTTTGAATTTTTCGAAAAACTAAGGATTTTCTTACCCCAGGAGTAGATTACCTTAGCCGTATTTGGCACAACTTTTGGGAATTTTGGGTCCTCAATGCTCTTCAACTTTGTATTTGTTTGGCTTTTTAACTATTTTGATCTGAGCGTCACTGATGAGTCTTATGTAGACAAAACGCGCGTCTGGCGTATAAAATTATAATCCTGGTACTTTTGATAACTATTAATAAACGGAATCGTAAATCTAACACCAGCGGGTATTTTATCTGGAACATAATCATTTAATTTATTTGTTTGATATTGCGTGCTATTTGTAACATATTTATCACCTATTGTTGTAAAGTGAGTGTTGAAATGATTTTCTATATCTTGCACATTATCATACTCTTTATTGTCAAAATTCATGGTAGATGGAATTTCATTTTGGGTTTTGGTTTTAAATCTTTGAGTAAAGCCCAAATTTCTTTAGGTTTTTTGTTATTTTCTATTGCTTGCTTGAAAAAGGACTGTTTAGATTTTTCTATTAATTTAGTACATTTGTTGCGCCAATAACGGAAATTTTCCCAATCCCTCTTGCTTTGATAATAGTTTCTTTTGTTTTGAGCGTCTTACAAATATAGTACAATTTATTGAATTCCTTTCTATATGTTATAGTTTCTACAGAGAGCACAATGAATAGGTAAAATGTGTTTTTCAAGGGCAATAAGTCTAATAAGGGACCACACTGCTGATTCATTTATGTTAAACGACTTGTAGATCACAATAAGTTAAACATTTTTGCTATGAAAAGATGTTCTTTTATTAACTACAGTGTCCTAAAAATAATGCAAAAAAAAATTAGAAAGCAGTAACTCTTTAATATGTCATTTGGTGATTTCTACCAAGTTGATTAATCTGTAACCTTATCTTTCTGGAAATTTTTACTTTTTTTAATTTCTCTCTTTTTGTCTCTATCATTGTTTTCAAAATAATAACCCAAGGCAAAGCTGTCAAATTTGAAAAAAAACAAGAATGTGTCCTCAGTACACGAATGCCCCACTCGCACTATCATTTTCTATGTTCAGTGGACCGTGAAATTGGGGTAAAATCTCTAATTTGGCATTAAAATTAGAAAGATCATATCATAGGGAACATGTGTACCAAGTTTGAAGTCGATTGGACTTCAACTTCATCAAAAACTACCTCGACCAAAAACTTTAACCTGAAGCGGGACAGACGGACGAACGAACAGACGGACGGACGAACGGACGCACAGACCAGAAAACATAATGCCCCTCTACTATCGTAGGTGGGGCATAACAAGAATATGTCCATAGAACACTGATGCCCCACTCGCACTATCAATTTCTATATTCAGTGAAATTGGCATCAAAACTTTAATTTGGTATTAAAATTAGAAAGATCATATCATAGGGAACATGTGTACTAAGTTTCAAGTTGATTAGACTTCAACTTCATCAAAAAATACTTGACCAAAAACTTAAATGTGAATGACTAAAAACTTCAAGCTGAAGCAGGACAGATGAACAATCAGACACACAGACCAAAGCTATAATGTCCATACTCCCTGGGTGGGCATAAAAACTGCATTTTACCTCTATGTTCTATGTTTAGTAAGAGCAGCCATGTTTGATGATCGATTAAATTCCAAGATCAAAACTTTAAAGTAGGTACCCTAGGAGACATCAATTAAAAGGTTTGTAACATTTGGACAAACAGAGGAGAGATTTTTTTCTGTCCGCCTCCTCAGGAGTGATGGCCACGCATCGTCCATGGAACCATTCCCTGCACTCGTCACATCTAATCATGAGACCCCCATCATCTGGTCCCCGGCATGAGCAATAAATGTTTTTACCCCTTTTTCCCTTGGGTTCCAACTCCTCTATTTCCTTCCAATTTCTACTTAAAACTTGGGCTTGTAGTTTTTTACACCAATTTGGGACCTCCCTATCTTTACACAACTTAATCCGGTCATGATGGGTCAAAATCTACAACGACAAACACCAAGTGATGGCAAAAAGTCACATGGATATTTAGTCCAGGTGAGTTTATAAAAGTAGGTCAAATAAAAATTCAATCTAATGATTATATGAAGTGAAAGATTATAGCTGAAAAGGATAAAAAGGAATTAAAAAAAGTCATTTCAGGGCAAAAACTTCTTTAAATATTATCATTTCTAAATCCAGTTATAAATCTAATGGATTGATTATTTTGTATTGCATATTGTATGCCATTGATAATGTGGATTCATTTATTTTCTTGGTTACCAATTTTCGTGGACTGAGGGAATCTTGCCATTTCATGGTTTCGACAAAAAGTCTGCATAGGAGCCTATATAAATCTTTATTCGTTGAACGTTTGCATTCATGGTTCACTTGATCTAGGAAACCCAAGAAAATTGGTATCCAACAAATTATACTGAATCCACAGTAATTGACTGTTGAAATGTTTCAAAGTCTCAAATTCCTCATCTAAATTTTGACAAAAAGCCTGATAATGTAAAATACCTGTAAGGCTGCAACATGTGGACTTGTGACATTACTATCTATAGACGGACTTGATGCTCCAGATGTGGAATGTGGATTTCTATCACTTGATTTAGAGAAGGTCTGCAGTGAAGGGCTGATCCCAGAATTACTGGACGGTGATCCAATCAATGGAGTGTTGGGAGTACTGGGTAATAGCTCAAATTCTTCGTCTTTCTCATCCTGAAACAAAAGAATGATATACAATGTATGTGAAAATTAAAATCACAAAAATACTAAACTCCGAGGAAAATTCAAACTAGAGGCTCTCAAGAGCCTGTGTCGCTCACCTTGGTCTATGTGCATATTAAACTAGAGGCTCTAAAGAGCCTGTGTCGCTCACCTTGGTCTATGTGAATATTAAACAAAGGAAGCAGATGGATTCATGACAAAATTGTGTTTTGGTAATGATGATGTGTTTGTAGATCTTACTTTACTGGACATTCTTCTTGCTACAATTATCTCTATCTATAATGAACTTGGCCCAGTAATTACAGTGGAAAATATATTCTAAAAATTTACAAAAATTTATGAAAATTGTTAAAAAATTACTATAAAGGGCAATAACTCCTTAAGAGGTAAACAATTTAGGTCATGTTGACTTATTTGTAGATCTTACTTTGCTGAACATTATTGCTGTTTACAGTTTATCTCTATCTATTATAATATTCAAGATCATAACCAAAAACTGCAAAATTTCCTTAAAATTACTAATTATGGGGCAGCAACCAAACAACAGGTTGTCTGTTTTGTCTGAAAATTTCATGGCAGATAGATCTTGACCTAATAGATTATTTAACCCCATGTCAGATTTGCTCTAAATGCTTTGGTTTTTGAGCTATAAGCCAAAATCTACATTTTACCCCTATGTTCTATTTTTAGCTCTAATGATGAAAATAATCCAAGTTTGGATTATTTTGGCCCAGTAGTTTCAGAGAAGATTTTTGTAAATGATTACTAAGATTTACGAAAAATGGTTAAAAATTGACTATAAAGGGCAATAACTCCTAAAGGGGTCAACTGACCATTTCGGTCATGTTGACTTATTTGTAAATCTTACTCTGCTGAACATTATTGATGTTTACAGTTTATCTTTATCTATAATAATATTCAAGATAATAACCAAAAACAGTAAAATTTCCTTAAAATTACAAATTTAGGGGCAGCAACCCAACAACAGGTTGTCCGATTCATCTGAAAATTTCAGGGCAGATAGATCTTGATCAGATTTGCTCTAAATGCTTTGTTTTTTGAGTTATAAGCCAAAAACTGCATTTTTTCCATATGTTCTATTTTTAGCCATGGCGATCATCTTGGTTGGTTTGGCGGCTCACGGGACCAATTTGATACCCCAATGATGATTGTGGCCAAGTTTGGTTTAATTTGGCCCAGTAGTTTCAGAGGAGAAGATTTTTGTAAAAGTTAACGACGCCGGACGCCAAGTGATGAGAAAAGCTCACTTGGCCCTAATCAAATGGCAAAATCAAAATCTCAAACACTTCAAATGAATGGATAACAACTGTCATATTCCTGACTTAGTACAGGCATTTTCTTATTTGAAAAATGGTGAATTAAACCTGGTTTTATAGCTAGCTAACCCTCTTACTTATATGACACTCAGACAGTCACATCAAATTCCATCATAATGACAATTATGTGCTAACAAAACAAACAAACATATCAAGTAAAAATGTCAAAATAGGGATACAACCGTCAGTATTGTGTAATAATCTTAAAGGGGCTGGATTTTAATATATTGAATTTCTTGGTAACCTTATCAGGGTTCACACTAAGAATTTTTGGAGTGAGTGCAGAAACTCGTAATTGTTTGCCATGGTGAGTCCAAAAGTGTGAAAATAAAGTAATTTGGATTAAAAAAATCAGAAAAAGTATAAGTCCATTTTGTAGTTTAATAAGAAATAGAACGAAATTCATAACAGTGTGGTCGACAGTAAAACGTTTATTAGTAATTGTACTGAAAAGTTTACCTTTAACTTGTTTGTCGTGGGCGATGATTTTATGCTCACTCAGTCTATCGGAGGCCTTCAAGTGGGGATTTAAATAATCATTTGTTACAAATTCTGATACATAAAATGAAACTTTCTTTTCACAAATCATTTAAGGAATTTATTTTAAATATTTGTTATACCATCACTTACAACAGTTTCACTTTTAAGAATATTAATGTCCAGAGCTGATATCAATAAATAATAATAAAAAAAAAAAGTTTATTCATGGTAAAAAAAAACAAAAAAACTTTTAAGTTAATAGGGACCCGCGTTATTTCAGAAAATATCTTATTGATTAAGAGAACAAAAACTTCTACGTTGTGATCATTTAAGAGTGGCCTTGTATTTATTCAATGCTAACCATGTGGGCTTTTTTTTTATATACCATAAATCGATTCGTTCATTCAGATATTTGTCAGTTTGCCTTGGCTCTTCAAGTCCAACACACAACTTCTCACGAAATTGGTATTTTTCTTACAAAAATTACATCCATGTGATGTATTCTTTTCATGGTGAATGAATGTTGCACCTTATTTTATTTGTTATCGTGTTTTTTTGTGTGTATCATTGACGTATAAGACAACCTGAATCTTCTTATTCAAATTTAAAACATACGAGATGCATCTTTTTAAAACAGTCGAAAACAAAATTGTCTGTCCAATGGAAAAGTCGAAGCCCAAAAAAGATGAACAGTGCATTATAGAAACATAGAAGCTGGTTGCAAAAGTTGACGACAAGATCTATTTTATAACTTGAGTATGGCCTAATACTATTAACCTGAAATAAATATATTTATAGCAATTCCCTTGATACGAAAGATCTACATGTTGCCTTGGGCTTTTTTTTTTTTTTGCTCTTTGGTTGGGTTTTTGTCTCAATGACAATTCAATTTTCATTCTTATCATAGATATAACTGCATGTTAAAATAAGAATATGAAGTGTGATAGACAATCAGACACATTCTTTCCAGGGACCAACAGGCGTTATCAAGCTTTATCGGACCACAGATGAATTATCATGTTGTGATTGGTTAAATGCCGTCACGTGGTGACCCCCTATGAGACCGTATGTGGGGTTAGTAAGTTTCATATGGGGTTCATGACGCGTTAATGGCGACGTCATCTATTAATGTTGTTGTGTTTCATTGTTTATTTTTCAACAAAACGCCGCAGAAAAAGTCCAGCGTCCGATAAATTCGTTATACGGTTAACTACTGACCCCCTACGGATCCATAGAGGATGAATAAAATTCATAGGGGACTCGGCCTCCGGCCTCACCCGCTATGGATTTTACTAACCCTCTATGGATCCGTACGGGGTCAGTAGAGAACCATATAACTTATAATAGGTCCCCGTATGGCCTTCAACCATTAGCAAAATACACACTTTATAGAATGAAAGCTCCAAGAGGTCTTGGGATGAAAAAAACAAACATAAAAGATGAGCGAGAAAAAAAATAGGGATACCGCATGGAAATTGGAAAATGGTCCGCAACATTAATTTAGTCAACTCATTTAGTTGAAATTAAAGACCTGGCGAATTTTAGCCTTTTGAAATGGATGTGATGTATGTTTAAAAAAAAATCATGGTTTGTTTGGACATTTTTATAAATCAAGTCTTGTTTTTAAATTATTTGCAAGTAAGTTTTAAGTCATGAACAAATAATCACTCACAGAAAGACGTCAAATCCATCAACAAAAGAAAAAAATTAATAGACGACCGACAACGCACAGAATATCATGTATGTGTTCCGGACCAAATGAGTATTTGGACCATACGCATATATCATGACCATAAGGGTATACTAATATGGTCCAACCATACACGTATGGTCCAAATACTCATAAGGTCCGGAACATATTTTATTTGCGATCACAAATGCACGAAGACGTCCATTTCTATGTAAATTGGGTCGATTTTTTTTATATAGATAAGATGAATGCGTTTCTGTTGCCAAGTGTTTTTCACAAGTATAGTACAGCAGTATAGCAGAACGGTTTAAGTTTCCTATATACACCAAATGATACATTTTGCCAATACAATAACGTAAATGCATGCAAATTTCACAAGGTTTCATCCAAATAGCTTTCAAGTACGAAAAAGACAGGGCAGAAGTATATTTTGTCTTTATGTTTCGTATTTGCACAACTTTTGAAAGTGGATTATGCATTCTTTCTAAAATAAAATTAGACCAGATAAAAGTTAAAAGATTACATAACTCGACAATCGAAATTGTTAAATCCGAAAAAGATAATCAATCAATACATGCATTCAGTAAGTCATTCTTTTTTCTGAAAGAACATGGCTTTGCGATATCTTATTATGAAAATTGATTGTCGAAACATAACAAAAACACAAGTAAAGGACGTTTAATTAATCAATATAAATCAAAACACAAATTCCTGATTAGTATTTCGAATTATTTTATATAGGCGTTGAGAACCTTTGGTGACCCCACGGTTTAAATGTTTATATTAAGGACGTCGTGAGCAATGGGCGTTATGGACGATCGTTCACCTAATCTGTCCCAGTCAATGGGATATTAAAGTGCGCCAATCAATGTCCATAGCCACACTGTTATGAATTCGATACTAAGTGTTGTCAATGGTTAACCAGTTAACTGGTTAACCATTTGAAAGACCAAATACCGAATACCAAAAACGCTAACCGTTAAACCGGACTTTTTTTCAATTTTGATAGATTTGATATAAATTTGTATTGAAATCATTAAATAGTTATGTTTTCTTTTAAAATTGTCATCATGTTTATAATAATTAATTTGACAGATTAATTGTCCAGTATATTGATTGCTATTGTTAATCCAAAAATATAAAATTTAATTAATTAGAACTTGTCTCTCCGCTCAGGTTAAGATCGTAAGGAAACATAATTAGTACACATGTTTTTTAAACAGTAACTTTAAATCAGTAATATGTTTAAATTACTTCATAATTTCATTTTTATTCTTATATTGTGTAGACCTACATCTGAATGTGCAATCTCCATCGTGCAAGGCTTTGTCATACTGTAAACGAAATGCTAACTCAAAAATTGTGTGCAATGCAAAACAATGTGAATGTAATCAATGTATACTCAGTCTTCACGCTAAGTGGCAGCCTAGGCAGCCCAGGCTAGTAAAATTGCTCTCCGGCCTGTAAAAATCATTCTCGGGCCTGTAAAAATCATATCTACAGGCCAACAGAATTTAACTAAAAATTTTCAAAAAATTGAGCTCCACGCCTGTAGATTTAAAAGTTTATGAAGATAATACTTGATAGTACGAGTAACAGCCTTAACCATTTCAAATTGAAACACTTCACACTATTTTTGGAGACAACAAGAGAAAAAGAAAGAATCATAAATTTCAAAAATATAAAATTCTGCGAGATCAAGAAGAAGGTTTTTTTTTATTTTTCACTCTGAAGTTAGTACAAAAGACGCAATTGATATGGTGTATTTGATTATTGAAAGTAAAACTTCGCCAGGAATCTTCACAGACAAGCCTTATAATAATAAAGGACAAACTTCAATTCATTGTATGATAAAAACGTAAATGTATGACTTAGATGGAAGGTTTTCACATTGACACTCATACCACATCTTCTTATATCTATGTGTAGGACTGTAGGTACTATAGATGAGGCTTTAAAACATCAACTTAAAACTATTGGTTAACCGGTTAATCAGTCTAACGATTATCCGAGTAACTGGTTAGGCAAAAGTGAACTTTTTGACAACACTATTAATAAGTAAAAAAGTCACTCGTATTTCAGAAATTAAAATAGCCGGTGTCTAATTTCACTTCCTGTTGAAGATTCTGTGCAAGTTGGTTGAATTCTGTCAAGAAGTTAAAAACAAAGTGTGACAGCGACAAAACAGAGTACATTTTGTACATATACACCACAAAACAAAAGAAGTGACCATTATACTTTTTTGAAATGATGAGTCCCAGCTTGTTCTGACCAGTCCATAGTCCAGTTCTTCAAATAGTTGTGATGGGAACGGTCTTAATTATCTAACTGTTTGTCCTGGAATGGAATTTGAAGGATATTTTATAACTCTTGATTTAATATAGGTTAATATATTAAATGTATATATGTATATCTCACTTCCTATAGATTTATCGGGATATGATTGGGTAATTAGGACTACACAGATTGACTACATCATTACATGTACATATATTTGATATATAGGGTGATCTATAAAGACTTTTGGGAATATGATTGGGACTACATGTGGTGACTACATATATTTGATAAAGGGTGTTCTAAAAAAGAATTGTGTTAGTTACCATATAGAGTAAGTTACTATATAGGGTTAGTTACCATATAGGGTTAATTACCATATTATGGGGTTAGTAAGGAGTTATACTTCCCTTTCAAAACAAAAAAGAATCTGAAATCTAAGAGAGTTCAACAGATGAAGAGATTGATAATGAACGATTGAAATAAATTCATAAATTCAAATAATATCTTGGGCTTTCTGTTAAGAAACTTAAAAATAAATCAGGAAGAAATAAAAAGTTTGGCTTACAAATCCATGGTATTTTCTATTCTATAAGACCCAAAATGAAATATTGTTTGTTTCCCCTCCCACGACCCGGTAAAATCCGCGCGACTCGAAAATTTTTATTGTCCATTCTTTTTTTTTTGTCCAAAAATATTTTTTTTTGCTATGTTGGTTTTAGAGATATCTTTCCGATGCTGTAGTCAATGAGTGTTGGTTTTTTCTGATACCTTTCCGATGCTGTAGTCAAAGTAGTGTTTTAAATCAAGGCATTTTTGCATTGAAGCCTCTATATGATTCGGAATCAAGGAAAACAAACATAATGCCTTGCCACACGATTTGTGTTGTGTGCAAGGGTGATCTTTGAAAATAAAAAATTTAAAACATCTTTCAACCCACTGAGTGCACCTTGATTTGCTTTGTCTTTAACCTCTGTTCCTATATTTAAAGGATAAAATCTTTGAGTAAAAATGGTCTGAATCATGCTTTGTAATCTATCTATGTTGTCTTCGAACAGGCTGGGCACAATTAAGTCAGGAAATGTGGGATACATTTGTAGATGTATTCCATACTTTCAGGGAACGTTCCTGATTTCTGGTGTAATAAAAAACTTTTTAAATGCGATTTTATTTTTCAATTTATGGCATGCGAAATTTACAAAAGGGCACATTTTAACGTTATAACTGCATCAGTTGAATTTGTAAATACATTTGTACTTAAAGTATTCTAGGAACAACAAAATATGAATAAGAAAATGCCTTGTTTTTTCTAGAACTCGAAAAAACATACAAATCTTTTGTTAATTAGGAATCAATTGACCAAGCTGCATGCTCCAGGTGTAACTGAACATAACTGAAATAATTTTCACTTCTATTGAAAAATTTTACTCATTGAATTATAATTCCCAAGTGATTAACATATCTTTTTGTCATCTCATAATTGATGATCAAGGTATGAATTGATAAACAAAGGAATTGTGTTGTTGTGAGTTAAACATCAAATTAGACTTGAAATAAGCTTGATTTTTAACTAATAAAACACTTGCTATCATTAAACATTGTTATCACATGTAGAATGTGCGCTTTTGTAGATTTCATACTATAACATGAATAGGAAAAAAGGAGGTCCTTGTATACTGTTTTTAACACCAGAAAACTTGGGTGTACACTGAAATGAATACACTATTTTTCTTGACTTGAGCCTTACCTGTTGAATTTTGTACAAATTCAATATAGAAAAACCATATCAAGAAATAAAATAAAATAATTTGCCTACCTACATGTACCTACCTTTACCAGTATTCTGTAGCGCATTCAAGTAATCGTTAAAGAAAACAAAACAGTTATTTCATTAAATTTAAAACTTACCAAATAAATTAAGAATATTCCAACATACAAGAATGAATAAAACGCACATGTTCAAGATACATAATAAACATCTATACCACGTGATATACAATTAAAATAAGTAGAAAAACGTAAACAGAGAGAACGTATGTTTTCCGGATTTTATTGCTATGCAGTTTTTGTAAACTATATAGATTGTAATAATATATTAACCACTTTTGAAACTTATAATAAGTTTATCTTGTGAATCCCCTGGTTCATTTGATAATTCACACACAGGGATAAACCTATCTGGGATAGTTGTACCTTTTAGGGTATTTGTTAACAACCAATAGTGCAATAAACTGAATAATTATTAAAAAAAAAAAAAACCTTTACCATGACAACCTCAGTTGGGGGAGGGGAAACAAAGATATTTTTAATGTTGGCCTTACCAGCTGTCTTATTCACATGAACACAATCAAATCTATACTTGCAACAGTCCTAAGACATGTACATGTAAGACTCCTTATATCGACTTTTTTTGCAACATTGCTAAATTAAGATATGCAAGTCAACTGCAACGCTGTGACAATGACCAATAACATTCATGTACAGCTCAACAGTAAAGCTCCAGATCAATCATAGTCAGCAACTTTGCCATCTCAAGAAACAAGTACATTTTGTAAGTCCAACATCTCTACATTGATATTAAACATACAGTCTAAGAAATTATTAGTAAAATATGACAAATTAGTACTTGTGTAGTCTGCTACTTACAAACTCATATGCCCCTGAACCAAATCCAGGGCCACGTACACCAAAAATACCTTTGTGGAACATGCAAACACATGGTCACATGGAAAACTGATGCTGTTCGCTGTGACAGCTGTGGACAGTGGTACATTGTACCACATCAATTGGCCAACAAATAAATCACTCCATGTACGAAATATTAGGACATAGTAACATGGTACAATACTGGAACAAAATTTTTATACCAGTATTGTGCACAATACTATTACTAGTATACCAGTATTGTGATCACCAACTACAAGAGATCCAACAAAATCCAATATCCCCCCCCCCTTTTCCCACAAATGAGACCCCCTTCATTGACTGGCATATAACTCTTGGAGTCATGTACAAATAAAAACATATATATCTAAGTTAACTATTGTAATATTGTACGATTAAGAGCAAGAAAATGTTAAAAATACTCACTAAAAATCAACACAAAACAAAACATAAACCTTGTATATAAAAATCATATATGGGTCGTTTTCAAAAAATGTCGAATTTTCAGTACACCCATGCTAACTTTTTTATTTCTAATGGAAATTTCAGTTGTAATGGTTTAAATGAAAGCTTGTCGGATTTGTGATTCAGAACATTAATAATAAACACACCTTTCATCTATTTTGATAAGATTAAACTGCATTTAAGACCCATTTTGGGGGTATTTGTCTGCGTACAGTGTCAGAAAAACACATTTCAAATGATTTTTTTGCGATTTTCTGATCGCCTTGATATCTGCAAAAGGGACTTTTTAAGAACGTTTAATATTACTCTAACGAAAAATCGTAGCTTCTATATCATTGTATGTAACATATTATCTACAAACTAAATTGAATCTGCGTACAGGAGGTTCATGTCTTTCCTGTTACCGCTACTTAAATCAGCCGTGAAATTATTCTCCCTATAAATATTGAATCAGTCAGTGTTGATCTCAAAAGTGCAAAGTAATCTTTACATTTAAAACGCCTCGTTTCTTGAACGACAGTGTAGAGAAAAGAAATTTCAAGACATTTAGTGAAAAAAATATAGCGTACTTTTTTTCATGTCTATGCTGTTACCACCAATTTTGATTAAATACACCAAAAGTATACTTGTAAAAAGTGCAATGACGTGTTGGAAACCAAATTCACAATAGAAAAACATAATCACTTCACCAAAGGGAGTAGTTATTTCACAACAGCAATCAAAAACGAAGAAATTTGTCTATCCTGTTATGTCTATCCTGTTACTATGGTTGCTATGGTTACAGTAACAGGATAGACAATTGTAGACAAAAACGTCGTTAATTTTTTTATCTTAACATATAGGTGCAAAACGAATGAAATATTTCGTTGTTTGAAGTCATCTTAAGGTTATAACGTATTAATCTTCCCAATTAAGCATTCGCAGGTGCAATACTGATATCGGTAACAGGATAGACAAAAAGGTAACAGGATAGACTTTTATATAGTAATATATCAGAAACGTACGTTCCTGTTACCAATGAAATGTAGAGAAAAGTAAACTAACTTATGAGGGATTTACTTGATGTTGGGTTTATTTGAAAGGGTGAAAAAATGCCGAACAATATAAATTGCTATCTTAAACTTGCATTACTGGTGGTAATTTTTACAACCTTTGAAAACCAATTTTTAGAGGCATTTTTCAGTACAACCTGTTAAATTGGCTAATAATCTATTATATTACAGAATGAATATATATAGAAGTTTATTCTCTTGAAACCATCTAATTGTCTACGTAAAACAAGCTTAACATTTTATCTAAACCTTTTCTTAATAACCCAAAATTTCTTTTGAAAATGGTAACAGGATAGACAAAATAATGTACCACCGATCAAAAAATGTTTCAACACATTTTTGTATGACATCATTAAGATTGCATCTTTTAATATGTTGTTCTTAAAGTACTGTTTGTTTTGATTTGCTTATGTAGAGGGTTGTTTGAATAAGTAACTTTTAATAATTTTTTCAATTTCAAAATTCGACATTTTTTGAAAATGACCCATATGATAAATTCACTTATTCAGAGTCCATTCGGAGTTTCCCTTATGGACCGATACAACAGAAAAACAACTCTGTATTCCAACTATTCTGTAATAATTTCAGGTAAATAAACTACCTCAAACGAATGTGAAACGTGCAGTTTCAAGGTTCTCTTTCTCCTTTCATCCATTTCATCTCTTTATTTGATTTTCTTTATTTCTTTGATCATTGTAGCCTGCAGACGATTTGTAATTTCGACTGGTAAAGTTTTCTTTATAGATCGAAAACCAGTCGGTCTCACTAGTTAGCGACAAGAAGGATTTGAGCGACAAGAAGCGTTGAGAAATAAAAATTGATATCGGGTGCGTTCGACCAAATAACATGTGCGCCTGTGTATGTTCGTCCGTACAGTCAGCTCGCACTGAATCCGTTCATCCAGACCCCTGGGTTCGTAAGTCGTACACGTGTACCATAATAATTTGATTTTTGTTTAGTTTTCAATGTAGCTTGGAAAACTATTTTTGCTTTAATTCGGTGAATCCGGGTCCGTTCGCGCCCATTCACGTTCGAACCCACTCATGTTCGCCCCCTTTCACTTTCGCACCCTACATGTTCGCACCCAAAAACCGTTCGCACCCTACATGTTCGCGCCCAATTTTAATTGGTTTTGTGTTTAATAACTTTGTAATCAAGTTTTGGCAAGTAGTATTCTTATAAGTATAATTGTTTTCATTGTCTCAAAATAAAGTGAGACAGCATTTTTTTTTGTGTTGAATAAATCTTAATCATGTTTTGGATAGTGTATTTTAAAAAAAAATATATTCCTTTCTATATAAAGTGGGATTCTGTCAACGTTTTATTTTGTGTTGAATAACTCTTAATCATGTTTTGGTTAGTGTATTGCTATAACTTTATTCAATGACTTGTTTCAAAATGAAGTGAGATTCTGACTACGTTTTTATTTTTGTGTGTTGAATAAATTTTATCATGTTTTGGTTATAATAGTGTATTGCTATATTTTATTGTTTCATTGTTTCAGATCAAAGGGACCAAGCTGTTAAAACAATTATCTTTTGTGTTTTTCATTTAAAATCTTCAAATGTTTACTCATAACAAGCTATAAATACATTCAGTATTTACACGAAAGCAATTAAAAACAACAATCATGATTTTCCAATTATTCAACTGGAATTTGAATTAAAATTGGGCGCGAACGTGTAGAGTGCGAACGGACCTTGGGTGCGAACGTGCGAGGTGCGAACGTGTGGGGTGCGAAAGTATATTGGGCGCGAACGGTCTGCTTTGCATATGTGCTAGAATGTACAGGAACATATATTTCAGATTAAGATGGTGAAAATGGATAATTGACATTTTGCAATGAAACTCAGTCTTTTTTACCGTCAATGATGGTATTAAGGATGTCTGCTGGTCATGTTTTTGAATTCTTGTCATATTTTCGATTTTCTCAGGTTTTATCCATCCAAATGTATTAAATTTTTTTTTACACGACACCCCACTTTTGTCTTCATAAATCTGTTCAATAGATCATTTAAGACTTAGTGATCCGGCGGCATGAAATCCTTGTTATTTTTTCTTGGTTTAAAGGGGGGGGCAAGGGGTTTAACTGTTATGCTGTTATGGGGCAATTTGATTCTTTGTTATCTGTTATTCTGAAAATATATTTGCTGTTAGCTGTTATTGTCTTATTCGTTGTTAGCTGTTATTGGACTATAAGGTTTTTTGTTATCTGTTATTGTGATAATGTATTTGCTGTTAACTGTTATTGAAAATTGGAATATTAGCATTTGTTTTGACAGCCAATATTCGGTAAAAAATGAAGATTATTGAACATTGGGGTCTACCACTAGTAAATATGGTGGTCCCGTATTCGGTGAAGGATTTCATAAACATATACCCATCACAGATCATCACATAAACATATTAATAGAACGGTTGGGTCCAGGCATCTCTAGTATATCTTATGATTATCCTTTGTAATAAAATCCATTTTTTTATGAACATGTAGCTTGCTATTCAGTGTGAGACAAGGCTCCGTGTTGAAAGCTGTATTTTGACCTACATGTACAATGGTTTACTTTTATAAATTGTTACTTGGATGGAGAGTTGTTTTCATTGGCACTCATACCATATCTTCCTATATCTATGTAGTATTTTTTTTTGTATGGGGATATTGTTCCTCGTTTCAAGTACGTACATATTAAATTCGAACAATTTTCAATATGACAAAAAGGAAATATATGGTCAGGGATATCTGATGAGGATGTCAATTAAGGACTAGGTCCTTACAACCATATAATAAAGTACACAAACTCAGATCTGTGATTCTTTTCAAAGCAGAACCAAATACATTGTACAATAAAAGTTTCAACCATGTCCTGGGTTCTAAACTGCGCATAACTCATTACAAACAAACATTTAGTTCGTCTTCAAGCCATTGTTCCACTACTTTACTATGTATTCTACTTACTAGTACACTAAAAAAAACTGATAATAAATTGTTCAAATATATCCTTTGAAAATAGTGGAATAAAGTACTTTTGCATTTTCAAAATAAGTTCAAAGTACTTGATAAATTGCATGCTTATAATTGGTGCTTTTGATTTTTTTACCCTATATACCTCTGTGGTCATAGTCTTATTAAGAAAAAAACCACACACCTCATGCATTGAACGTGCATTTAAAAAAAATTCAGAATGCGAATATATATATTCAAACTCTTTCAGGTCATTTTTTAGTAATAACAAACAAAAGGACGTCAATTGGACCTGCTTTGATACCATAACTGCCCTTAAATAATTTTTTACAAAATACCATTTTTGTCTGCTATGGAGTTTCCATATATCGACAAGTTATCAGAATTCCAATGGGGACTAACTATGCACCACTAATCGCAGACCTGTTTCTGTATTGTTATGAGTTACAATTAATGGAAACATTCAGCAACTGGAGGGATTGTGCTTGATTTTCATATGATGGAGACATACTCTTTCAATCAGTCCAGGAACTGACTTATTTTAATATTTCATTTACTGTTATCTGTTTTTGTCCATTTTAATTCCTTGTTATCTGTTATAAGCCAAATCAATTTTCTGTTTTGCTGTTATTGGGACCCCCCTTGCCCCCCCTCTTATATATGTAGTAATACATCACACTGACTTTCAGCAACTGTCTATATAGCAAACGTATTACAGTATAATTCTTTTTTAATTAGACTGATAATAAACCGCCGATCATTGACATAATTTTAATAAATTCTGCATTTGAACTGCATGACCGTTTTAGCATGAGTAAACTCGACAAAACTGGTTAATCGGATTATCCGGTTCCGTCTCCGATTTTAGTAAACTGGTTATTGGTCTCACAAATTGAAGACAAAACGTGCCAAGCAGCGACAAGAAGAACAATTTCGCGACAAGAAAACCAATTTGATAATAATATTTTAGTATTTATTCGTGTTTCTGTTTCATCTTCTTCTTCGATTTCATTGATTTCAGTTCTGATATCTCATTATTTCCTGGATAATGAGACACAAATAATGCATGTTGCATCAGGGACTTTCTAGTATATGGTTGCATGCATTTTTATATTTATTTCCTAATATGTGAATTTCTGCGACAATCAGTTGTTTAAGCTGGTGGCGGAAGCCGGAATACACAGAGAGAACCAGTAACATTACATTCGATAGGGAATTTGACAATCCTAGTCAATTAAGATAGGACTAGGATAGGATACTAAGATATATCTTTTGAAAAATTATATTCAGGTTTACCCTGTGAGAAACTTCATATAAAATTTTGTAAATTTATACTTGGGGTACACAAGAAAACAACAAATGCTGCAGTGTTATCTGAACTTGGAAGATTTCCAATATATTTTAATATTATAAAAGGAATGTTATTGTACTGGTATAGATTAGAGAATTTAGGTAATAATTTTCCTCTATTAAAAGAGGCATATACACAATCAAAGACACTACATCACATGAATATAACATCATGGTATGGTTCAATAAATGTTGTTTTTAAAATACTCAATGGTATTGACTATACAAATGCCATAAATGCTCCATTTTGTGAATCCTTATACAAATTTAAGAAATATATACAAACCAAGCTATCAATATTGTTTATTAGCTGTTGGAAAAAACAAATAGATAAATTTTCAGACAGTAAACTGAAAACCTACCTTTTATATAAAACAAATTTTGGTTTTGAAAAATATCTAACATTGATCAAGAATTTTGAACTTAGAAGAAGTTTTACTAAATTACGTGTATCTTCTCATAGATTACAAATAGAATTAGGTAGATATCAGGGTATTCCCCGAATTAACAGAATATTTAATAAATGTTCTTCCAATACTGTCGAAGATGAGGCTCATTTTCTATTTGATTGTAACAAATTTGAGGATGATAGAAATTGTATGTTAGCTAGTATTGCACAATATAATTCTTATTTTAATCATATGAACAGTCAAAGCAAAATTATCTGGTTATTTAGTGTAGAAAATGTTGAGTTACTTAAAATAATATGTAATTTTATATACAAACATCTTCCTTAGTGAAGATTAGTTAAAGGAAATCTATGTGTGTATATACATTTGATTGGACATAGAAAATTATATTCATCTGAATATCACAAACATACTAGCCGATTAAAAAATAAAATAATTGTTAAGATATATTATTTATTCAAATGTTCTCTTATATCCTTGAGGCATCGTCCCCTGGTATCAACTGCATTCAAGTTACCTATGATGCTTCCTTGTTTGCTTTTGATACAGGTAGGAAAGAGACATTTACACACATTTTACATGCCTATGGCCCATAAGGTATCGTCCCCTGGTGTCAGCTGCCTTTAGGAAACCATAATGCTTTCCTATTTGCTGCTGACACAGGATGAGTCATGGACATGTTTAATTTCTACTTTCTTTTTGGCTAATTATTATATATTTAAGTGATCCAACTTTTTGTGTACTATACATATGTGGATATCTATTTTTTTTTTTCTTTTTGGGCTGCTTGTTTGTTATCTATATCAACCACACTTGTAATAAAATGCATTAGTATTAAAAAAAACCAACATACTATAGATTCTTTATCTACGTATTCTTTAAGAACTTAAATAGTTCTCGTTTAACTTCTTTTTTTTTTTTTTATCTCATTGTTTGTATTGTATTATGAAAAAATTATTGATGTTGTAATGTTTATGCCCTTTGGGGCCCATAATTGGAAATAAAAAATATCTTATATCTATCTAAGATAGGAGTCAAGCGCACCTGCCAAATGCGGGATTTGACTTTTTTGACTCATAACCTCGGTTTACAGGTTAGTTATTCAGTAGTTTGATTACCTAGACCACTCGGCCACCGATGCCTAATCATATATAAATAGAAAATCGGTGCAAAGTTTGAATAAAAATATTTTTTGAAACTTTAGAAAACAACACATAACTGCTATAATATGACAGATGTGTCTAGCGACGTTAAGCACGATATTGCGTCTGAAATGGTAACGTCAAATTTTTACGTGTTATGGCGATTACCGATTATTTGGGATAAGTTTTGTATTTCGCTTGCAATTTTTTTTTGCACATCAATATGGATACTTCTTATAATGTTTTGTTGTACTGATTATGCATGGAATATTTCCCTATGAAAGTAACGTAAGCAACACACAACAAAATATATCGTATTTGGGTAATGCATAAGCTATATGAAATGAGAAGATTTTACGGTATGATGAGTGTCAATGAGACAAACATGACAACTCTCTACCAGAGACCAATTGACATAAAGCGTAATAAAGTGCAATGTTTTCCCATTTAGATGCGAAAAGGAGGAAGGTATGTATTTGGCTTTAATATAAAAAGTTTGTCGGGAATTACAAGTTAAATGGTCTTGCTTATAAAATTCACTATACTTTCTTTAATAGCGGTACAATTAGATAATGAAACGATTGTCAGAAAAAAAAGGTTAATTATAATTCATCTCATATGTCTACAAGCTTTGTATGATGTGGAGAGGTATATAGCCACGCTTTAGGCCCATTTTTTTTCACTTTCAATTCTATACTCATGAATCTTATTGCAGAGAAATAAAAAAAATCGCAGTCAGTTTACGCTTCCCAAATTTGAAAATTTGATAAAGATAACTTGTTATCCTCTTGTGATACAAAACTTTTTTCACAACTTAAGAACCTCATCTAAACGAACAAACCCAGTTATCGGATTTTTTTAATACTTGTGGTCTTGTTGATAGTATCTGACTATCAAGAAAATTCTAGGCTGAAGAACTATCAGATACAGATGATCCACCATAAATAGCGTACCCCGAATCGACAACGTTGAAAACGTACGAAAATCGTCCAGTGGACAAACTTGCAAGACATTTCTTTTCTTTGAAAACGAAGTCGTTTTGACTACGCAAGTTATCAAAAAGTATGTAGCTGTTTTGTAAAGTTAAAGCACAATTACGGAAAAGCACTATTTAGCATGCAACTAATATAAATTATCAATTAATGACGTCGCAAATGACAATTTATTTGTAAAAAACTGCGAAATTCGACATTGGTCATCTTGCAAGACATTTGCCAGAAGCCGTTGCATTTTTATATGTAGTGTGAGTGCTGCAAAAATTCGATTTTGATATGATCTATGTATGCACTTATGTGAGCCGAATTTACACAAACGAAATATCATATAATCTTATATTTTAAAACCTATAAATTTTGATAACTTAACATCTTCCAAAATCTGACCATAATGAACACTATTTGTTTTTGCCACAAAATAGCATTGGTCGTTACAGGAACGCATATGCAGTAATATTGTTATACTTTATATATAAAGTATATCATTCATTCGAATTTTCGTGGATATAACACTATTTTGAAGAACACAAACACTCCTGCTAAAGTGATAATGTGTATAGTCTGTTACGTCTGACACGCATATTTTTGACGTTTTGTCAATATGTTGTCCTTTTAGACTAAAGTAAAATATGATAACACAATTTGTACCTTTTTCGGAATAGTATTTACCTGTCTAGGCTATGGATATAAGTTTTATATAACTTAACTGTTATGATTTTATAGAAAAGCTGTTTATTAGTGTGGACTGGTTGATTACACGGTATTGACGCAATAACGTGCGTAACGTCTAGCCGGAGTCAAAAAAGCGCGTTATATGTATACAGTTTACAGCATCGGCGGTGGCGGCAGCGTCAACACTTTATTAGCTTGTGATCATGTTAGTTTATTAGTGAACCTGACTAGTGGTAGGTCATTGATATTTGGTATGCAGTTGTATTAGCATCTGTACATCTCATTTCCGGCCATTAAGTTTTTCTGGTCCAAACATCTCCACGTCATATGGTTTATTGACTTTGAATAGTTTACATATTATGTAAGTCAATCCTGAAACTTGCATTTTACAGAATTGGTTTCAACATTTGCATTTTACTACTGACTATCAACAGAGACATATAATATATTGTATTATATGTCGCTATCAAATTCTTGATCAAAATAACAAAAAAGACGATACATATTTTTATGTTCACAGTTTATTTGTAAATATATTGTTTCGATAGACTATTTGAAAAAATCAATAACACTTTTAGATATTTGAATGATATGCTGGATGTCATTAATGACGACTTCAACTTGAGAGACCGTGTCCTGATGAACTAACTTTGAACTGAGACTACTATTACACAGTGTTATAGTAGTCTCAGCTTTGAATGAAACTAATACCTACAACGAACACTGCCTTTTCCTAATGAGTATTGATATGCATATCTTTAAAGGGTAGCTTAAGGATGTCTGCTGCTCTAACTTAAAATAACAAGGATTTCATGTGGTTGCTTAAAATGAAAACAACTTTGATATTTAAACAAAATAAAGTAATAAAATCATTAGTCTCGTGTGTAGTTTTCAAAATACGAGACATTTAGAAAATGGCGGGAAAAGGGTTTTCTTCAGACTTTACTATTTGTTAACATTGGAATTGTTTTTTAACCTTTAAAGAGGGGGGGCAAGGGGGGTCCCAATAACAGCAAAACAGAAAATTGATTTGGCTTATAACAGATAACAAGGAATTAAAATGGACAAAAACAGATAACAGTAAATGAAATATTAAAATAAGTCAGTTCCTGGACTGATTGAAAGAGTATGTCTCCATCATATGAAAATCAAGCACAATCCCTCCAGTTGCTGAATGTTTCCATTAATTGTAACTCATAACAATACAGAAACAGGTCTGCGATTAGTGGTGCATAGTTAGTCCCCATTGGAATTCTGATAACTTGTCGATATATGGAAACTCCATAGCAGACAAAAATGGTATTTTGTAAAAAATTATTTAAGGGCAGTTATGGTATCAAAGCAGGTCCAATTGACGTCCTTTTGTTTGTTATTACTAAAAAATGACCTGAAAGAGTTTGAATATATATATTCGCATTCTGAATTTTTTTTAAATGCACGTTCAATGCATGAGGTGTGTGGTTTTTTTCTTAATAAGACTATGACCACAGAGGTATATAGGGTAAAAAAATCAAAAGCACCAATTATAAGCATGCAATTTATCAAGTACTTTGAACTTATTTTGAAAATGCAAAAGTACTTTATTCCACTATTTTCAAAGGATATATTTGAACAATTTATTATCAGTTTTTTTTAGTGTACTAGTAAGTAGAATACATAGTAAAGTAGTGGAACAATGGCTTGAAGACGAACTAAATGTTTGTTTGTAATGAGTTATGCGCAGTTTAGAACCCAGGACATGGTTGAAACTTTTATTGTACAATGTATTTGGTTCTGCTTTGAAAAGAATCACAGATCTGAGTTTGTGTACTTTATTATATGGTTGTAAGGACCTAGTCCTTAATTGACATCCTCATCAGATATCCCTGACCATATATTTCCTTTTTGTCATATTGAAAATTGTTCGAATTTAATATGTACGTACTTGAAACGAGGAACAATATCCCCATACAAAAAAAAATACTACATAGATATAGGAAGATATGGTATGAGTGCCAATGAAAACAACTCTCCATCCAAGTAACAATTTATAAAAGTAAACCATTGTACATGTAGGTCAAAATACAGCTTTCAACACGGAGCCTTGTCTCACACTGAATAGCAAGCTACATGTTCATAAAAAAATGGATTTTATTACAAAGGATAATCATAAGATATACTAGAGATGCCTGGACCCAACCGTTCTATTAATATGTTTATGTGATGATCTGTGATGGGTATATGTTTATGAAATCCTTCACCGAATACGGGACCACCATATTTACTAGTGGTAGACCCCAATGTTCAATAATCTTCATTTTTTACCGAATATTGGCTGTCAAAACAAATGCTAATATTCCAATTTTCAATAACAGTTAACAGCAAATACATTATCACAATAACAGATAACAAAAAACCTTATAGTCCAATAACAGCTAACAACGAATAAGACAATAACAGCTAACAGCAAATATATTTTCAGAATAACAGATAACAAAGAATCAAATTGCCCCATAACAGCATAACAGTTAAACCCCTTGCCCCCCCCCCCCCCCCATATAAGGGTATTGGGTATTGATGGGATCTTCAGTCAAATTATTCTGTTCTAAGCTTTTTTTTCTCTATTCTTTAATATTCAAAACTATTTTTTCTCTTATTTTTTAATATTCTAAACAATTTTTTCTCTTTTCTTTAATATTCTAAACAATTTTTTCTCTATTCTTCATAATGATTAACTTGGCCTACTATTCTTAATTCTTTATCTTTCAACACCCTCCTATTTTCTAATCTTTAGTTTTTTTCCTATTTTTCTCTAATTTGTTTGTTCAGTCATTCATTCTACACGTCACATTTTATATTATAGTCTCTCAGGATTCTGTAAACCCCATTCAGACCCTCATAACCGTCTCATCAATAATACATCATATAAACTAATTATAGTGGTGTTAAATTCTAATACCAGCTGATATTTACAATGCAAAAATAGACGTAGACACATTTCATATCTACATAATTTGCGTGGATGTGTTATATTCATACTATATATAGTAGAAAAAGCGTTAAAAATAAAAACAATATATGACGCTTTGAGGGAGGAGAGTTCTTCAATAAAAGTGATAAATGATGTATTATACCTTAATTAGATGTAATGAAAAGTTTTGACAAGGTATGTTATATTTAATGAATGGCTATTATCTATTTTGAATTTATTGAACCATAAAACTAATTTTTGACTATTCACATTGAATAATTCGCGAAGCGGATTATGTAAAATGTGAAGAGTCAAAAATTAGTTTTATGGTTCAATAAAATCAAAATAAATTATTGCCATTCATTATAAATAAATTTCTATCAAAACTAAGGCTCAAAGAACTTTTTATATTATTTATATTAACAATAACAACGTACACACATGTTGGCGTATGAATACACAACGTCAACGTGGGCGTGTCGCCATAAAAATTAACAACATTGAAAATAAAACTAATAATTTTAACCAATCAGAAGACAGTAAAAACACAAAATTTATTTATTATTTTATGCAAGTAAAACTGCCTGATAAATATTCCCGGTACTATTCATCAGTCTAGCCGACAAATAGTCTGAACTATTCTCCCGACTAGCCGGACAAAATAGCCACATCGGGATCACTATTTTCTGGCTAGCCGGACAAACAACCCAACCAAATTTTACACAGCTAGCCGGACAAATTACAACTTTAATCAAAGTAATAATATGATACTAACTGAACTAGATCTTATTTATATTATGAACGCACGTTACCAAAAACCAAGGATGTTTTAATATCTCAGTTAAACTTAACATAGTGACAAAAGTCAAACCATATTTGAGGAGTGTGTTGGTCAGTGGTTGTTGTGTATATTAGAAAGAGAACAAATAACTCAATATGCATAGAAATCATATGCATTCTAAATGTACATCAGTGGTGGATCCAGGAAGGGGGAGTCCAGGGGTTTGACCCCCCCTTTTTTTATTTAAATGGCTTGATCTGCCCCTGTACATTATTGTTGGTAATTTTTGCAACCTTTTTTCTTCTAGAAACCCGCTTTATTGAAAATAACATACAAACAAGTTTTCTTGTTTAAATTGTTTTGTATTTGTTCGGGGAGTCCGGACTTTTATAGCTGACTATGCGGTATGGGCTTTGCTCATTGTTAAAGGCCGTACGGTGACTTCTAGTAGTTAAATTATGTGTCATTTGGTCTTTTGTGAAGAGTTGTTTCATTATCAATAATACCACATATCTTCTTTTTGATATTAAATTTTTACCAATCCTATTTCTTAAAAAGCCGAATGAATATTCTGCATTGGTAACAGGATAAGAACAAATTGCATCAACTATCCAAAAAAAATATTGAATAAAATTGAGAATGGAAATGGGGAATGTGTCAAAGAGACAACAACCCGACCAAATAAAAAACAACAGCAGAGGGTCACCAACAGGTCTTCAATGTAGCGAGAAATTCCCGCACCCGGAGGCGTCCTTCAGCTGGCCCCTAAACAAATATATACTAGTCCAGTGATAATGAACGCCATACTAATTTCCAAATTGTACACAAGAAACTAAAATTAAAATAATACAAGACTAACAAAGGCCAGTGAAGTTCATTTTTGTATGACATCAGTAAGATTGTATTTTAGTATGACATCATTAAGATTGTATTTTAGTCATGTATGTGGTTAAATAGTAAATATATATATATACTGATTAACTATAGGTTAGCAACACATATTTTGATTTAAGATTTTCAATAAAAAATTTCCATACATTTTAAGATTAATCGTTTAGCCGGGCACATTGTGTTTTCTTTTCTTTGTTGATATATGATAAATGTTTTGCTTTATAGTTTAGAATTATATTTTCTTTATAAAAATAAAAAAAAGTATTTTTTGCTTTATCTTTTGTTACACCGTATACATACATCGATTTGCGTAATAATAAGATGTTGGTTTAAACTGGTTAGTTTTATTTAAAGTTGTATAACTTCCGTATTTTTTATAGAGAAAATTAGACGTAAAACTACATAGAATTAAAAACCAATTGTTCAGAGAACAATTGAAGGTCTTTCCATCAAAACAATGTATTTTGATATGAAAAGTTGTGAAACTAAGTTTAAAATGTCATTTCAATCGTCAAATGATAGCTCCTAGTAAGTTGATTCCAAAAATATATTGTTTCCATACATTTTTTTTAAATAAGGGAGATAATTTGTTACTTCCGGTTTGAAAAATGTTACTTCCGATTATATTTGAATATTTACTTGACACTGATTCCAAAAATATCTGGTTCTATATACTTTTATAGTACAAAAAGTACAAAAAAATAGCTATTTCCGGTTTACAAAAGGTCACTTCCGGTTGTTTTTTACAAGGTTAAATGGTTTGATATTTTTTCTAAAAGTTGTATATCTTTATCATGTATACATATAGAATAAAAGCAAAGGTCAAAATCTAGAACGTCAAATTAAGCTATGACCTTGAGATCAATTTCAAGGTCATAAACCAAGGACCTCAAATCAAAAGACCATAGGTCTTTATTATATTTAGTTAATGAGTTATATCACCAAACGCGTATTTTTAAATACAAGAGGGGAGAAAACTCCCTTTTACATTCAACGTACGCTTGCAATCAAAATTTACATCTTACGACATGTCGCAACTAACAATTTAGTAAAAATAATTTGTTGATATCTTATACAGTCTTTGGATATAAGTGAAAATAAGCCAAATTCAAATATTAGAATATGACCTTGACCTTTGACCTTGACCTAATTTTCATTTTTTGGGACCAAGGACCTCAAATCAAAAGATCCTAGGTCTCTATCACTTATGATTTATAAGATAGAAATTCATATCACTTATATCAGATGCATAAGGGGAAATAACTCTCATATGGAGCGGTCATATCGCTTCGGTCAAAATAGGACAAATCATGCGAAGGATATAGCGAGCAATTTTGTAAAATAAATTTGTCATAATCTTTTACGGTTGCGAAGGAGATGCGCTAACAAGGAAAACAGTGTTTGGGGAGATAACTCCTACAAAGAAAAGTATTCGTTTACGCAGGGTAAATTTCAAAAGCGCATAAACTGTTCGATATCATATACCAAATATCTAAGCGACATATTGCGAAACAAATGTTTATCGCAAGAACAAAATTAGGCGGAAGAAAAAAAAAAAAATAATCAGAAGAAAAACAATAGGTCTTTCCACAGAAAAGTGGAAAGACCTAATTAGACCTATATAAGATAATTGCTAGGGATATTGATAAGAAATTGTAAAATTTGTTAAGTAAAGAATAACAATTTTATGTTGAAATCAGTTATAAGTTGATGATATTTAATAGTAACCGATGAAATTCAATGAATCATTACAAATTATAACCAACCGGTTGACTCAATCTTCTCTATTCTCAAAGGTTAAATTATATCTGGTCGAGATAAAGATATTTTGTCCAATGATGTTGAATACATGAAACTGACGAGGAAAGGTAACACTCGGCCACCGAAAGCTTTATAATTGTAGAGACTAGGTGGTCGAGTGGTCTAGTGCGCCATAGTTTCTCTCTATGTGTTTCTTCATTTAAATATTAGTAGTCTCAGTTTGATTTTGCAAAGCCCGAAACAATGACAACACATTCTCTTCGACGTCTGATTTCTTTCGTCACTTCAAACAAAAACAAACAAGGCCGTCCGATGTGTTGAAACATCTCAACCCAAACGCATCGATAACAAACCATATGTTTCTTAATTGCACAATTTAATTGTTTTCTGGATTTGTTCTTTTAGCTCATGGTTGTTTAATTACATGTAGATAAAATCTTAATTAGCAAAATACAATTTGTAAGTAAATTTTTGTTTTAGTTTATATTAAACACAAATCTCAGTTGCTGGCTATATCTTTATTGCAGAATATATACAGAAATACATAAGTGGATTACAATTCGATTTCATGTCCGTTGTACCATTTCGAGAAAATATAATCTTTATATCTTTAATAACCACCTTTCTTGCCATATCCGTAACCATAATTGCCACCATAATTACCACCATAATTGCTACCTCCAAGTACAGCAAGTCCGCCACCATAGCCATATCCGCCTTTGCCATATCCACCATAATCTCCAATAAGTCCTCCGCCATATCCATATCCGCCATTTCCTCCACCGTATCCGCCTACCCATCCGGCATCGTATCCGCCTAACCAACCACCACCAGGTCCGCCACCATACCCGCCATCCCAGCCACCATATCCGCCATCCCAGCCACCATATCCGCCATCCCAGCCACCATTTCCATATCCTCCACAACCTTTGCCATAACAACGATGACTTTTCGGATGTGCGCAGACGGCTGACAAAAGGAATACTAGAGCAATGGCGACCTTCATTTTTAGCTAAAAATATTTCAAAAATGATTGATGAAAATGTTATATATACAGCAGTAAATTATGACTTTTCTCCGATTCTAGAATACTGTTATTGTAGATACTGGTGCATATACATAAAATTGATAATTGACTTATTTGTCAATGCGTCAATCGGTGCATTTGACTACTGTCACTCCCATGTGTATCATCTCAATACGTTTGGTTGTTATTGTTTATGAATTAAAAAATAGACAAATCCGACAATAGTATCACAGCCTAAAAACTGTCCTGTGAGTGAAAGTTAAGCTTTAAAAAAAATGAACTGACAAAAAAAACCCAACATGTTTCTAGCAATTTAGTAACATAAAATTGTATTCACTTGTTATTCTCCACTTAGATCTATACAGTCAAAAATACTCAAGACAATTACAAGTTGGCAATTACAGCAACATTACTTGCGTGTGAAGGTAAAGGATATCTCTTTAGCTTTCTAGCTGAACCGTCGTCATTATTAAGTAAGGTATACATACTACCCTCCGTTAAGAGTAGGCTAGCCTGACATATAACCAATATGATTATCTGTCTGAAGGACTAGACTACTTTTTATCGGAAAGCGAATGAATGAATCTGTGATCTCTAATTACAACTAACAGTTCAGGAAAATGTCAGAATCAATTTATCCCTTTCATAAAACACGTTCAAATAATTTCTTATTTTTACTTTTTTCAATTTGAAAGCATTTATTAACACTCATATTCATGAATATTTCTTATCATTAAAAAAAAAACCACCACACAATCATCGAAAAAGGATTTCACTGATATATAGAACAGGAGCGTAGTGGGTGTGATTATTTCCTTCATTTCTGAATTATTTATCATTTTAGGCCATTTTTCTCTATTATTTATAATATTTGCTCATTATTCTCTACTCCGTAAACCCGTGAGACCTAAGCCTATATCACTGAAGTTAAGATGTCTAAGTTTAGTCCTTAAAGTAGTGTTATGTACTCGTCCCAATGTCTGGAAAACAACACAGTTTGAAAATTGATTATGAAAAATAGTCTAAACTTTTAACCCTAAAAAAAACAGAAGAAATACCTCTTTCTAATAACTTTCAAAATTCCCGTGAAAAGGTCTCGGCCTACCTCGAAAACAACAATGAAAGAATTGCAAATGTAGGCTTACTGTCATGTAACTGACTGTCAAAACTTCTAGTTTACTAAGTATATGAGGCCCTGGATTGGTTGTTATTTATTTATCTATTCTTAAATTTGTAGACAAATTTCCCTAATCGTTATCATTTGTCCATTTTTCTCTTTTCTTAATCGTTTGTCCATTTTTCTCTATTCTTTATAATTTTTCCATTATTCTCTACTCTTTACTGTAAAATATCTTTATTATTTGCTCTTTATTCTGTATTCTGTATAATTTTTTTAATGAATGGCTATTATCTATTTTGAATTTATTGAACCATAAAACTATTTTTTGACTCTTCACTTTGAATAATCCGCGAAGCGTATTATGTCAAATGTGAAGAGTCAAAAATTAGTTTTATGGTTCAATAAAATCAAAATAAATTATTGCCATTCATTATAAATAAATTTCTATCATAACTAAGGCTCAAAGAACTTTTTATATTATTTATATTAACAATAACAACGTACACACATGTTGGCGTATGAATACACAGCGTCAAAGTGGGCGTGTCGCCATCAAACTTGACAACATTGAAAATAAAACTAATAATTTTAACCAATCAGAAGACAGTAAAAACACAAAATTTATTTATTTATTGTCCATTATTCACTATTCTTTATATTTTAGCACTTTATTTTCCCTTTTCTTCATATTTTGTCCCCCTTTTTTCTATTTTTACTTTTTTGGTCCCATTTGCAGTATTTAAAGTAGAAATCAAACCTTATTATAAATAGCTACAACTCTTTTGTAACAAAGGATTGAGAATAAAACATAAAATTTAAAACAAAGTAAATGATATCAAACTTACCTTTTTGAGACTAGTTGAACGTGTACAGATTCTGTGTTTCCAGCGGTTTATATACTACAGTATGCACCACAAGATGGAGATTAATGTGGTCAATTTGTCAAATAATAAAAATTGTACATTAAAATTTACGATTTTCATTCTTTCATTATTTTAATTTTTATACTTTTAATGATGAAAAACACATGCAATAAAAATAAGACCGCTCGTTAAAACATCATTTAGCATGGTTATTTACAATATATTTTCATTGTACATGTATAATATTAGTAAGTATTGAGTTCTATTTCAAACCTTAATTAGGAACATTGACAGATGACCGCTGTACACTTTTTGCTACAAGAAAAGCTTTGTGTTCAATCAATTATAAGATTGATATTTATACCTCGACATGTAATCCCAGCAGGCGCAAAACGTTGTATCAAAGTGATTTTTTTTTTTTGGATTGATATTTATGCCTCGATATGTAATATGGTTCTAACTCTTGATAACGGTTAAGATCGGTTAAGTATGCACGTGTTGCTTTGTCATATAAAAACTGAAAGTTTATTTCTATTTTGCTTTGACTTTATATATTGTATATTAAAACTTTTTTTATTTGATAGAGGACTGAAAAGAATAAATGTGTGGTATCAATTGATCACCACAAGTGCTGAATATAGAATTAAATATATATACAGGACAAGGACTTGTTAGTACAGTATGATTATGAACCTTGCTGTGTACTAGATGACGTGCATCTGGATCTGGATTTAAGACGCGCTTGTTCACACGTAACAGTCCACAGGATGACGTGTCACCAAATCCAGACACTTTATTCTGATTCAAAGCCGACCACTGACAGGCTGTGCTCTTGCAACTTAATGCCGAGTGCATGATTATCAGAGAAACATCAGCTTTGGTTTCAAACTACCGATGTTCGAACTACGAACTTCCACACTCGAGGCGAACATTCTACCATGAGAATATCAAGGCAGCACACGTGTTTAAAAAGACAAGAAAAGTGATAACTACAGATAAATGCCTTTCAGACTTGAGCATATTTAAAAAACACCAACGGTCAGTAAAAAGACAAAATGGAAAATGTTTGATAGCTGTTTACTATTAGTTTTACTGTATGGTGCAAATTGTTACAGGATGATGGATAGAGATACCAACTTTCTGCTCTATGGTCGGGTTGTTGTCTCTTTGACACATTCCCCATTTCCATTCTCAATTTTATGTCTATCTATTTCTATACACACCAGCAATAGATGACCTTATCTTTGATTTTGATTAAACATTTCAAATTTTGACTCCTTAATGCTTTTCAAGTTCTAATTGTATTTGGCCTTTTTAACATTAAAAAAATATATGAGCGTCACTTGTAAGACTTTTTTTGTAGATGAAACCCTCGTCTGCCGTACAACATTTTAATCCTGGTAGCTATAGATCATGAGTTTTTTTTTTACAATCCATACGGGTAGTTTTGAAAGAGAGAGAGATTGAGAAGATACCCAAAAAGGGGGTAAATAAAACAGGCAAAAACAAAAAACGACGAAAAGACAAAAAAGAAATCGAAATATTGAGAAACACGACACCCATAAAAAGGCCCGATAAACAACGATATTCTAGATCTGTAGGCAAACCGTGGGATATCGTATTAAATAGAAGTAACATAATGCATATACAGGCGCACTGTCGAAATGTTGCTAGACATAAACGGAAAGTACACAATTGAAAATTGAAATCATGTCCTTCGCCGTAAAGTCAAATGACCCTCTTCATCAATTTCTAAAAGTATTTCTGTCTCGTTTAAACTATTTTACCTTTGTCATAAAGGGCTCTTTCGTATGGCTTAACTATGCGGTATTGATTTTCAGTGTTCGTTGTTGAAGACCGTCTGATGACACATGTATATTAACGGTGTATGTGGTATCCATTGTTTTAAGTTATATATAACTCATTTACACAAATTTGTTGGAAACACAATTCAAGCTTCTTAAATTAATTGTAAATGAATTATCATGTTTAGTCATCCATGTATAAAAGCAAGGAAAGTCATGTGATATATATATGTATTTTAATTTGTATCTTGATGTATATCTGCATAGATTGCAACCTTTGAATAGCTAATCAAAGTCTAGTGTTCATCTCAAGTCATTGCTAGGTACAACTTGACTGAGCTTGTGGGATTTTCCAGATTTCACTCACAGACACTCGTTTCAGATTTTGTTTACCCTTATAAACCTTAATTGTATATATAGGATTTCTTTTCCATGGGACGAGTGCCTGTGACCTCACTATAACATTTGCATTGACTTTTTGTAGAACCGATTGTAACATTTGCAGTGAACTTTTGTAGACATCACTTTAACATATGCAGTGGGCTTTTGTAGATCATCACTGTCGCATTTGTAGTGAGCTTTGGAGACATAAACAGTGGTCTTTTGTAGACATCACTGTAGCATTTCTAGTGAGCTTATGTAGACACCAAAGTAACATTTGCAGCCAGTGAGCTTTTGTAGACCTGACTAACATTAGATGTCAGACCACCAATTACTCCCTCCAATTTAGAACGTAGGCCTACTCGGACAAAAAATAGTGCATTTGATGTCATTGTATACTTAAACTAACCAACAAATTTGCAGAAATGAAACTTTTGGTTGAAAGGGAGATATATCTAGACCATTTTGAGCCAAAATTCACTTGTCTTTGAGTTTGCATTAAAAATTCAGGATTAAAGCGCTACATAGTACACTATTTTAAGATTTCCAGAAAACCAGGAGTTATTTTGGTAGTATCTTTGTTTTCAAGATTAGAAATGTCTTATAAGACTTTAAACATTGGTTGAAAACTGACATGTAGAAAGGTGATACATGTACAATTCAGGATATACCTGGTTTCCTTGAAGTTAAAATTAAGGTAAAATATTTAGAAAGCTGTGAAAATTGCAAAATTTGGTTGAACAGATAGGGATTTTTGATTGGTGGTCTGACACCTATATATATACAGTGATCGTTTGTCACAATTAAACTGACAACATCAGTTGTATTTTGAATGACGCTGGGTTTCTTTACCGACATATTTGCATATGTTATTTTTAGAACTATAATTTCAAAGTACTGAACATGCATTTACATACCGAAAAAGTGATGAAGTACTCTCAAAATTCTGAACTTTTTTAGTAACTTTATTTTACTGTACAATAAACACATCAAAGATACCAGGATTGACATTTTGTATTTACGCCAGACGCGCGTTTTGTCTACAATAGACCCATCAGTGACGCTCGAATAAAAAAAGTTTAAAAGGCCAAATATAGTACGAAGTTGAAGAGCACTGGAGACTAAAAAACCCCTAAAGGTTTTGTCAAAAACATCTAAGTTAATTTATTCCTGAAGTAGAAAAGCTTTAAGTTTTAAGTATTATCAAGAATTGTTTTGTAAACCAGTTTATATATGTATAATTATGACCATATCAATGATAATGCATGGCAGCACAGAAGTGCTAACTACTGGGTTGGTGATACCCTCGGGGAATCAAAACTTCACTAGCAGTGACATCGACCCAGTGGTTGTAAATAAATTCATCATAGATACCAGGATTGAAATTTTGTATTTACGCGCATTTCGTCTAAAAAAGACTCATAAGTGACGTACTACAAATTTCTAGTATCGGTATTAGCTTTGTACTACCTCCGTAGTTTAGTACTATGAAGGTACACTAATTATGTAGCACTTGTTTTTCACTATAATCTGGTATCGTACATGGAAATTTGGCTCATCTAAGTATATCTATTTAAAAATACTTGACTGGTACGAAAAGGGTTTGCACCTAAAATGTACTACGCGTTAAAAGTATAAACTTACTCTCAACTTTAAGTACAAATCCAGAACTGTGAAATTATGGTACTAAAATATTGTAATACATTCTTTAGTCACATGTGAAACACTTCAAATTAACAGTACTAAAAATGTACACACGCAAAAGTTACCATGTTGTGTGTCAACCTTACTATGCAATTTTTTGTACATACAAGATCAAATTTATAAACGTCATTTCAAATGAAACAACATGAAAATAATGGTTGTTTCATACACGAATCATTAGAAGAGGCAACGGTAAGTAAAATTGAACGTTTTATTTTAATAAAACTGACATGAACTGTATTAATCTCTTTGCTTTTTTTTTGTGATAAGAATAAAAAAGGTTGAGACCGTACACCAACTTCGAGTCCTATTTTTTTTTTAACTTCACTATTGCTAAGTTAAAATTTAGAATTATCAGTTGATCAAAAAAAATATTCCTTGCACCAGGTTGCCGGCTTCAATATCGAAAATTTTGATCCGAGTAAAACATTCTTACCTTTAAATAATCGAGCATTACTATCTAGCAAAATCTTGTGACTTTTCTCGACAAGGCTGGTCTTTCAAAAACACCCTCGAACAAAACTTTCCGATCGATCGCGAATGCGCATATATTCCATGTTCTTTGATGGCTTCTGCAAAATTTACGAATGAAATGGTTTCAGTTTCGCAACTTTAAACTATTGGTTTAATAGATTCTTTGTGACCAGTAACCATCTATCTATGAAATCATGATAGGAAATGTAGGCGCTGAAATATCGTATCGACAGGGAGATATATATAAAAGTTTATTGCATGGAATATACACTATATTGCACTTGAAATATACGGTTATTAGAAAGAAAGCAGAACGAATACGACAAACATACTGAATACACATTTTTATGTATAATGAATACAATCGATGGTCATTAGAGTTATGAGAATATTAAAATAAATAATAAAAAAAAAAATACAATGGATCTTAAATTAAAATAAATATGATTTTAATCTCACCATATTTATACGAATTTAACCTTTTCTTTCAATTCAATAGATGGGTGTTTTTTTTTTATCACGATAAATCCAACAGCAACGATCTATTAAGTCCATTTATAAATCCATTAAGTACACAATTTTGAAGCTAGTTGCAACAGAATAAGTCGAAATAAAATTAATTGAGAAACTATGTAAAGTAAAAAAGTTCTGTCTTTTGAACTAGCTAAAATATTTTTCTATACTAGTATATATAATATCGCAATACAGAGACTCACTTAGTTTGGGCCACGATTCACAACATGAAATAAAAAGGGTCTGAAGGGGGAGGGGGGGAGTCCTTCATCTCTATAGTCTTGCACTTTTTTTTACACAATGTATCTCTGAGTTTTATAATTATTCTCTTCTTTATATTTCAGCATCACATTATTCTCTATTCTTTATTTGTTCACACTTCATTTTTTAATGTTTGCTCTTCATTAAGTACTACTAACCTCACCAAGACCCTCAACTATAGTCTCACAAAAATTTTTACAACAACAAAAAACATTAAATATGTAACTCTATTTGGATCGCACCTGTCAAACAAAATATCTATACTAAATATTTGTGATGAAAAAAGCGTTTACGTGGTCAGAGAATGCTTACATCAACATATGTATTTACAATTTGAATGAAATTTAATACTATGCATGCATGTCTATGAGTTTGACTGTCCCTCTGGTATTTTTCGCCCCTCTTCTAGTATAAAACACCCAAGCATACTAGTACTATCAGAGTCAAGGGTCATCATTCATGTATTCTATAATTATTTCTTCTTCAAATTTTCTCTTTTGTTAATTTTTTGTCCATTATTTCCAAATCATAATATTTTAGCACTATATAATCCTGTATTCTTAATCCCACCACTCCCCCCCCCCCCCCCAAAAAAAAAACGCCACCATAATTTTCTCTTTTTTTAAGTTAGTCTTCTACTTTATTTTTTTCTCTTTGGTTATTTATTAATTGTCCAAATTTTATCTTATCTTTATCTATTGTCTATTCTTTTTTTAAATTATTTCCTATTTTGTCATCTTTCTTTTCATTCTTTTTTATTTTCTATTCTGTAAACTCCAATTAGAACTTCCAGTATCTATAAGTTTTTATTTGTATAATAATAATACAACTGAAATTTAAATGGAGCATGCATCTATAATATAAAACAAATGAGGCCAACAATATGTCAACATTATATGTTTACCAATAATGAGAAAAAAAACCATATCGTATAGTAATGTATAAAAGGCATCTACATCACAAAATGTAAAACATTTCAAACTAGAAAACCAGCGACCTGATTTATGAAAAAATAAATAGACGAACAAGAATATGTCCAAAGTACAAAGATGCCCCACTTGCACTATCCTTTTCCATGTTCCACGGACCGTGAAATTTGGTAATTATCTAATTTGGCATTAAAATTAGAAAGGTTATACTATAAAGAACATATGTACTAAGTTTCAAGTTGATTGGACTCTAATTTCATCAAAAACTACCTTGACCAAAAACTTTAACCTGAAACTCCTACTTTTATTTTCTATGTTCAGTGGACCGTGAAATGGGGGCCAGAAGTCTTAATTTGGCTTTACAATTAGAAAGATCATATCATAAGCAAAAAGTGTACTAAGTTTCAAGTTGATTGGACTTCAGCTTCATCAAAAACTACCTTGACCAAAAACTTTAATCTGAAACTCCCACTTTCATTTTCTATGTTCAGTGGACCGTGAAATTGGGGTCAAAAGACTAATTTGGTTTTAAAATTAGAATGATCATATCATAAGCTACAAGTGTACTAAGTTTCAAGTTGATTGGACTTCAGCTTCAACAAAAACTACCTTGACCAAAAACTTTAACCTGAAACTCCCACTTTCATTTTCTATGTTCAGTGGACCGTGAAATTGGGGGCAGAAAAAGTCTAATTTGGCTTTTAAATTAGAAAGATCATATCATAAAAAACAAGTATACTAAGTTTCATGTTGATTGGACTTCAGCTTCATCAAAAACTACCTTGACCAAAAACTTTAACCCGAACGGACGCACCGCAACGGACGGACAAACGAACGGAGCACAGACCAGAAACATAATGCCCCTCCACTATCGAAGGTGGGTAGGGCATAAAAATTATATACAGCAAAAAACAACAACAACGTAATTACAGGCTCCTGACGTGGGACAGGCAAACATAAAATATGAAGGGGTCAAACATGTTGGCGTTCAACCCTCATAGTAGACTGAATTTATGTCTCCTGTGTCCATATTTCACCCTTACAATATTTTTTTTTTTCATTTTGACCCTTTTATTTAAAAAAAATGATAAAATAAAAAAAGAATAAACAATCCAAACGATAAAAAATGAAATGTCAAACATAAACACAAATAGACAGATTATTCAGTCTACTCTCGCAGTCCCAAAAACAGTCTACTCTCGCAGTCCCAAGAACCTGGTACAGACAACTGTTCAATTGAACTTTAATAGTTTTCATATACACACCCATGAAAGACACTCTTATCTGCATGTATGTTGAAAATATTAATTTATGTGGTTCAATTTAAGCACAAAGAATATTTCGTTTCACAACAGTTTAATAAAAGTTCAATGTTACCATGGAATATTGTTATTTAGGATATATAATAAATCTGGAAAAAATCAGAAAACGAAACAGTTGTGTTTGTAACATATATTTTTTTAAACCTAAAAGATCAAAGTTTGAAAGTGTACCCCTCATATTTATTCATATTACTCCTATCTAAAATAAAGAATGTTAGTTAAACACAACCATTTTTATCACTGGCTCAAATACTTATCCGAGGTACCAGGATTATAATTTAATACGCCAAACGCGCGATTCGTCTACATAAGACTCATCTTTGACGCTCAGATCAAAATAGTTAAAAAGTTAAACAAGTACAACATTGAGGACCCGAAATTCCAAAAAAAGTTGTGCCAAATACGGCTAAGGTAATCCTGGGATAAGAAAATCCTAAGTTTTGTCAACAGGAAATTTATTAAAATGACCATATGATTGATATTCATGTCAACAAATTATCATTCTATGGAATCCAAAACCTTTTGCAATATCGATAAGTAAGACCTGTTATTTATTATATCATCCTTGTTTTACTTAAAATGATTCAACAATCAGTTTGAAATATTGTTTAAAAATGTTTGTTGCCATTCAAATAATATCTTTTGCTATTTTATTCATAGGGTTGTTTAATTATCATTGTTTAGTCCCCCCCCCCCTCCCCCAGACACTCAATCTTATTCATATTTGAAATTTTCCTCACAAGATTGTATACATGCACTTCATCATTACTAGGTTTTTAAAATAAATATACTGTTGATTCATTATTTTTCGTTGGATACCAATATTTGTTGATTTCGTGGGAACCGGTTAACCACGAAATTAAAGCATTGATATACTAAAATATAGCAGTATCATTGACATATAGATGATTTTGGTTTAGCAAAGAAATAAATTCATCTCAATTGCATTCCACTGGATTTGCTACATGATATTTATTGAATGTGTACATCTACAAAGGATAAATCGTGCATTTATGTTTTATTTAATCAACAATTCAATTGTCTCGTAATAGACCTTTTCAACATCTCTCGACACCGACAAATGACACATACAGTTTACAGGTAAATTTGAAGGGTCGTCTCAAAGACAAAAACATCATGATTATCATATGCACTGTCTTTAACCTATAGCTACAGAAGATATATAAAACAAAACTAAAATGATAAATATATTTCTCTCTGTCATATACTATGATTATTATATGTATATACACGACATTTCACGTTGAATTGATCAAAATGTTGATTAGCTTTCTCTTCAATTTTTGATAATGCGAGTCTTCCATCAAAGATTTTGCCGCATGAAAATAACGATTTAAATGTTTCTGTAATTTTTTTTTTAATGAATTGTCAAAATTTAAAAAAAAATTATAACTGGTCCGTCCGTTGCATACTTGGCAGCAGTCCTTTTGCTGTCGAGTTGGTGTTTTTCGACCAATCTTCACCTTACCTGATATATACTAGTCAACAAAAGAAACGATACAAGGCTTTTTTTTCAAATTAAAGATAAAGTTTTCCGTTTATAGAACCAATATTGAAGGTAGTAATACTTAATCATTATGGAAATATAAATCCGTTTAAAAAAAAATATTTTTGCTTTCGTGACGTTTTTTGGCGATTTTTTTTTTTACAAAATTTACATAAAACGACAATTTGAAAAACAGAAGTTCCAACTAATGATGCCAACCTCTCATTTAAAGGTAAAGACAATGTTTGCCATCAAATTGTTTTTAAAAATCATACAGTCTCTTCGTTTATTTGTTAGGCAAAGCTCATTCCCACGAGAAATCGTTAAAATGTATTCATTATCAACTGATTCACCATAGACAGTGTGTAAAGTGATATTCAAAAAGCGGTCACAATCTTAAAACTAATCCGAAAGGTTCCAAATTTACTGTGTGTTGTTTTCATATCTCCAGCATTGATTTGAGACAAAAATAAAAAAATTTTTTTTGCATTTTTTGAGATTTCAAAAAACCCTTTTTTTCCCAAAAATTTGAAAAAACAATATTTTAACCCATTAGTTACAACATGAAATACAACTTGATAAGCATATTGAATAGCTTTAAACAAATTTGAAATTTTATTTAGTACTTAGAAAATTACGTGTCGATTTTTCTTCAACTTTCCGCAAAACTAATTGGCACCCTATAATCGTGCACACGGAATTTAGATACTTTCCGACAAGTTTTGATTTTCATTAACTCATGTGCATACATTGCAAATGAAAGCTTTTTAGAATTGTGTATCTCATTTTGTTTTATATTTAATACTTTTTGATAAATTTTATTTCAAAGTCGTGTATCGTTTCTTTTGTTGACTAGTATACATTCAATTTCGGGAGGGGTCACACATTAGAATTTCAAAGGTCAAACAATATTCCTTATTCCTTTGTCGAAGAGTTTTTCCCCCGTTCCCGAAAACGATCTTTTGGTTTCTCAAACTTTGTTTAATAAAACATCAACTGCAACAATACATTTTTTCTTGTTTTCTTCCCCCCAAAAAGTTGTTCAAACATAGCTAGAATGTCCAACGTCTAAAGGTGAAATGTGATTTAATACCCAACCTTTTCTTCACACTGAATTAATTTAAAAAAAAAACCATTTCGTTTGGACTTTGTTGAAAAGTTGAATCGTTGCTTATCAAATAAATTTCAAGCAAAAAATCTATTGTGATCAATACTATTATTTTCACTTTTTACTTTTGAGACGACCCCTCACATCTTACCCTGTCGTAGTCGCTCTCAACTGTAAGTGTAGACAATTGTTGAACAGGTCTATTATATTACACAATTCATACAAATTATACAGCAGACGTATATCGTGTTAAATGTCACCCTGTTTAAAGAAAATAGTCATTACTTTATACCGAGAAATCTTCCTTTCTTCATACAAATGTTAACATTCGTCTGAAATTTCCCATAATGCAACTTGATATAAGATAAAATCGATATTTGATATAAGAAAACGTTTTTATCGATTCGTTTCTTCCATAGACTGCTGGTGCTCAGTTCTAAAGTAATTCAGAATTTTTTTTCTAACATTACTATTGCTTCTTATTCCCATATATGATTTGAGGGGTAAATTCGATGATCATTTGAATGAGATACGCATGGCAGGAATTTAAAAAGCTAAAAAAATACTAAGAAAAATATGATTAACTGTTAGTTTCCTGCGTGAAAAATAAACTCAACTTGTGATAAAAACATTGTAAGTGATGCCCGAGAGAAAGCGAAATCGACCACGGCGATCAACAGCTCGTAGGTACAAATATGAAAATTCTTCCTCATCGGACCTATCTGGTTTAATCCTAGGAGTTTGAAATCCCATCAATAAGGGGGTAAAATATACCGAAGTCGACTATCACAGTAGAGATTCTTTGCTCTACTTTGATAGGACTATTACAGAGAGAAGCTCTACTTTGATAGTCGATTTCGGTATATATTACCCCCTTATTGATCGCTTCTCTCGAAGCTCTACTGTGATAGTTGACGTCGGTATATTCCCCCCCCCCCCCCCCTTATTGATAGGATTTCAAACTCCTGTGGTTTAATGAACAAAAGACAGTGTAAGGACTTAAACAAAGAAAACAATAACAAGAACAAGGTACGTTCAGACACACTTAGTGAAGACAACTCAAGTTCCGATCAATATCCAAGTATGGCAATGAATAACTCACTAGATCAAGGAACCCAATACACACATATGACAAGTACACCTATGGGATTTCAAAGTATGCCCCAATACATGTCGTACCCTCCGCCGATGATGACAACACCAATGCCGCAACCCCCCCTGACCACCCGCAATTGAAAATTATTTCAAAGAGCTCTGCCATCGTATGGCAAGAGTCGAGACAAAACTAAGCACCCTTGATAAAATTGAAGAATGTTTAGAAAACAAAACACAATAATCTTGATAACGAAATGATCCAATGCAAAGACAGAATAAGGAAGTTGGAAGAAAGTGCACAATTTTTATCTGACATGAAAGATGAACACACAGCCCTTAAAAAGAAGGTAGATTGTATCAATGGTATTGAGACCACAAAAACAGACAGAATACTTGTCCGAGACAAACTGATAGACATAGAAACAGATAATCTAAAACAAAACCTTCTGTTCTTTGCGCTGGAACAAAAGTATACTAGTATTGACAATGTTGAAACGAATGATGAAAATAAGGGGGGTGCAACGGGGACAGTGGATAAGAAGAGTGAAACAGTACAAGTGAGTGAAATATTTGTGAACAATTTCTGAACATTGAAAATACTAGACACAAAATTAAAATTGAAAAGGCATACCGATTAGGAACCCAACACTAACGCGTCAAAGCCTAGACCAATCGTGGCTAAATTCTGCGATATGTCCGACAGGGAGTATGTCCGTAGTGTATCGAATCGCCTAAAGGAAACACATTTTGGTATAAGCCCCATTATCCAAAGGTTGTACTTGAAAAACGGAAAAAGCTTATTCCTATAATGAAACAACAGCGGAAAAATCATAAAAAAGCATATATTTTCGGCGATAAGCTATTTGTTAACGGTCAATTGTGGAAGGAGTAGGGATCAGCGGAGTGTGAAACAAAACAGATGTAATATTAAAACAGGAACTCATGAGTGTTTAAATGTGTGTTCTTGGAATATTTCGAAAGGAATAATACGAAAGCTAAAAGATGGAAATACAATATTCTGTGTTTCAATGAGTGCTAGGTCAAATTCCCTGGAGAATTTGATCTGAAAGGTTACAACAAAAAGTGTTTATACAGAGAGAAATGTAGCGGGTGGAATTGTTGTGTTTTATAAAAAAATGGATTAGCCCATTTATTGAAATTGTGAAATGTTGTGTGGATTGTATGATTTGGTTTAAAATTGATAAAAGTATAACACCTGATAATTTAGATTTATACATATGCTCTATGTATATGCCTCCAGACAAAAATGTGTTTTATCGTAAATATAACTGTGATGTATTTGATATTTTGCAAGAACAAATAGAATCTCTGTATAATATTGGTTCCGTACCTGTTTTAGGAGACCTAAATGTTCGTGTTGGTTTGAAACCGGACTATTTATTGAACGATTTTTAGATCCATTATTACAAGACAATATCTCATTTATTGATTATGAAAATGATAGGAAAGATTTTGTACAAAGACATTCCGAGGATACAAAAGCGCCCAACAGTTTCGGACAAAGAATTTTACAATTATGTAAATCCTCCGGGTTACGCATCTGTAACGGACATTTTGGCGAAGATAGTAGTAAAATAAGTTTTAATAATAAAAATGGTGGTAGTGTTATTGACTATTTATAATTATCTGAGAATATGTTTAAGATTGTAAAGAGTTTTAACGTAGGAATGTTTACCTGTTTTTCATGTCGCGCTCCATTGTCAGTTCAATTTTAACTTAGGGACAACATTTTAAATTTGATCAAAGATCAATGCTCATGTAGTTATCATGTTTATAACTCTTTTTAAAAGGAGAAACGAGCGCGAAGATGACGCCAGAGAGAGTTTGTTGTCTAACGCCCAGCAGTTTGAGGATATGTTGACCAATATAGACGAAAATAGTGACACAAATATCTGCGTGGATGAATTGAATAAACTTTTGTCTGCTATTTTTGAACAGATTACAAAGTCAGAAATTAGACATAAAAATACTGTGATGTATGTACTGATGATTATAAACAATTTAAAACTACAACAGATAAACCCTGGTTTACAGATGAATGTAAAAACTTATATAATGCTTACCAACAAGCACTAGGAACTTTTAATAAGTATCGGTCCAATGAAAATATTCTCAATAGACTTATTAAAAGGGGATATAGTTACGATACTGTTGTCAGGTCATTAAAGATTGCATATTTTGGCTTTAACATTGATTCACTGATAGGGTCTTTGCATCGGAACTAAACACATTTATTTCTAATAAAACAGTTGTTGGCATGACACGGGTTATGTTCTTCTCATATATTTTATGATAGTATGATACTAAACCCCTAACGGGAGGGATTGTACCTGATATTCATATGATGAAGACATAATCTTTCAATCAGTTTAATTGAGGTCTGGAGCTGGCATGTCAGTTAACTGCTAGTAGTCTGTTGTTATTTATGTATTATTGTCATTTTATTTATTTTCTTTTGTTACATCTTTTGACATCAGACTCGGACTTCTCTTGAACTGAATTTTAATGTGCGTATTGTTATTCTTTTACTTTTCTACATTGGCTAGAGGTATAGGGGGAGGGTTGAGATCTCATAAACATGTTTAACCCCGCCGCAATTTTGCGCCTGTCCCAAGTCAGGAGCCTCTGGCCTTTGTCAGTCTTGTATGATTTTAATTTTTAGTTTCTTGTGTATAATTCGGAGTTTAGTATGACGTCCATTATCACTGTACTATTATGCATATTTTAGGGGCCAGCTGAAGGACACCTACGGGTGCGGGAATTCTCGCTACATTGAAGACCCATTGGTTGCCTTCGGCTGTTGTTTGCTCTATGGTCGGGTGGTTGTCGCTTTGACATATTCACCATTTCCTTTCTCAATTTTATCAGTCTTAATTTAGCAAAACAGAAATATAAGTGACTTGAAAATAAACTGAAAAGACAATAGAAGAAACAAAGAGGTAACATGATGGCATCGTTAAAAAGGACTAATCCGAAACAATTCTATAGGAAATTTAAAAAACGTAAAAAGGTTGTACATCCTAATATAAATTTAGAGCAGTTTAAGGACATTTTAAGAAATTAACTTCAAACCCAGATATACACCCGCAAGATTTACCAAGCGAATATACAGGTACTGTGTTCGATTAGCTTGATTCTCCATTTACGGAAAAAGAACTTGATGATCATGATGATATAAAATAGTTGAAACTAGACAAATCTACAGGATTCGATAATATGATGAACGAGTACATTATTATGAGTTAAAATTTCATTAAACCTGTGTTGTGTAAAATATTTAACTGTATTCTCACAAATGGTGATTTTCCTGAATTGTGGGTAAAAAGTATTATTATCCCTGTATTCAAAAAAGGTGACGTTAATCAGCCTGGAAACTTTCGTGGAATATCTCTTGTGTCCCATATTGGAAAGCTGTTTACAACTCTCATCAACGCTCGACTTACTAAATGGAGTAGAAACCATGATGTACTAACAGATGCCCAGTTTGGCTTCCGACCCGGTTATGGTACTACTGACGCCATCTTCGCTCTCAATTCTTTAATTTCAACATCTTTGAAATCTGGTAAAAGATTCTATTGTTGTTTTGTAGATTATAAAACGGCGTTTGACAGTGTCACACATATGAAATTATGGTGACGACTTATAAGATAAGGTGTAATTGGTAAACTATTAAATGTATTAAAATCTATGTATTCAAAACTTAAATGTTGTGTAAAATTTGATGGTAGCTTCTCAAATTTCTTTGATAGTAATGTTGGTTTAATGCAGGGGGAATCATTATCCCCATTTTTATATTCATTGTACGTAAATGACATGGAAATAGAGCTTATTAGTCAAGAATGTCAACCTTATGAGTTAAAAATGTTGAACTTGTATTTACTTATGCATGCAGATGACACAGTATTGTTCAGCGAAAATATTGAAGATTTACAAACGATGATTAATTGTTTCAATGTCTATTCTAATAAGTACAATGTATTTATTAATTGTTTAAAAGCCAAAATTGTTGTATTCAGAAACAGAGGACAAGTTGAAGCAAATGAGAGATGGTATTTAAATGGAAATTCAATAGATATGTGTTATGAATTTGTATATATGGGTATTTTATTTAGATATAATGGTTGATTTACATATACTCAAAAATCATTAGCAAACCAAGGTCGTAAAGCATTATTTAGTCTGTTTAGTAAATTGCAGGATGACTGTTTTAATTTTAAAACTATGCTGTCATTGTTTGACACGTATGTAGCAAATATTTTGAATTATAGTTGTGAAGTTTGAGGAAATCACAAATGTGATGATATTGAACAAGTTCAAATGAAATTTTTAAAACGTATATTAAAGGTGAAAGCATCTACTGTTAATTATATGGTTTATTGTGAGTTGGAACGATACCCTATGTTTATAGAAAGATATTGTCGAATGTTAAAATATTGGTTAATATGTACTAATAACTGTATTCTTAAATGTTGTTATGAAGAAATGTTCGAGAGATGTAATAAAAACCCAAACGACAAATATAACTGGGCCTGTCGAATTAGAGACATATTATAAATGTATGGGTTCCAGGATGTATGGTTTTATCAGGGTGTAAAATATGTGGATTTGTTTTTAAGTGAATTCAAAGATAGAGTAAAGGGTAGCTTTCATAGTGAAATGAACTCATTTTTTGACGACTTGCCAAACTGTATGTTGTATAGATATGTATTTGACCTTAACATGTTACAATTTTATTTAGATCATGCTGTAAATTATATTTATAAACCATTTATTTGTAAATATCGCATATCTGCTCACTGTTTGAATATAGAAACTGGTCGATTTTATAATATTGAGAGACATCTGAGGGGCAATTGCATTTGCGCCAATTTTTAAAAAATCCAATCTTTCATTTGCGCCACAAGGTTAAATTTTATTTGCGCCAAAAATTAACTACTTCATTTGCGCCATTTTACAGGTAACACAAGTAATATATAACAGGAAAGAAATACTCATCGCTCTATCGTGAATATTAAAGATTTGTTTATACAGTATTGCTGTGACTACAATAATAGAAGTCTCAGAGAAACACTCCTGGATGACTGATTCAGTTCAATCATACTCATTTCTAGATTTCTAAATACAAAACTGAAAATCACTTAGGTTTAGATCTATATAGTGTTCACATTTAAGATGTACATGTATCAATATGGACATTGTCAATTCAGAGACAAACCAAGGAAATAAGTCTCATCAGATGTTTTGATTTTATTTTAGTATGTGAAAAGTATAATGAACTTTGAAAGAAATTTATCAAACCATATTATTTGAGAAAACCTTCGAATCTTAAACTCATACAACTGCTATCTTTTCATAATGTAAAGGAACTTAAAGGGAAATTCCGCGATTTTTTACTTATCATCTAATTATGTTCATCTTAACATAAAAAACACATTTGCAAAGTTTTAAATTTATATTCCTTCTAATAACGGAGAAAATCAAGTATTTGTAACTTTTTTGGTTGAATTCTCGAGTGGGTCGTGACGTATTAGCCCGATTTATTGAATTCTGGGAAAAAATAAAATCTGTTTAACTCTTATAGCTTATCGACAATATACGTAATTAAAAGCGCACAGCTGACGAATGGTCGAAGTTATAAACCACAATATAAGAATGAACGAAAGTGAATATGCATATATATACCGTTTTGTATTGATTGAATTAAACTCCTATAAAATTATCTCTAGTAAATGTTTTTGAATAAATTTAATTAATTATTGTTGAGATTTTTTTCATAAAATATTTATTGAACATTTTTACTGATATTGAACTGAAAATATTTCAGTTCTATTTACCGTTATTGTTTTGATAATCATTTCAATGCAACTAATGTGTGAGCAGAGTGTGTATATTATTTTGTAAAGGTCACTGTATATTTCTCGGCTTGAGGTCAATTCGTTTACCTTGTAGCTATTTAGCCGCAGGTGTGAGTTCAAGCGTACACAGGTATAAATGTTGTTATTTGGAAAGGATAAATAGAAAGGATTAGAGTATATGCTGTCATGATGTTAATACACTAAGATTAAATACACGATGAGAATAAAGATACAATAATTAAATTGTGTAAATTAATTGAAAATAAAATTCAGATTCGTAATTCCGAAAGTGTATAAAAATAAAAGGAAATAATTTTTGATTACTTTCTTAGCGGCAATTGGCGTAAAGATTCAAATATGAAGCAAAAAATAGTAGTTTTAATCTTTAATAAAAACTAAATGCAATATTACCCAATTTGATATACCATTGTACATCTGTTTGATATCATTGACTTTACCGGAATTTCTTAACTTGTATTCAAATCTGGCTGTGTTTAAATGCAATTTTAAAGTTTTTAATTGACAAAAAAATACAACATACAACATGCATAATTTTTTTTTAGTTTCTTTTTAACATTTTATTCTTACATAATTAAATTCATTTGACAATCATTTACACGAACTTTTTGTGAAAAGAATACTAATTATCTAAGCTAAGGCATTATATCTTTTGAGGATTTTTGAGGATTTTTTTTAAAATTCTATGATAATAGTTGTGCAATGTTGAACATGATAGCCGTCATTAATCCAAATAAGTAATACAGTAGTTGTAATAAAAGTTATACTTTAGTCATGCATTACAGATATTGACGAATTTATAATAGTTCGTTCATACATCGTTGTTCATGAAACAATCATTATTAGTATACATGTAAGTTTCCTGACGTATAAGAGCCATTGAGGATGAGCTCCAGAGAAATCAGACTAGTTGCGTTTCGTTCGTTTGTTTGTTGGGAAAGGAGAGGAAATGCAACCGCTTGTACAGATAAACGACAGAATTACCATACAAGCATTTATAGTCAACACAATCAGAAAGAGTTCCCATCGTTAGACGGGGAATATGAAGGCTTCCAAGAATGAACAAGTGACATGTCTAACTCTGAACAGTTAGAGAACAGACTATCGACATCGAACGCTTGTTCTTGATATTTGAAACTGTATGCATATATATACGTATACGTTTATGATATAGTGATGAGTTCTGACAAAAACTAAATTCCTTCATGGTTATATCTTGCCATACGTTTATATTGGTTTGTAAGGTGATTACTCAAAATCGTTATTTGAAAATCCTGTTTGTGAGATGTAGATTCATTTCAATACAGAAATTTCGTCTATATATTTCACAAGTGTATAACACGGAGAAGCTCTGAAGGTTCATTACTCCCATTTTGTTTGGGTGTGAACCATCGATGTTTACAGCAATATCAAGGAATAAGGTGATGATGGTAGAAAGAACTATGGGCGTCATGTGGCAAATATTACATGCATATCGGACAATGAGTTGTCAATCTGTATGAAAAGTTTTCCAATACAACCATATTATTGAGAAGGAATGTTTACATGCTATACTCTCGTACTAGTATTACAGGGTTCTTGTGGCGTTCACCTTAGACACACATAGTTTTAACGATGTTTAAAAAAAGACAGAACCAATTTAATGTCATATTTCCCTATTTTTTAAATATAACTAAAATTCTTTTATCTGACAAGAATATCCCTATGTAGCGAACAAGTAATTTATTCTTTTTTCGGTTATTGAATACCAAGAAAGAAAATAAATCCCGAAATTAATTTGAAACTTTGATACTCAAAAGTTTCCCAGCAAAATATTCACATCCCCTGGGGATAATTAGTGTTCGTCCAGTGGCATATATAACAATTGTGATGACGAATTCCTTCCTTTGTTTGAGAACAATCTTATTGAAATATAAATCTGTGATTTTCCTAGGTCCACAGCTTCAATGAACCAAAGCAAAAGTTATACATCGACCTGTATTTAAATCAAATTGGTTCTCTTCTTCTTTTGGTATACAACTGTAGTCTATCGACATTCGATGATTACATACTGTTGGCATACGTTGGCTAGTCTATTTACAACACTTTTACCCCTATTTATTCAAAATATATGTTTTTTTCTTATGTTCAATGTATACACGTATATATTTTAAATTGCGCTATAGTTCCGTAACTTTATATCCAGTCGTATAAACGAATCGTCGGCAAGTGCGTACATTTTTTTAAATCAATATTTCTGGTCTGTTCCAATCTGTCCTTCACTATTGACAATGACTATATATTACATTTTCCCAAATTCACCCTTGGAAAAAATATTTAAATAGATTTTAATTTCATCAAATCTTATTTTTGGGGTATTATTTATATATTATGTATTATATTCTTTACACCAGAAATGTTATTTATAAACAAGCGTATGAGTTTAGTAATGACAAGTAAGACAGAGTTGTATATTATACATCTGATAGTTCAAAATGGAAAGTTATAAGTTATAAGTTATCAGCCGTGTACACTGATCAATACCTGCAGAAGTGAAACGATGCATGAACTTGCAAGCCCGACAGGAAATCGCTTGAATACCTGGACGTGTCACCTCACACCCCTCACAATACCTTTGGAAGTAATACCTTTAGCCATGCTGGTGATCAGATAAGGGAAGATCAAAATATATTTGAAAAAAGTTTATTACTTTAAAGAATTATGAACAAATTAGATTTTCGAAAACAATTTTCACGGAACACTTATTTATGATTTCAACTTTGACTTTTCACCTAATTCCAATATCAACAGTTTAAAAACAACAGACCATGGTAATTTAAAAAAAGTAAGAATATTTTCCGTATCAAGTTAGTTAGTCGTATTAAACAACCGTACGATTGACAAGATATCGACACGCAATTACGACTACATCGGTTACTGTAGTTTTGTTTCTTTGTGGTTTATAGACATATCGTTTTTATTCATCGGGAAAGAAGACAAGATGGCGGATCTCGGAGAATTGATACTCTAAATTTAAAATCGATGGTGATCGCTTATCTAGCGGAATAAAACTTTAATATCTATGAATTTGAACATTTTTATACAGAATGAACATAATATCAATTTTTGATTTTTTTGCGAAGTTTCCCTTTAACAATTTAGGAAAGTTTTTATTTCTGGCCGAGAAGGAACGTAATTAGTTTCATCATTATAAATGCTTAATATGTGTTATGTTTTATCATACTCTGCTGTACTGTTATATGGGTATACTTACTTATATGATTATCTGACTAATTGTTTAAATGTAAATATATTTCACTGATGTAATTGAATATTTGTAATTTTTATATATTCTATAAGCTGTATTGCTTTCGAATAAAAGATTATTATTATGAAATCTGAATAAGCACGAGTGACAAAAAAAGGTCATTGTGAGGTATTGCCATCCCTTTGCGTTTGTCGTCTGTTATTTTTTTCAAAATTCTTCTCTTTTTGGATATATTTACACAAGTGCAATCGAACTTAGCTCAAATCATCCTTCAAGTATCTTGTTTAAAACATGTCTAAATCAAGGATTTGTATACAAATCCTTGTCCAGATGAATCCACCGACCAATCAACATGGCTGACATCGTTTATAAACGAGAGTGGTAATATGCAAATGTTGTCTATTATCTTAAAACTGATATGAGAAGAGTATATCTGAAAAAAAATCAGAATGTCAATTTTGGGACACAAATATGCAATTCAGACTTCTTTAATGAGTTAATGCCCCGGAAAAATTATTTTAACCAATTGGTAAGTTGTTAAGCTTTTTTCTCTTATTATGGTAGTCGAATCTTTACTGGAGTATTGTCCGAAATGACGATTTGTGTTCTCAGTGTTTCGTATATTTAATTAAAATGACTGATAGGTACACAGCTTATATAATCGACAAAATGAGAATTACCCACAAGTCAAATGATTAAAAATGTCAGTTGACTCATTATTGGAAATATTGCTCTTTAAGGATTAAATCTTTCTGCAAAATATTCATATAAACAATGTTGTATGAGTTGACCTTGGAACAGTTAAATTGATCAGTAACACAAAATTGGAAAAGTTAAATTGATCAGTATCAAAACATCTTTAAATAAATTAAATTGTTGAAATTATGAATCATTTGGTTGCCCGTAAATCCATATATGTAATAACATTATAACCTATTAAATTAAACAAAATATAATCGAAAACACTATATACATCAGATTTTGGTGCACACAGTTCCATGCTACACACATATTTGTGTTGCACTGTATCTATTTTGTGACAAAATGGTCGGTGACCAATATAATCTATTTAGCTAGGTATAAAATGGTCGGTGACCAATATAATCTATTTAGCTAGCTATAAAACCAGGTTCAATCCACCATTTTCTACATTTGAATAGGAATATGACAGTTCTTGTCCATTCGTTTTTGATGCGTTTTGTTATTTGATTTTGCCATGTGATTATGGACTTTCCGAATTGATTTTCCTCTGAGTTCAGTATTTTTTGTGATTTTACTTTCTACATAAAATCTCCGATTGTGTCAGCCTGAATAAAGTAATTGATTGAACTTTCTTTCTAAAAATATCCGAAACAGTTTCTGACCTAAATGAATATGATATATCAAGTTTATTACGTCACCTTAGATTATATATAAAATAGTATGAAGCAAAAATATAATGAAACTTTTCTCTTACGCATCATCGGATGGCGTGACATACTTATTTTGTTTATTTCGTATCCATACTGAAACATGAGAAAGTTCACAAAAACTTATTTAAACTACACGATATGAACAACTTGTTATTCTCAATATGCACCTAGTTTGTTACACTAAGTGATGTTGAAAGTGTATTATTTATGGTCACAGAATAATATGGGAACTAGTATATTTAATTGGCATTTTTGAAATTGAACTTTAAGTTTCATCTTTATTTTTCGCTTAGTGATATCATGGAACTTTTATATTGTAAATATTATACTTCCATGATGATATCATAATTAAAAAAAAAAATATAGATACATTTAAAATAGTCAAAGCTGTTTAAATCCTTGACACCAATCTATTGTTGTTTTTTTCTTTAGACACAGACATAATGACACAGATTAGGGAAGTATATGGTTTTTGTAGGAATGTATTCGTATTTAAATGTTAAATGCATATTACTTTATCAAATAAAAATGCAAAAAAAGCAGATAGTTTCTCTAATGATATTTACAAATATACACAAAAACTATTTCGACAAATGTTCGAGTGACTTAAAATTCTGATCAATAAAAGAGGGACGAAAGATACCAAAGGGACAGTCAAACTCATAAATCTAAAACAAACTGACAACGCCATGGCTAAAAATGAAAAAGACAAACAGAAAAACAATAGCACACACGACACAACATAGAAAACTAAAGAATAAACAACACGAACCCCACCAAAAACTAGGGGTGATCTCAGGTGCTATAATAGTGCAATGAGGCAACAGTAGTATACAGCTGTTCGATAGTCATACAACTTATATTATTGATCACACCAGGTTTTGGTAGGGTTCGGGTTGTCCAGTCTTAAGTTTGTATGTGTGTGATTTAGGCTAATGTTTGACTTTTGGTCGTTTTTCGTTTTTTGCAATGACATTGTTAGTTCAACTTGTGTTTTGGATAATCCTTTGATATCTTCTGCCTGTCTTTTATTGCAAACTAATTGTGGTTATGTCCTGCATAAATATATGTTGTTATCTTACCTCCTATACATTTCTAGGCATATGATTGGTTAAAAGCGTCCTCGTGGAAACCGTGTATATTTAATATTAGGTTAGTTAGGAGGCGGGGCTTATTTTATATACGTTTAGTAGTGGAGTAACGTCCCTTTATATTCCATATAAGGTAATAAGGAAGCGGGGCTTATTTCATACACGGTTAGTAGTGGAGTTACGTCCTTTTATATTCCATATAAGATAATGTAGCACTCCACAGTTAGAAAATAAAATAAAAAATGAGCCACAAAATGTTTTATCATCTCCTATTCCTGGATTTCTAATACATTAACCTTACTGTTTGTGTTGTACATGTGCATATGTATGTAATCAGTATATTCCATAGATTTGATTTTCAAAAGATAAAAGAGTGAAAATTAATTCCTTTTATGTGTATCCATGGCAACATTCTGAATTTATTTACCATAAAATATTGCAAAAAGGGGGGTGGACATGTCACATATCCCCCCAAAATTTAGATCAAACTAGAATTTCAATGCCTTTGAGTGATACCTTTTTAGAAACTGTTTTCATAAATCTTCCTAATGATCAAATAAAAAATGGGGGTCTTTCGCCTAATTTTTTCGTAAAATCCAATCACAAAGTTCGTGCGATAAAAAGTTGGAAAAAAAACATTACAATAATTGCCGGACCAATGTATGGTAGGGACATGCAAATACGGACTGTCATACAGAAAACAGCCTATATTATAATTACATACATTACATAATCTTGATGTTCATATAAACCCAATACAAAGGCTATTTTAATACTCAGCTATCCAAAAATGAATTTTATTACACACTAGCTCTCATATTTGAAAAATCCACAGGGGCCAAAATGCGAAACTACACACCTAACTGTGGCGTGCTACCTAATAAGGAGGCGGGGCTTATTTCATATACAGTCAGTAATGGTGTTACGTCCCTTTTTTGGTTATATCCTGCATAAATATATGTTGTTCTTCAAAATGTGCTTGTAAACATTTTTACCTCCAAAGCTTTTTTTCTCTTTACGAATGATATGTTATCCTTTGTCTTTTATTGCTTTCAAATGACCTGCATAATGAGATATAATTTTCCGAAAATCGTATAGAAAATGAAATATTTTTGGCGGTACATAAGTCATATAATGCGATTTCATCTTTTTCTCGTGGTATAATATACGTTGGAGTTCATGCCAAGAAAAACCTAAAAATGTCTGTTACACATTTTAGAATTAAACAAACGATCTAAAAAATTGAAATAAATGAACAGAAATCTCCATTTTTTTATCACATTCAAACATATCAACCTATGAACCGCCAAAGATTTAACTTCCGCATTTTATATAGTCTCGATTTGTAAAATTCAAGTCTGGGTAATCGAGACTACATTTTATACCAAACTGTTTTATAGAAGTCAAACTTCCTTGGTTTTTTATTATATTAATAGTAACTTAGAGAAAACCAACGTGCAACAGAAAAGGAATACACGTATAATATTCGTAAAGAATCGAGATTTGTTAAATAGGTCGGATTCTTATTTCGTGCGCAAGAAAATGCACCAACTGGTAAGTTTGATATTTATCTATCAATCAAGCTGGAAAATAATACGTAACAGTTCTTTTTTTTTTAAATAATATTAATATATCATGCTATAAATACATTCTATTATGCTACATTTTGTATTTACAGAGAACGTTTTCAAACATAGAACGGGTATTCATTACTTAAGGTTCATCATAACAAACGGACAAATATGGCTGTATTTACATGCCAAAAATTACTCTGAGTACAGACTTACCTGTGAAGTTGAAAAAGTTTAAATGCCTGGCATCCACTAGATATAATAAAGTTAAATGCATTTTGTGTTTCAGAAAGATAAAATCTCTTTTGGATTTTGATTGGCATTTTTTTTCCTTCATGCAAAAGGTCTGAAAATAACTAAGTTGTGGTACAACTATGAGATGCTCCCTCAGGTAAATAACCGGTTTGTATTGTTTTGATTGTCCTTAATTGACATGGACAAGAGGTATCTTCACAACTACAGGTGAGTTAACGAGTTCATCTGAGTCAGACAGTGGACAGTATCAAAGTAATTAAGGTATTTGTTTATTTTTACACCTTTTGCAGAAAGGAAAAAAATGCCCAGCAAAAACCAAAAAAGATTTTATCTTTCTTTAACATAAAATGCATTTAACTTTTATATATCTAGTGGATGCTAGGCATTAAAACTTTCCAAACAGCACAGGTAAGTCTGTACACAGAGTAGTTTTTAAGGTGAAAATACGGCCATATTTGTCCATCTGTTATGATGAACCTTAATTTCAAACTACCCTTTTCTTCATAAGAAAATGCCTGTACCAAGTCAGGAATATGAAAGTTGTTATCCATTCGTTTGATGCGTCTGAGCTATTGATTTTGCCATTTGATTAAAAAAAATCCTTTCTGATTTTGCCATTTGATTAGAAAAATGACTTTTTTTATTTTCCTCGGATTTCAGTATTTTTGTGAATTTACTTTTTCAGTATAATAGCAAATAACTCTTGGATATCTAAAGATACTGTAAAAACATATATTATAATTCCCATCCATTCATGTCTACCCATATGGAGCGCATGCAATTGTTGTTCAATATTACCCGATTCATGGTTTCTATGCCTGTGAAATTATTGTGGATTACCAACTATGAATTACTTTTCGCTTTAGGTCAGAAAGCTTGATGTGTTGATTCAGTTATCATACGGCTTGTTCTCTATTTTTCTTTTAGTTTTTTTTATTACAACATAAAATATGCTATAATTAGGAAATATAAATTGATAGAATATAATTAAAATTTAAAAATTCTTTAAAACAAAATGTACCAATAAACTGACATACACATAATATCATCCATATTCTATTACATGGAGAGAAAAAACATCGATTTGTATATAATAGTAACTGTGTGCTACTTCGATGCGCAGACAGTTTAATATTTTCATTTGATGTATGTAATAAGATAACAGACCCCACTCTTTTTCATATCCATTTTGAAATTAATGATAAAAAACATAAGATGTATGTCAATATCTATCTTTTATGAAGTTTTCTTATCTTTTAGATTCTTTTTGTTCATATAATTTTAAATGTGGATAATCATAGACAGAGTATTTTCTTTATCAATTGTAGTATAACTTCCAACCGAAATTAATTATATGTTAATCGCTGAAACTGTTTATTTTCGTCTAGTATTTGACTTTAGATTTGCTTATTATTATCCACCCTTTGATACAAAAGTTGGTATATGATAGCTTAAATTCTTTTTGTAATACTTTGATATAGCGTTCTATCTCGTTCCATTTAATTGTATGAATTTCAAGATTATATATACGTCACCAAAACACGTCACTATTTGTGGTGTCCTCTGTTATCGTTTATGGATGATGTTCGTTATTATTCTGCGGTTTACATGTTTCTAATGTACAATTATATTATTTATTTATGCGTTTTTCTGTGCTGAGATATTGTTTGTACTGTATTACAATTTTGCCATATTTTTCAAAATTGCCACAAAAGCAGGAGGTTTAGCTAGCCATAAAACAAGGTTCAATCCGTCGTTATTTTTTACTTAAAATGTCCTGTACGAAGTCAGAAATATCGAAGTTGTTATCAAATAGTATGATGGCGTTTGTTTTTGTTGGTCTTCAATGTTTCTGTTGTTTTCCGCTTATAGTCGATGTGTTTCCCTCTGGTTTGGTTTGTATCCCGGATTTGTTTTCTATCAATCGATTTATGACTTTTGAACAGCGGTATTCTACTGTTGCCTTTATTAAACAAAAGCACTGTTTTTATGAGGAGACCTAATATAATGTATTATGTAATTGTATATTGTTATTCAAGGCAGTTAAGTAAAAAGTGTAAATGAGTATTTTATTTTTGTTAAAAAATATTCAGATATTTCACAAAACACAACTGACATGCCATTTATACTGTTTGATCTTCTTTTTATAATCTACCTATTTATTTTGTAATCAGTTAGTTTCGTTTTTGATTTATACAGTTTTCGCAACTGCACAATAAGGAACAATAAATCAATAAACCTTGCTCTGTTTGTGTAGCACTTTTCGAAGTTTTATAGATATATTCTGATGACTATATTCCCGGTTTTCAATATGGTCTTTTTTGTCTGTCAGTGATTATCACCGGAATTGTTTTAAAGGGGAAGGACAGTCTTCTTTAATGCTTATGATGAGACAAGCCAAGTTATGTATAAACTGTTTCATTGAATTAAGTGTCAGTCTGCCTAAGAATCAGGCAGTGGTGAAAACATGACCAAAACAACCCACCCAATTTGACATTGATTTCAGTTCATAATATGTAGTTATGCACAAAAATAACATTCATTTCCATTTTCTGTTGTGGTAATAGAAGATACAATTTGGTTGAAATGCACTATAGAAATTAACGAATAAGGGGAGATAACTCTGTAATTTGCTATCATTCTAACCAAGTTATTTGATATTACCAGACACAAACAAACGAAAGACTAACACTTTTAACTCAGGATGATGGTTAATATTAAATTACATGATTAACTCGGTGGGTTTTTTCTAATCATGTTTTAATTTTTACCTAAATTGTCTGATTCTTACAATACAAAGACTGGCACTTAAGATGAAACGATGGACATCAATATAATTGATAACAATCACAGAAAACAATATTTTACAACCATAACAAAATCTAAGTACATTGTAAGTTCTTATTACAAAATATCAGAAACTTACTTCTCGGACTCAGAATCGCTGAGGTCCTTAAGGTGACGAGCATTGATGGTAAACAATTCCGTACCTTAAAGTTTTGCCAAAAACAGCTAAGGTAAGGTAATATATTCCTGAGGTAGAAAAGCCTTAGCTATTAAAAATTTCAAAATTTGGTAAACATGTCAAGTGCTGACTACGGGGTTGGTGATACCCTCGTGGAATTAGAACTCCACCAGCAGCTCGGCGGTTATAAATAAACTCATCATAGATATAAAGACTGAAATTTTGAATTTGCAGAATGTATAATAAATATTACTAGAACACACCCGCAAAATCGCGAGCATATACAGCTTGTGGACTGTTGATGGATCTTGTAGGATGATTATTTGTAAAAGATATTATGTATGGAGAATTTCATAAAAGGTATCAAAAGCCCTCTCCCTTTTTCCAAAGTCCGATATTTGTTTCCTTTCTGTTAAATTCAATTATTTTCGTGTGTATGGCCTCAGACCACAATTATTCTTCTCCTTTGCTGCAATGCTTCTTTTGGTAAAAGTCAAATCAAATTAACAATTTGCACCGTTTCAAATATTAAATAAATGTATCTGCTTATATATAAACCATTATTAGTCTAATAAAATATGCTTCTAGGACAATCCTGATTCCATCAGTGTTTTTTCTTTTCCTTTGAGAGCCTTATTAACATGCCAATGGTAGGATCTGAATCATGTATAAATGACTAAGGCTAATTTGAGGGGTGGTCGGAGGGTCCTGATCCCGAAATCCCGGGCTTAAAACCATGAAATCCCGAGATGCAGAATTTAAAGAAATGCATATCCCGAAATCGAAAAATATATTCCCGGATCCCGTAAGGATCAATCCTCAAATCCCGAGCTTAAAAACACCCGATCCCGACGCCCCGAAAAAGGTCCTGCTTACTTCTAATCTCTACCTTACTTTAAATTTTGCCAAATCACTATTTTCCCTTTCAACAATAAATTGTTATGCCCCATTTATGGGCATTATGTTTTCTAGTCTGTACATCTGTTCGTTCGTTCGTTCGTTCGTCCGTATCTGTCCCGCTTCAGGTTAAAGTTTTTGGTCGAGGTAGTTTTAGATGAAGTTGAGCATGTTTTACTTATTTTAATATATATGCAAGTGGTAAGACCCCTTAAATAGTAAAAATTTCAAAGAAAACAGTAGACAGAATCAGGGCCGACTTTCTATACTAACATACTAACATACTAACATACTAACATACTAACATACTAACATAGAAAGTCCCTGACAGAATACAGACAGTCTCTATATATTAAAGTAGTATAATCGTAGTTTACGTGTAGATAAACGCGAAACATAATTGTCTTCTCTAAGGAGGTATAATAGTTGTGGTTATTACGATCTAAACACCATGATATGAAACGCGAAAAATAATTGTCCTCTCTAAGGAGGTATAACAGTTGTGATTCTTGCGATCTAAACACATTAATATTGAGAATGCTCTGAATGGCTTATTTTTTTCCATTTTTGTTATCCATCATACGATTAGTTGTACTTTTGTCAAATGTTTTACTTATTTTAAATATAAATGCAACTGGTATGACCCCTTAAATAGTAAACATTTCAAAGAAAACAGTAGACAGAATACAGAGAGTCTCTATATACTAAAGTAGTATAATCGTAGTTTACATGTAGATAAACGCGAAAAATAATTGTCCCCTATAAGGAGGTGTAATAGTTGTGGTTCTTGCGATCTAAACACCATGATATGGAGATTGGCTTATTTATTTTTTTATTTTTGTTATCTATCATCCGATTGGTTGTATTTGTGCATCTTTAAAACCGGAAATCTTATCTATGACTAAAAGTCAGTCCGATGACGGAATCATATCCGGACCCTTTTTTTGTCGTTTTTCTCCCAAAATAACTCAATCTGAATAGTCATAAGAACGGATGACAAATGCGACTATGCATGCTACCTATAGATCACAGAGGCATGATGATTGATTTATTGTGGAAGGAAGAGAAGCGACACACAAAATGAGGTCTTCTCGTTTAATAGTATAGATAAACAATTATCTCGAATTTTTTAAATTAAAATTTTTCAAGTTTTGATAAATCAGCAATTCTATCTATTTCACCTGATAACAGCATCTTGGAAATTAAACATATTTTTTCTGATGGTTGTGACCTGTGATATATTTCTTGCATGATGGGATTTTTCTCGTTTTACACTGCACAGAGTTAATTTGATTGGCTTATCCAGTATAATGAGACGATATTACGACATTCTCATTTGCTATTCGTTGGGTCATTGGTAACATTCACCAGTTTTTGGTTGGGTTAATGTGCTCAGTCTTGAATGTTCAATGTTGTGTTTTGTGTACAATTGTTTGTCGGTTTGTCTTTTCTCGCCATGGTGTTGGCATATAATTTTGAATGTCCCTCTGGTATATTGTGTCCCTCTTTCAAAGGTTACGACGATGTGCGTTTCATCCATGGCACCGAACATATAAGATGTATTCAATAATATGCAAAACCTTCACACTTTTCACCAGGAAATATATTTTTCATAACAAAACCAGGGATTTCGATAACACAAACGTGTCAACACATTTACTAAATTTTATCATCGGTACAAGGACAGCATTCGTAAATAAAAATCAACGTGTATATATTTTACACGTTCGGGTATTTCACAACCAATCTTTTATGACAATATTCTATACAAAACACAAAAATGTCGTCTTTCGATTCAAAAGCTAACCAAACCTTTAATCAGATTTATTAAGAAGGGATATAGTTTTGATAAAGTTGTCAGGCTGTTTTGGATTTTTTTGTATATTCACTCATAGATTCTTTGCATCGGAAAGAAACACATCTATTCTGAACACAGTTGTTTGCAAGATATGACTCATGTTCTTCGGTGATTCTCGATTTTATTGCTTCTAAAGCTCGTACAAATATCTTTGAAATATTCCTACAATGTATATTATGTAAAAAAATATCTTTCAAGTAACCACCAGCAACTCTTGGTTACAAGAGGCACTAGATGTCAAATTCATGTTCACCGATTTTAATCAAATTCTAATATTTGATATATAACAATGTAAAACATTTATCCAAACTATAAAAAAGTCTAAAATAAACAATTAACAGGGCACGGGCATGGTAATACATAGCTTCGTTTCGTGTGTATTTCAGTCTAGACGCCATCTAATTAACTACCGAGTTGACCTCTAAAGTCATTCGATGACCGACTTCGATGACCATATAAGCAGTTTAAACATAAATATAGATATAAATAGATTAAGCAAACTCGTGCTGTTGGATTTTTCTAGGTCTATTTAATGTCATATTATAGATGAAAAATAAATGTTATCATCATTTTTACCTGTATAAGAATGATTTTTTGTGGATCGAATCAGTCAATAAAATAAATTACCTTTGTTTCACGTTCAATGTTGATATTCTCTTCCTTTAAATAACTTTACACATACAATTCACGTGTTATCCATGTCAGGCTAAGGGATAAGATTGAAGTTCACATGAATACGGATTCAATGAGGTCGAATTATTCACTTGCAAGTGAATAATTCATAATCAATGTTTTAGCTTATTTTGACAAAATTGAACCATACTGGCTGCTAAAAACGAATTTAATAATTTACTTTTTCCATTTCATTAATGATTGAGCAAAATAAATAATATATTAGATTTTTTATATATCTCGTAGCTAGTGTCACTTTAATAGTTTCCTTGTTATAAACTAACCAATCAAGGAACTTATGATATCAAAAGTATTCTTTGTGCATTCTTTATAAAAAATTTGTCGAACTATGAGCAATCATGTTTAATTCGAGTGTCTGCAATAGTTATCTGCGTTAATTATCCTGAGGTTAAAGGAAAACTAGAAGTTAAAAGTTTTTGATTTTGACTTCGAATAAAAAGAATCTTAGTTTGGGTCACTTTCCATTGTTTTTGTCTATCCTTGGTATGTAATGATAAAGAAACCTACTTTATTACAGGAATATATTGGAGATATAAGCAAGGATTTAATCGATAAACTGAACGAAACAGCAAAACCAAATGAGAATGTAGAATGGCACAAGAGTATAGTAAGAGGTTTCAACGAGTCTGCAAAATATTTTACAAATCTGTATGAACGCTGTGAAATTGTAGGAAGTACTGCAGATGGAACAAGACTGCGTTCCATAACGGATGATGGTGACTTCGATTTTATAGTGTCCTCTTGCATTCCAATATCTTCCAACATGATTGAACAACATTCTACAGTCCCATGTTTTGTTAAAATAATTGGAGAACAACTAAATCCTTGTCCCAAGCTTATCGGTGGATATTTACGAACAAGAATTCTAAAAGAAAGGAATCGTGATTTCTTCCCAATATCCAAGTTGTTTATTGATTTGATAAGTCCGTCTGTGTATTATTCGTCTGGAAATGGTTATATACATTCCAAGACAGAAGAATCAAGCTTAGGAATTTCATCAACAAATATTCGAACTAGTTCTCCAAACTTTCAGTTCAGTTCGGTCTATAATCGATTGCCTTTTAATCTGAGGGTAAAATTGTTTTTCTGAAAGCTTCGTTATAGATATGCCATTTCAACGCTTAGGTTAGTTGTCGAAGAAATTAAAAGAAAGCGAACTGATAGACTGGAGAGTGGAATTGTTTTTCAGATGGTCGAAGGCTCGAATAATTCAGACAATCACACGTGTCAGACAACCAATCAAGATACCTTTATTGGGACAAAATTCAAATACGATATAGTTCCGGTATTTCGCATTACTGATCCGGAGAAATATCTCGAAAAGTGGCAGAAAAGATCAAGAAAATGGCCATCTAAAGAAAATGTAGATCAAATTTTTGGAATGCCAGTGTACTTAGCTGCCAAACAAGCATTGGAAGCAAGTCGGGAGGATGTAGACTTTTGTTTTAGTTTTTGTAAGATGGAAATTGCATTAGTACAGAACTTTACACCGTTACAAAAATCTACATTTCTTTTGCTTAAAGCTATCCACAAAGGTTACTTGTCGGAATACGCGGAAATTCTAACAACATATCATTGGAAAACAGCCTATTTTTTATATTGTGAAAATCATGAATTTGATGAATTAAAAAGAGACGACACAGAAGTATGCCCTTTTGACGATGTATCGCTCGTTTTGTGTTTCATGAAGGAGTGTTTAGATTTAAAAAAACTTAATCATTATTTTATTGAAGGCTGTAATTTGTTTATAAGTCTTCCAATTGAAAAGATAAAGTGTATTGCCGAAACCATTTCCAGACTCCAAGACTATGACAGTATAATATGTGCAGTAAAAATGTTTTGGGAATTAGGTGCCAAGCAAGAAATCCCTGACGAAATTGTGGACCAGCAAACTCAGGAGCAGTCTAAAATAAAACTAGTAAATGCTATCAAGGGGGCACTTAAAACGCTAAGCAAAGACAGATCACTAACAGAGAAGGCAAAAGATGGCTTTCTCTCTAAATTGTCAAAGAATACAAACTGAGAAGGCAAAAGATGGCTTTCTTTCTAAATTGTCATCGAATAAAAACTGAGAAAGCAAAAGATGACTTTCTCTCTAAATTGTGAAAAAAAAAACCTGCAAAACGTATACGCCTCATTAAGAAAAAAATATCGCATCGGCTAGCTACACGTTCAGTAGTCAAAAATCTACGTAGCCCTATGTAGCTGCAACAATATTGAACGCAGCCCTGTTTATCGCTATTTTACCTATGGCAATGTTGATGATGTCGTTGACAACGGCCACGTGTGCCCTTATTTTCTAGCGATAAGTTTCCATATCACTCGACTCCGCTGAGAAAGGATATTATCGCTATTTTACGAAATTTTCCTTTGATCTTGCTGACTGATAATTTCCTTTCTCAGCGGAGTCGAGTGAAATGATAAATTATCGCTAGAAACTAAGTGAACACGTGCCTGTTGTCAATGAAATCAACAACGTCGTCATAGGCAAAATAGCGATAAACAGATTATCATTGGTCATCTCAACTCGATTGCTTTTCTGACTTTTGCCGTACCGGCTCAAGCGTGAAAACCAACTTCGTTGAGATAAACAACGATATAAATCTATAATTATCAGTCAGTAAGATCAACGGCGAATTCCGTAAAATAGCAATACTCTATTATCTCGATTACTTCCCGGGTATTCAGTATAGCCATAAGATTCAAGTGTCCTTGGTTTTTGTCGCAATTATTCTTTTGAACCACAAAATTTACAGATATTTAGGTTTTATTCAACAACTAACGGATTTGGTGTATAATTATTTTCATCTCTGTATAATGCTTAAGATGATTATTGTGAAGAAATTTACAGCTTCTGATAAGATTTACAGTATTTGCATTGTTCAAATTCATCTTTAATGCAACGAGAATCTCTTTTTCTCTCCTAATTATAAATAAGAACATCTGGTATGAGTGCCAGTAAGACAATTCTCAATCCAAGTCACGATGTATAAATGAAAACAATTATGAATGCTGATGATTTTTCAACAGAATACAATACCAGTGATATATCATTAATATGCATCTATGGATATAAACATTCTAAAACTACTGAAGCATCACCATGACCGTCAACTCGTTACGAGATGATAATATATTATCTTCGAAACATGATAATATATTATCTTCGAAACTGAATTCATAGGAATTATGTATTTAATTTTTCGTCTGACGTCAAGATTGAATATTTCTGAGTAATTTGTGAATGAGATAAATGTGTAAAAAACATGTGATGAAATTTGAATGTTTGGTTCACAGCAAAATTTAAGGAAGTTTAAACTTTCAAATCAATATGCATTTTTTTTAGTAAAAGACATGCAGTGCACTATTTTATGTGCGTTGTCTATATGCCTTTTTGTGCTTCTTTGTTACATATTTGTTTGTTTTTATAGTGATTAAGATTATAACAACAATGTTGACTCTGTACCCTTTTTTTTATATTTTTACCTATTATGTTTGGTTTGTTCACTGATCGTTGTCAATATAATAGAATTTGATCGACTGTCATATAAGTGATGGCTTAGCTAGCTATAAAACCCTGTTGAATCCAACGTTTTCCACATAAAATAATAGCCTGTTAGTGTATCAAGTAATGAATATGACAGTTGTTATCCATTCGTTTGATGTGTTGAGCTTTTGATATTGCCATTTCATTAGGGTCTTTCCTTTTTGAATTTTCCTCGGAGTTAAAATACTGATTTAAATTTTATCATGTTTGGTTCCTAAGTTACGAGAAGATAATGAAAAAATAATGCACTCAGTGATTTAACAGATCTTACCTTTGTTCCATTAGGTATGAATGAACCAAAGAGTCCTTAAATTAGATTTCACCAATAGTTCTAAAGATTTGGAGCTATTGTTTAGAAGGAAATTTAAAAATTGTCGTATTGAAATACGATTTAACGAATTAGATCAAGAAGAACAACCACGATTTTTGGGTAGTTTCACTAGAAATGAATTATACGGTGTATCTTTCAAGTTCGAATAACATTAGCCGTGTAGTTCTTGAAGGGAAAACATGTTTTTTCCATTATGTGAAATAACAATTATTTACATATCAATATGACACGTGCATTCATTCAGGTGTGTTTTAAATCTATGAACAGGTTTGTCTTATAATTTCAGAGATAAGAAAACTAAACAAATAGCTGAATCAGTATATAAGACAGCAAAATATTTCCACGGTAAATTCCACCTGTTTGAATGAGATACACTTTAACTATTTCTGTCCAACCAACAAAAACTAAGAAGTTTTTTTTATAAAACAAGTTTCTTAATCAACAGTTCTTAGTTTAAAAGATTGAAGCACATTCAGAAAAGAAAAATAAACTGTCAACACAGACATATGTCGTGTCTGTCTACAGAAATTTCGAAAAAAGACAATCTAAAACAGCAATATTGCATCAATAGAAAATCCTTAGACCATGACTAGGGGACAGGCCTTGAACCTTCATGAATGTAAAAGCTTGTTTCAAATCAACATTTTTGGCTGTGAATGTGGGCTTCATAATCACTTCTTGACCTTCTGAATCAGTGGTCTAACCATAGAGTTTTACTGTGTATGTTATATTTACTATTTTGTTACCAGTTTTTAAGTAATTATTGGAATTAGATTGCCGAGAAATTAAATTCAAATGTGAGGTTTTTATCATAGGTACTTGAGGACAGGACATTTTTTGTTTATTTTTTGCTCTCCCCCTGTTTTCAAAAATTTGAATGTTTAATATCAACAGCATTCACTGATATATAATATAGAATATATCAGTGACCACTGTGGATTATCCAGGATAATAAACTTGGAACTGATATTAATACAAATACAAGTATTTATGTTCATATTGTACTGTAAAACACGAAAATAATTGAAATAAATAGAAAACAACAAAAAATAAGAGGGCAAAAAAAATTGTTTTGTCCCCAAGTACCTGTGGTTTTTATATTATGTAATTGTAATGTTAAACCATTTATATTCCTCATGAATAAAGAAATTAAACAACAGATATTCTATTGATTTAATAATCTCACATCTTCCATGAGTAGTGTCAAATCATGTTTAAGTACTGAAACATGCAATGAAATATGTTAACTATGAAATAATTCTCATATTCATCTGTATTCAAATGTTACAACTCAATCAAAGTACATTCAATTTTCACACAAACATTTTTATACATATAAATTTAAATTTGGCAATATCCAAAGTATCCGTAAATTTGAATATTTATGGGAATCAGAAGTCATTATGTCCTTTTAACAATACACCTGGGGGTGACTTTCAAATTTAAGGCTATTATGATACCTACTTAAAATGCAGCCAATTCAACATGTTTGATTTTGAACAAACATGTACCATTCAAACAAATAATGACTGTGAAAATACACCACAGGTTGTCAAAACAGAACCTGGCATAAACTAAAAACATTGTATCAGTACAATCAATGAATATAGTATTTTTGAAAACTAAATACCATTCCAAACTATCCATCCCAAAATGATATTAAAGTCACTAATGAGTCTTTCATAGGCAATTGCTGTCTGGTTTACACATTTTTTTTCTTGGTATCTAAGAAACCAGTTCATTGGCAAGAGCTGCTCACCCTTCCAGAAAACCTTCAATTTTTTAAAAAATTCATATCAATTAATGTTGAGATATATATTAACATCTCTTGTGAAGAGTTGTCTCATTGGCCATCATTTTATTTTGTTTAGTGGATTGAGCAGGCTTTCCATCTGTTTTTTTCTCATGACTTTGTTGTTGTCTTTTTTTTTTTTTTTTAAACAAATGGATTTTGATTAACTCTTTAAGACCCTAGATACAATATAGTAGTTTTATCATTGTCACTTCTTGCAGTTCAACAATATATATGATATTGACTTAGTACAATGTATTGTGATTTTTACAAATATAATAAAGATTATTACATCATTAATTTCACCTAATTGGACATGGTTGAAAATAGTTAAATGAACAATTCTATCTTAGTAAAGAGTAACCTATAGCTAGAAGTTATTGAAAATTAAGAAAATTTGCATGCATTTATGACTGAAATTGTTGAACAATAAACATAATGTTTACTGTACTATTATGAATAATGTCTGCACAGAATTTAAAATGGCTATTCTAATTTAGAAGAACTAGATCTGTTGAACTTATTTTTGGTCATACAAGCAGGAGGTTTAGCTAGCTATAAAACCAGATTTAACCCACTATTTTCTTTTTAAAAATCCTGTACTAAGTCAGGAATATGACATTTGTTTTTCAATCCTTCAGTTGGTTACTATAGTCAAATGTTTAATTTTATCAGGTTTTATAGAATTTCCCCCTTTTTAATTTACCTTATAGTTTGATAGTTTTGTTAATCTTTATTTCAGCCATGTTAAATTAGGTAAAATTAATAATGAAATTAAAAAATAAGGGGAGGTAATGATAATCTTAAAAACATACTGTAAATTCAGAAATTATTGGGATGTTTTTATTATTGGGAAAATGTGACAGCATTATATTAATCACTCGCATTTGAAAATTTTAGGTTTATGAATTAAACAGGATTTTTCTGAATATCACAAAAAATATAATCGCAATTTAGTCTAAAATGGCAAAATCGCAATAATAAATGCATGCAATTATATCTGAATTTACAGTATACAAGCAGCAAATCAATGACATTCAACAATCATAACAAATTCATTCCTTTTGCACACACTCACTTTCATATATTAAGCTCACAATATTAATCATATAAACAAATAAAAATTTAACATATATATATGTAATATATAGAGATTCTACATGTACTACATTTAACATATAAGTTTTGACAAATACTGTGGATTCATTTATTTTTCGGGGGATGCAATTTTTCTTGCATTTGGTGGTATAAGAGACAACAAACTCAATTGATCTACATACTATAAATTTTCTGTAGGCTTGTGTACAGAATTTTGAAAAAAAACCACAAAATTAAACATCCACATACATAAAAAATTTCTGAATCAAGTTAAATTGTAAATAAATGAATCCATAATACTGCAATTTCTGCTATTTTACAATCATTTCAATGACATATCATTTACACTGTAGTCTGACATATATTATTACAATATTCAGATATAGCTCACATTTAACATTTTTGGTGCTTAACAAATATTAGCTTTTTCAAAAAGCTTCAAACATATATGTACCGGTAGACGAGTAACCATGAGAAAAAGAACACTTTAATCAAAATTGATCCTTGAGGCCTCATTTACAATCCATTGCACAAAATGAACTTAAATAAGTTGAGCTCTAAATGTCTTTTTTGATTTCATTGCTTTGTTGGATACTGTTAACAAGTGACATATACTAATCATTTCTTTTATTCATATATCGAAACGTTTTATTATTAAATCTAGTTGTCTGCCACGGGGGGAAATAATTCTCTTCTTAATTTTAATCTTTTCTCTATCTTAATTTCAATCTTTTATCCGTCATAATTTCAATCTTGTAGAATTTTATAAAATGGCATTTAAAAACTCTTCAAGATAAATTATATATTAATTAACTTTTCTTTTGCAGTTTAAAAATAAATATAACTATTCATGTTTAAAGTCCATATAATTATGTGATTTTTAAATTATGGTGAGGTATGATAAGAGCCATTACTTGGCCCCTTTTAACTTATTTTTTTTTTAAATTCATCAATTCTTACATAAAGGTAATTTTTGTTTTATGATGGTACAGTGTGGACACTTTAGTACAGAAATGTCAGTATATGATGTCACAGTGATGTCATTAACATGCTGAAATTGTAATATATGACCAACAATATATCTGTCATAGTTTTGGGAAAAATCAATATCAGTCAAGTTTTACCCCCTTAAAATAATTTACTATTAGCTTTTTTATGAGACATCTTGATGCAAAATATATATTCTGGTAAGGTATCTAAATATACATGTAAAAGGCAAAATTTCTAAAAATCAGTTTTTTGGGGACTTTTTGCAGTTTAGCATTAAATGCAAAAAGTTTGGAGTCCTAAAGCTATTATATATTAAAAAGACACAGTTCAAAAATTTTAAATCATTATCTGGCATAGAAATGTTACATGAATTTTTATAGGATGTTATTTAATAGGTTATTATAATTTTGATTGTCAAATTCAAAAGGCCAAAAAATAGTGGCCTAACTGTACGTTCTCCTTAATATTATGAGGCAGGCATTACCTGTGAAAGGGGACGAAGTCTATGATTTTTTTTAATTCAAACATATCTTAATTTCAAAACAGAAATAGCCTAACGTTTCCGATTTTGGTTCTGTTGTCAGGGATTTTAGTTGTTACGTTATTTAAGTTATGACGTCATATGCAATGTAAACAAAGAAATGCTATCATAAGGTAACGTTTTTTCATATCAAGGAATTATCAAAAATGAAATTGATATTGCGTTCCTTCCTATTTTATACTAGACTGATAAATATATATTTTACTCAAAATTTCATGCAAACGAGACCAGAAAAAGGAGGTACATTGCAGATTTCTGCGCAGATGCGGGAATTCAAAACATGACATAAAAAAAAAATTTCCCGATTTTGAGTTCATTAGTACAATGAAAATTTCGGGAAAATTTTCCCGATTTTTTTTTTTATTGAATTTTCTACTGTTATTGGGGACTTCGTCCCCATATAATATGGTACTCATTTAATTGAAGCAGAAAGTCAATGCTTTGCATAGCAAAGAGAAATAGTTATCCTCTAACTATGAAAAGTTCATACAAGAATTTCCATACATAAATAGCAAACAATTCTAGATTAACAATATTGCATGAAATATACATGACCATGAGATTCGTAAATGTAAACATATCATTGGCTAAAGATGAAACAGTGAGTTCTGAACATGTTCTATATTGGCATATTCAATACACTAAAAATTGCAAGAATACAATTGAGGTACAATCTTTTTACAAACAAATATGGTAAAATACTATACATTAAATGATGGTCTCTAGCAATCCCAAAAGTTGAGTTTCTTTCTTTATCTCATAAAATACATGGTACTTTTTTTTCCAAATGCTTTTAATCAAGGAATCCTTTAATGACAGCCTGAATGCTAATGGTTCCCATAAAGACAAAATGATTAAAGATGAGGGGGGTCGGCAGGGTCCTTATCCCAAATCTTAGGCTCATAAACATGAAATCCCGAGGTCCTGAATTTAAAAAAAATTAAATCCCAACATGCCTAAATTTGAAAAAAGAAATTCCGGAACCCGAAAGGGTCAATCCCAAAATCCCAAGCTTAAAAACACCTGATCCCGACGTCCTGAAAAAGGTCCTCCCCCCCCCCCCCCCCCCTCAAAGATATATGATTTGTTTTTGTTTCCATGATCACAGAAATGAATTTAAGAGTTTGTTCTTATATTGTGCTGTTCCACCACTGTCACAGGCAAGCACTCACAAAAATATTTAACCTTCCTACATTTTCTATATACTTGTCCCAAGTTGGGAGCCTGTAGTACAGTGGTTGTCGTTTGTTCATGTTTGTGACATTTGTGAAATAATTAGACTGTGGGTTTTCTTGTTGATTTCATATTGTGTCCTTTTATTGTGGACTAACTGTAAATTCAGAAATTATTGTGTGCATTAATTATTGCGACTTTGTCAGTATATACTAAAATGCAATTTAAGTTGTTCCATTATTGAGAAAAATCCAGTGCAATTCATATGAAAATTTAAAAATGTGAATTAAAATGATTGCAATTATAACCCTTTCGTATTTTTCGCAATTATAAAAACATCCGTAATTTCTGAAATTTTCAGTTTACAGTATTGGCTTTTCTCATGGTTGAAGGCAATGCAGTCACTTATAATTGCTCACGTCTTCATTTTGTTTCTGGTGGAGAGTTGTCTCATTGAGAATCACATCACATCTTCTTAATTTTGTAACGATAGACCATTTGTTTTTTTAATCTTTGGCATTTTTTTTTAATGATCACAGAAATCCATATTGACAAAAATAATATTTTTAGAGTAAATAAATGTCTTAATTTCATTCCATATACTTTAAACCAACTTATCTTTGCAGATACTTTATTTTGCATTTAACTCTTTCTAGTCCATTTTGTCACTATCTAATTTCTTGATTTTCAAATTTACTTGATGAAGTTTGATAAGGAAAGATCAAAGTTTAACATATTCGTGACAATTTATATTCGTGTTATTTTTCAACTCCCTAAAATCTTGAAAATAAATCGCTTGCGAAAATAAGTTGGTTTACAGTACACAAAAAATAGAAGAATATGAAATGGATTTCATCATATCATCCAATAATCCAAGTAATTTATTAAAATTAAACCCTAATGTTTCTCAGTCTAAAAAGTCTACAACTTCATCCAGTTCTCTTTGTCTAGCCTGTTTATGGGCCCATCTGGCTTCCATCAGTTGAGGTGAGAGTTTAAACTTATCATGATATATAGCATTGCCACAATCTGGACATATCTTACCAGCTGTAAAATAAAATAAATTGTCTTAAAATTATACCTTTACTAACAGAGCACAAAACATCATTATTTTGTTAGTTTTTATATTGTACTGTCAAAATAAATTGCTAAATGACCTTTATTCTCTCCTTTCTGCCACCCCTCTCTCCCATGCTCCAAATACCCTGGCCAGGCCCTCCACAATAACTTGTGATTTTTATGGTATTTTTCCCACTGTCAAAACAAGAGGCAAAATTAACATTATTTCCAAATTTAAGTGATCATATGGTAAAGTACAGAGATTTATATGCCGATTGTCTGACTGTAGTCTTGTGATTATGTGCTCAAGTTTGGAAGGTGGGTTGTTTTCTATAACAGGTCAGGCAAAACTAAGATTTAACCAGATGTTCCGCAGGATGCAGCTTTATACAACCGCAGAGGTTGAACCCTGAACGCTTGGGGCAAGTTTGGGAGGGGGGTTGTTTTCTATAACAGGTCAGGCCAAACTAAGATTTAACCAGATGTTCCGCAAGGTGCAGCTTTATACAACCGCAGAGGTTAAACCCTGAACGCTTGGGGCAAGTTTGGGAGGGGGGTTGTTTTCTATAACAGGTCAGGCCAAACTAAGATTTAACCAGATGTTCCGCAAGGTGCAGCTTTATACAACCGCAGAGGTTGAACCCTGAACGCTTGGGGCAAGTTTGGGAGGGGGGTTGTTTTCTATATCAGGTCAGGCCAAACTAAGATTTAACCAGATGTTCCGCAGGGTACAGCTTTATACAACCGCAGAGGTTGAACCCTGAACGCTTGGGGCAAGTTTGGGAGGGGGGTTGTTTTCTATATCAGGTTAGGCCAAACTAAGATTTAAAAACAATGTTTGCTGCTTATCAGCTAAACACACAGCATTCGAGAATATGAGTAAATACTCATTGGTTGGGGGTCAGAAAAATATGTTAAAGAATGTAATATTTGCCACTTGACATTTAACATTCATTAATAAATCATTCATATCTGCAATTTTAAATAAAGTATGGTTTGAGCTGTTTCACCAACAACTAGATTAAGTTAAAGTCATAAGAACCAATATATCATCAACTTAGTCTTCTGAGCACGATTTTATCATTTATTACTCAAACATATTGTTTAATTGTCAATTTATTTTTTCTCTCTGTTTGTTATGATGTGAATATATGGCTGCTCATTACATGATGTGTTTGAAGCCGAAGTTTACCAATTGTCACCTTATAGTAAACAATCAACAAAAAAGCATGGATATTGAGCACATGTTTAACATGTACAATTAGATAATAGTTTATTTCAGTGACAGATCCATGCCTTTTGCGATCACCTGATTTTTACGAGACGGGTTGTGCTAAGGTCACTTTGTTTACGGAAATATGTAGGCAGATTGCTTCCTGGAAGCTAGCAATTAAAAAAAGTAAATTCTTCTTAACGTGGACAAATTAAAGAATTTTCTTCAGAAAAAAAGTATATGTACATAAGTTTAAGAATGAAAACTATTCATTTTGTTATAAAAAGCATACGCATCATTTTTTTTAATTTGCAGTTTCATATGACTTTAAGATATGAAAATGATTTGTGAAATGAAATCTAATAATGTCGATATTTTTTGTTTCCAATGTAAACATATTTTCAGTACTAAACATTACCAACATATTTTAACAACAACAAACCACAATTCAACTAAAAAAACCAGAATTAGTCCAAAACCAACCAAAAATTTCAACAATTCACTAAAACATTCTTCGGAGAAAAAACAGAAATAGTCCAACTCTAGTAAAATTAAGTCAATAACAAATTGAATAAGACAACTGAAAAAAGCTTCCTTTTCTTCTTTAACAAAGACTTTATTTGAAAATGGTTCAAAACTAGATGAATTAAGTCCATGACAAATAGAATAAAGCCATTGACCTTGACAAAATGCTTCATTTACTTCTTTCAACATTTGTTATTCTAAATAAATTGTTAATAAACATGACTCTCAAAATCACATGAACATGACATGTTTTCTGGGGTGTCTTGTAGTAAGGATAGGGTTATCTTCCATTGTATCTAAATTTGAATTTTCTGTAGTAACAAAAGAAATACTTAGAAATAAAAGCAGCCAGACTTTAAAACAAAGAATTACATAGTTTTTTCTGTGAAAGAGTTTAAAAAAATACAAACTACATGAGTTACCTCCCATATAAACTAAAACCAAATGATATTATACTATAACGCCTATCAATGGCTGGTGGAGTTACGTCCCATGTAAACTGAACACAAAAGACATTATCATACATCTTCTATCAATTGCTAGTGGAGTTAAATTACATATAAACTCAAAACAAATGATAAAATTGAAAATGGAAATGGGGAATGTGTCAAAGAGACAACAATGTAGTAAAGTAAACGCATAACAATACGCACATTAAAATTCAGTTCAAGAGAAATCCGAGTCTGATGTCAGAAGATGTAACCAAAGAAAATAAACAAAATGACAATAATACATAAATAACAACAGACTACTAGCAGTTAACTGACATGCCAGCTCCAGACTTCAACTAAACTGACTGAAAGATTATGATTTCATCATATGAACATCAGGCACAATCCTTCCCGTTAGGGGTTTAGTATCATACCATCATAACATATATGAGAAGAACATAACCCGTGTCATGCCAACAACTGTTTTTAGAATAAATGTGTTTAGTTCCGATGCAAAGACCTTATCAGTGACTCAATATTAACGCCAAAATATGCAATCTTTAATGACTTGACAACAGTATCGTAATTATATCCCTTCTTAATAAGTCTATTCAAAGGTTTTGTAAGTTTCTGAGGTGAATACTGACGCCTTTGTGCTTTATAAAGAATGTTACCATAAAAAATTGGATGTGAAATACCTGAACGTATTAGAAGTCTGCATGTTGAGCTATATTTACGAATGATGTCTTTATACCGATGATAAAATTTAGTAAATGTTTTGACTAGTTTGTGATATCGAAAACCCTGGTGTAATAATTTTTCAGTAATACATAAATTTCTCTCGTTAAAATCTAAAACATTGTTACATACACGAGCGAATCGTACAAGTTGAGATATATAAACACCGTAAGATGGTGACAAGGGAACGTCACCATCTAAAAACGGATAATTAACGATAGGAAATGAAAAATCATCCCTTTTATCATAAATTTTAGTATTCAGCTTTCCATTAGTGATATAGATATCAAGATCGAGAAAAGGGCAGTGGTCATTGTTAGTATTAGCTTTATTTAAAGTAACATCATAATAAGTTCATAGATACATATATTATGGCTAGCAGAGTTTCATAGCTGTAAGTTATTTTCATTGTATGTATTATTAACAGAGTTATCTTCCCTACTTACTGAAAGGTGGTGTTTTAATATATTTGTACAAGCAAATAAAGTGGAATAAATGACCACAATATAACTTCTCCATTCTTCTTCTTTTATCTGTCACTGGTTCCTAAAAAACAAAGGAGCTCTATATCTTCAATACAAACTTGATATAGATGATGCCTACCCCAGCATGGGGTTTTAAATACTGATAAATTTTATATTCAGTCTGATGTTTAAAACACATTTAGAATTGTGTCAGAAAGATATAATTATATGATAGTATATGAACAAACAATCTCTAAAATATAAAAGTTTTAGCTTGAAGGCTGTAACAGTCAGCCAGACAAAATATGTGACCCACACACAGCTCATCATCTTGACACTTACAGAAAGTTTGTCGAGAATCCAAATCCTTATATCATGCACTGATTAGTATATATATACCAACACCTTACATAATACTTAAGTTTAAGCTTGAATGGTGAACATTATATCTCTTTTTATGTGATGGACAGACGGGGGTAAGGCCAAATAAAAATATGTGTGTGGTTCCAGTAACCCTACCGCCCTACTTTTTCGGCTTAAAAATAGCCTACCCTAAAGATTTTATTGTCATTTTTCATTAAGCACTTTTAAAGTCAGAATGTTGCTCCCATAGACTCAATGTAAAAAAAAACATAAAATAAAAAAAAAAAAAATCCCTACCTACCTACCCTAACTTTTTTTCAGATGCAACTGGAACCACACATACTTTTTTATTTGGCCTAAAGTTAAATTGCAGACACCCATCTCCACCCTTGGATAGATAATTAATTGTGCAATTTCCAGTAGATAATGTCACATATTGAGAAATTGAATCAAACTTCCTAGCTATTACACTTTGATTCATCATTACCCCCAGGGGCCTTTATTATTATGTTACTGTGGTGATATATTTTTCCATGATGATATTTGAATTGGTTTTGGGGATTTAATTCTATGGAAACAGCGCTTTTTCAAATCCCATGGTGCATTTAAAATTAATTAGAATATTGCAGTACTGAAAACTTACCGATGGATTTTGTGGTAAAACTCTTTCTTTACATAGAGGGCAGCACATCACAGGAAATTTCTTTACTGATTCTACTAAGAATTTAACAACTGGTAAAACTGATGGCTGTGGTTCAAATGGAGGATCCCTGAGAAGACAATTATTTTGTGCATGACTTTGTATTACCTTTGTTATATTCCATCTAAATTCTGACTGGATATTTGCACAAATGTAGGAGAGTTACTTTTCCTGATGCATGTATATTCATTAGCAGTTGACATTAAAATAAATTTTCTAAATAAAATTCAAGAAATACCAAAAATTGTAGAATTTTTTCTCCTGCAACTGTTTTCATGAAATTGTTATATATTCTGTCACTCTTCGTTTGAATGGTTTACATTTTTTCATGTCTCTTTTGAATTGTTTCACATTTTTTCATGTCTCTTTTGAATTGTTTCACATTTTTTCATGTCTCTTTTGAATTGTTTCACATTTTTTCATGTCTCTTTTGAATTGTTTCACATTTTTTCATGTCTCTTTTGAATTGTTTCACATTTTTTCATGTCTCTTTTGAATTGTTTCACATTTTTTCATGTCTCCTTGAATTGTTTCACATTTTGTCATGGTTTGTGCCTTTTATTGTTTATTACTGTATGGGTTTTGCTCATCATTGAAGGTTGAACACTGTTCTATAGTTCGTTGTCTAATTAGTTGTCATACTCCATCTCCTTACTATTATATTAAGATGACAATAGAGCACAATCAAGTTATGTCCTTCCCCAGAAAAGATTGTCAATTAGAAGTGTAATAATTTAATTTCAGACAATCAAGAATCCAAAATTCTATACAATGGCATAAAATCTTCTTCCTTCCAACATTCTGAATCAGCAGTTTTACAAAAATGTGTTAAAGTGAAATTTATGTTGGTGTCAAGGTAGGTAGTTTAGATAGAGTAAAAATACCCAACTTCATCAAAAATCAGAGAAAAATACCTAATCATAGGCTTATATTTTTAGTGACAATACAGGTTCATTCATATATATTAATCCTAATTGACTTCTACTCACTTGGGTTTTTTCTTTATAGGAGGTTGCACACATTTTCTGGCTATTTCTGTTGCTTGTGATATAAAATTTACTTTTAATATTTCTGGAAAATTATGATCTTCTAATTCAATTCTAAAATATAAATAGTTATTTTGATTAAAGTAATTTAAAATAAAGCAAAAATAAAATTATAATCAACTTATTTTCACATTTAACCATAGCCCAGTTTTTCTGATATTGCTACCATTTTTCTCTGGTTAATAAACTTTGTAGCTGAATTTGTAAAAGAGATCTAGTAAGAGAAGATCCAAATTCAATAGACTTTTTTTCATATTACCAACTTTTGACTCCAGATTTTATAATTTTTTAACAGGTTACCTATTCTGTGGAAGGACATTCAGGTACTCTGTCAAGTAAGAGCAACCAAAATCAGTAAAATCAAACATATAATTGGTGTAATTTGAGAGGAAAGTCTACTGTTTTACGATAAACATTTTGTTGTTTAAAGAAAATATTAAGCAGTTAATATTCCCCAAAAAAATTGTACCATTTGAAAGCTTGATTTTACTCTTTTACGTTGCTCTTACTTGACTTGGTACCAGGATGTTCACAGTGTAGGTAACCAGTCGAAAAAATATAAACTTTGGAGCCAAAATTCGTTAACATGAAAATAGTCTATAGATTTATAATGTTTTTTATTCAAGTTTTTTATTTTCACAAACGTCACATATAAATGCCCACAAAATCAGTTGGTTTATACCATCAGTTTAAAACTTTCATTTGTAGACAAAGACTTATCCTAATACAGTTTGAAAACAATCTAGAATGTTAGTTAGGCTGCCAGTTTTAAATTATGCCTTTAATTATCTAGTTGTTTTACACTTGACATTTAGGGCCCTTTAAAGCTGACTATGTGATATGTGGTTTCCAGATTGTTTAAGGCCATACAATGACCAATAGATATTACTTACTGTATCATCTGGTTTCTTGTGGAGAGGTGTATCGTTGGCAACCATACCGTATCATCTTTTTTTATAGTATAAGAAATCATAGTTTTGATGCTAAAAGAATACAACAAAATGATTCTGCAAACTATTTAGGGGGTATTTTGTAGTACAATGTTCAAAATTTGATAAAAACTCACATACTTTAATTTCTGACTGTCACAACAAATTGCATAAAAACTTACTTGACTTGTTTAATAGGATATTCTTCAGGCACTACTAAAACAAATTGCATGAAATATTGTTCTTGAGATATCCTATAGACAACTTTTGATGTTGCTTGTTTTAATACGACAGTGTCATCTGATGTTAGTAATTTCTTTTTCACAGATAATATTTCTTCACTACAAACACATAATGGATTTTCTATTAAAAATTCCTTCACAAAGTTGATCATTAACATCACCTAAAATATAAAACAAGAATAAAACCTTTATTCCAGCAATAATCTATACTCTATCGGTAGTTTGGCTGTTTTAAAAAAATATCAAATTCCACTTTTTTCCCTCTACGATAATCATACAGGACACTGTCACAATGGGGGACCCTTTGATGTCTTCAAAGTTTATTTAACTCGATGTGACCAATGAAACAGACTTATTACTGACATAAGCAACATAACTGGTGCAACCTGTGGAGCAGGATCTTCTTACCATTTAGAGCAACAGATTCATCCCATGATCCCCAGTTTTTTGTATGGTTCATGTCACTCAGTCTTTCATTTTCTATGTTGTGATTTGTGTACTATTGTTTATCTGTTGGTCTTTTTCCTTTATCGCCATGACGTTGTCAGTTCATTTTTGACTTATGAGTTTGCATGACCCTTTGGTATCTTTCCCCCCTTTTTTAACATTTTCCTTCGTGACAGCAATTTACAGGTTGTGTCAAACCATAATCAACTGTGTACAACCTTTGATGGGTGGGGCCAAAATTCACCTTTAACTCTGTATTTTTGATATTTGAAAATAAGTCAAATTCTTATATATGTGCATGCAACTGTACAATGATCTGCAATCACATAAGTTGATTTCTATCTGATGCAGCTAACAAATTGAATAATGCATTTGATAAAACTAAAACTGCTACATGTATTGTCATATATTACAAATTATATTTTAGATTTTAAATATAACAGTGGATTCATTATAATTCCTAGGATAACAATTTTTGTGGATTTCGTGGGCATACTGTGGATTCATTTATTTTTCGTTGCTACCAATTTTTGTGGTTTGAGGAAAACTTGCATATTCTTGGATATTTGATTTCATGGTTTTGGCAAAGTCTGGGCACATTCCTTTAGAAAATTGGTAATTCGTTGAACATTAATATTTGTGGTTCCCCTGTACCAACAAAATCAACGAAAATTGGTATCCAACGAATATCAATAAATCCACAATAGTTAAACATCAAAATTCAACAAAGTGCACATTTTGTGTGTAGTCTCGTATTCAGTCTTTAGCAAAACCATTTAATCTAATATCCACTAAAATATAAGGTTTCCTCAATCTACAAAAAATTGAAAAATGAATGTCTGATTCCACAGTATCATGTTCTAATTTGATATACCTGTTTTTGACCAAGCCATTTTTTCGCTTCCTCTTCACAAATTTTTGTTATTTTATCACAGACTTTTTCAGGCAATGTTTTACTCTTTAATTCTATAACTATAGGTTCTTTTGGATATTCTGCTGGGAACTGCATACATGTTGTTATTGTTCTAAGACCTTGTAATCTGAAACATGAAATTTCTATGAGTGCAAGGAATGATAACTGTAAATCAGTAATGATTGCGATGTTTTTATAAATGCAAATATTGCGATAGTATTAATTTCACAATAATAGCAACTCAAATCATGAATAATACAACAGTATCATTTTTGAAATACTAAAAAACTTAAATTCATACTGTCAGAAGTGATATTTTGCAAAATATCTGCAATTGATTCAATTGTACCTTGAATTTCAATCAGTAAATGGTTATATAAGTGTTTCTCATTTTTATTTTAATAGATTGGAGTGTTAGTTTCCCCATTTGAATAGTTTTACATACAATGTATGTCATTTTTGGGGTCCTTTATAGTTTGCTGTTCTGTGTGAGCCTAGGTTCAGTGTTGAAGACCGTACTTTTATATATAATGGTTTACTTTTACTAATTGTTATTTGGATGAGAGAGTTGTCTTGTTGGCACTCATACCACATCTTCTTATATCTATTAGCCATAATAAATGTCTGAATTTATAGTAGTTGATAAAAAGCTCCTAATGTCTCTACAAATGGTTGCAGCAGATTTCTTGTTAGAATTTTGGATACTGAGTAATAAAAAACTTTTTATAATTTTCAAATCCATTAGGAGGGAATTGCTACTGATAATTGCCATGTCCTTGGTCAAAATTTCTGTCAAAAATGGTTCATTCTGTACAACCTCTTTTCTTCATGTTCATTCTGTACAAACCTCTTTTCTTCTGTCTCCTTGTGTTTATGAACATAAAATTTGGTTAATTTCTGTCAAAATTCTTTAGTTGATTTAAATCTTGTCACTGAGTATGCCCACTTGTCCGACTTTGAGGACCATAAGGTCACCAAAATAGGTCTTTTTCTTGTGAACTTGTATATAGATATGACTTGGCATTTCATGGATGTTTACTCATTTTCTTTTTATTTATAATTTACTTTTATTGTCTAACTAATGAACTAAAAAGATATCTACCTGATAGTTGCTCTAACAATATTGCGTACAGCAGCTTCTAAAGTTACTCCTTCAATATTTGGTGCCTTCTGTTGAACTTGTGCTAGTTCTGACGAAATTATTTCTTCAACATCAGCCATTTAAACAAGGTTTTGATATTCAGACCATGAAATCTGGAACAGATGTAAATATCATTACATGTTTAACCCCGCCACAATCTGTATGTGCCTGTCTCAAGTCAGGAGACTGTAATTCAGTGGCTGCTGTTTGTTGCAGTTTATCAAATTTGTATTTCATTCCTTGTTTTTTTTTTTAAATCAGGCAGATTAGTTTTCTTGTTTAAAATGTTTTATTTTTGTCATTTTGATGTCTTTTGTAACTGACTATGGGTTTTGCTCATTGTTGAAGGTCATACAGTGAACTATATATATTAAATTCTATGTGTCTTGTGGAGAGTTGTCTCATTGGCAATTATCCAACATCTTCTTATTTTCATACATAGTATAATAAAAACATATATATCACAAAGTTTCTACAAATATTATTAACAGGTGCATGCCCTTTTGTACAAAGTAATGGTTATTAGAAAAATATATTTGTAAAACTTCTTGCTTTTCTGTACCATTTTGCTGTGGTACTTGCATAAGGGGTTAAAAAGCGATTACTGAATAGAGAATAACGTACAACAGGAAAATGCATAGACCTTAACCATAAAAAAATGTGTAATGGTTCTGCGGAACCCAGTGTCTCGCTTACTTTTGCTGTTAATCACAGGCTCAACAAAAAAGATGGAAAAAATTGAAGGAAAAAGAATTCAACCCCTCATTAAAGGGGGAGTCTGTACCATCAGGGGTTATCCCTCATTTGAGGGGTTGTTCCCAACTTGTTTATAGAAATTATTTACTGTTTCATGGCTGGGCTGGAGTGATTACATGTAAGTGTAAGAATGACTTTGACTGAAATGACTTTAATTGAATCGACTTAATGTTAAATCAACATGGGTCTGGATTGGTTTTGATGAGGAACTACAAGATACCTGTAGGAGGGTCCTAATGGGGCTACATTCAAGACAAACAACGATAAAAAAATCTTGCTAAATGACGTGAACGGTAATATTAATTATACTGCAATCAGCTATTTTACTATACAGATAAAGCTATACGTATAAACGTTAGCTTTATACGTCACTGACCTCAACCTACTTACCGGAAATACTGTATTTCATCAACAACGTCACGTCACCACCATGACAACGTGTAGCAACAATGGTCAGACTTTTATACATTTAACTTGTTATTCTCTTCAAAGGGGTAATTTATATACCATGTTTATTAAATGTTATTAATTAAGTTCATTTTCCCTTTCTAATTCCTTAAAATGTCAATGTCTTACCGCCTGGACTACACTCATAGGGAAATACCCCAAAATGGTACCCCAAGAGAGAAATTCCAGACACAGACACTTTTTTTTAACAATAAATGTTACATATTTTTATCGATTTCAGTATAAAAACAATATACGTATAGTGTCTTGAAATATGAAATTTATTTGTATTCGGCAAGAAACAGGGGAAATGCTAGGTGTAACCTCACATTTCTCCCGTTTCTTAGTTTTTTACACTGACGCAACTCATCCATGATGGATGCTCGTCTGCTGCTGAATCAGGCCTCCCTAACCTCCGGATAGGCGCCATATTGGAAAAAACTGATGTTACTCAAAGAGGTAAGTCGTCAATTTGAAATGTTGAATTAAGAAAATCGAGCAAACCAATTTCATATTGAATTAGTTTTTATTGTACTGTGAGTTAAAAATTTTGATGTTATCATATTTTTATAAACAAAATTATTATGGTTATTGTGAAAAAGTTCAGGCATGTACAGCTAACAATTCTTCCATACAACAAATATAGTTGACCTATTGCTTCTAGTTTAAGAAAAACAGACCAAAACACAACCAGGTGCTCCGCAGGGCGCAGCTTTATACGACCGCAGAGGTCGAACCCTGAACAGTTGGGGCAAGTATGATACAGCTCTGAATTTGGATTGTGATCAAATTTTTGACATTACATGGTTTTTTTTTTACACAAAACAAATGTCAAGATTTTACAAATCAATTAAAGATTTCTTCTTCAAACTTTTTAAATCTAAAATTAAATAGTTGACACAGCATAGGTTTCTGACACAGAATGAATGTGGTCTAATGAACTTAAAAGTTTTTTTTTGCCTTTGAGCAATTCACTATGCTGTTGAATATTAATCCTCACAAAAAAATGTTTGAAGAAATTTTCTTTTTATTTATGAAATCTGAAATGAGAAAAATTTAAACCCCCCCCCTTTTTTTTCACATCCCTGTTTCCCTTTTTCCAAAACTGATATCAATTCAAATTTCTAATGGAGTTTGCAACAATAACTACTCTTTTAAATACATCATAAAATATTAAAATGTAAAATAAAGTGCTTGTTATCACTGAATGGTAAAGATTATACATATATTACATATTTAGATTAAGCATATCAAATAAGCCCAAAAATTTAATTTTTGTTAAAATCAAACTTAGTTTAATTTTGGACCCTTTGGACCTTAATGTAGACCAATTTGAAAACTGGACCAAAAATTAAGAATCTACATACACAGTTAGATTTGGCATATCAACAATGATCAAAGAACCCATTTATTCAATTTTTGATGAAATCAAACAAAGTTTAATTAAGGACCCCCATTTGGACCAACTTGAAAACTAGGCCAATAATTAAAAATCTAAGTACATTTTTAAATTCAGCATATCAAAGAACCCCAAGGATTCAATTTTTGTTAAAATCAAACTAAGTTTAATTTTGGACCCTTTGGACCTTAATGTAGACCAATTTGAAAACAGGACCAAAAATTAAGAATCTACATACATAGTTAGATTCGGCATATCAAAGAACCCCAATTATTCAATTTTTGATGAAATCACACAAAGTTCAATTTTTGGCCCCTTATTCCTAAACTGTTAGGACCAAAACTCCCAAAATCAAACCCAATCTTCCTTTTATGGTCATAAACCTTGTGTTTAAATTTCATAGATTTCTATTTACTTATACTAAAGTAATGGTGCAAAAACCAAAAATAATGCTTATTTGGGCCCCTTTTTTGGCCCCTAATTCATAAGCTGTTGTGACCTCAACTCCAAAAAACAATCCAAACCTTCCTTTTGTGGTCATAAACCTTGTGTTAAAATTTCATTGATTTCTATTTACTTATACTAAAGTTATTGTGCGAAAACCAAAAATAATGCTTATCTATACACTTAAACTAAAGTTATAGTGCGAAAACCAAGAAAATGCTTATTTGGGCCCTTTTTGGCCCCTAATTCCTAAAATATTGGGACCAAAACTCCCAAAATCAATCCCAACCTTCCTTTTGTGGTCATAAACCTTGTGTTACAATTTCATTGATTTCTATTCACTTTTACTAAAGTTAGAGTGCGAAAACTAAAAGTATTCGGACGACGTCGACGACGATGACGACGCAGGACGACGACGCCAACGTGATAGCAATATACGACCAAAAAATTAAATTTTTGCGGTCGTATAAAAACTAAACACTGAGCAATGAACCCTGAAAATCAGGTCAGGGTCAAATAAAACCTGTGCGACTGACATATAGATCATAAAATATTTCCATACACCAAAATAATTGACCTATTGCATATAGTATCAGAAAAAAAGACTTAAACTCAAAAACTTAACTTTGACCACTGAAAAATGAAAATGAGGTCAAGGTCAGATGACACCTGCCAGCTAGACATGTACACCCTACAATAATTCCATACACCACATATAGTAGACCTACTACATACAGTATAAGAAAAACAGACCAAAACACAACCAGATGCTCCGCAGGGCGTAGCTTTATACGACCGCAAAGGTTGAACCCTGAACGGTTGGGGCAAGTATGGACACAACATTCAAGCTGGATTCAGCTCTAAATTTGGATTGTGATTAAATAGTTGACACAGCATAGGTTTCTGACACAGAATGTATGTGTTCTAATGAACTTAAAATTTTTGTTTTCTCTTAGAGCAATTCACTATGCTGTTGAATATTAATCCTCTCAAAAAAATGTTTGAAGAAATTTTCTTTTTTATTTATGAAATTTCAAATGAGAATTCTTTTTTATTTATGAAATTTCAAATGAGAAAAATTGAACCCAATTTTTTTAATCACATCCCCCTTTCCCTTATTCAAAAACTAATCTCAATTAAAATTTCTAATGGAGTTTGCAACAATAACTACTCATTTAAATACATCATAAAATATTAAGATGTAAAAAAAACTGCTTGTTATCACTGAATGGTAAAGATTATTTTAATTTATCAGTTGGTAGTAAAAAGTGAATATACATTGTATATTGTATATAACAAAGATTTAAGTTGATTCTGGACAAAGAAAGATAACTCCAATTAAAAAAAAATCTTGCTATTGCACAATATTTTGCAATTAGATATTTCTTGCTTACTATTCTGGACAAAGAAAGATAACTCTAATTAAAAAAAAATTTGCTATTTCACAATATTGTGCAATTAGATATTTCTTGCCATTGCGCAATACTGTGCAATTGAAAAGACTTGCTATTGCACAATACTTAATATAATAATTTTAGATCCTGATTTAGACCAACTTGAAAACTGGGCCCATAATAAAAAATCTAAGTACATTTTTGGATTCAGCATATCAAAGAACCCCAAGATTTCAATTTTTGTTTAAATCAGACTAAGTTTAATTTTGGACCCTTTGGACTTTAGTGTAGACCAATTTTAAAACAGGACCAAAAATGAAGAATCTACATACACAGTTAGATTTGGTATATCAAAGAACCCCATTTATTCAATTTTTGATGAAATCAAACAAAGTTTAATTTTGGACCCCGATTTGGACCAACTTGAAAACTGGGCCAATAATCAAGAATCTAAGTACATTTTTAGATTCAGCATATCAAAGAACCTAACTGATTCATTTTTTGTCAAAATCAAACTAAGTTTAATTTTGGACCCTTTGGACCTTAATGTAGACCAATTTGAAAACGGGACCAAAAGTTAAGAATCTACATACACAGTCATGACAGTTAGATTCGGCATATCAAAGAACCCCAATTATTCAATTTTGATGAAATCAAACAAAGTTTAATTTTGGACCCTTTGGGCCCCTTATTCTGTTGGGACCAAAACTCCCAAAATCAATACCAACCTTCCTTTTATGGTCATAAACCTTGTGTTTAAATTTCATAGATTTCTATTTACTTATACTAACGTTATGGTGCGAAAACCAAGAAAAATGCTTATTTGGGTCCCTTTTTGGCCCCTAATTCCTAAACTGTTGGGACCTAAACTCCCAAAATCACTACCAACCTTCCTTTTGTAGTCATTAACATTGTGTTTAAATTTCATTGATTTCTATTTACTTAAACTAAAGTTATTGTGCGAAAACCAAGAATAATGCTTATTTGGGCCCTTTTTTGGCCCCTAATTCCTAAACTGTTGAAACCAAAACTCCCAAAATCAATCCCAACCGTTCTTTTGTGGTCATAAACCTTGTGTCAAAATTTCATAGATTTCTATTAACTTAAACTAAAGTTATAGTGCGAAAACCAAGAAAATGCTTATTTGGGCCCCTTTTGGCCCCTAATTCCTAAAATGTTGGGACCAAAACTCACAAAATCAATACCAACCTTCCTTTTATGGTCATAAACCTTGTGTTTAAATTTCATAGATTTCTATTTACTTATACTAACGTTATGGTGCGAAAACCAAGAAAAATGCTTATTTGGGTCCCTTTTTGGCCCCTAATTCCTAAACTGTTGGGACCTAAACTCCCAAAATCATTACCAACCTTCCTTTTGTAGTCATTAACATTGTGTTTAAATTTCATTGATTTCTATTTACTTAAACTAAAGTTATTGTGCGAAAACCAAGAATAATGCTTATTTGGGCCCTTTTTTGGCCCCTAATTCCTAAACTGTTGAAACCAAAACTCCCAAAATCAATCCCAACCGTTCTTTTGTGGTCATAAACCTTGTGTCAAAATTTCATAGATTTCTATTAACTTAAACTAAAGTTATAGTGCGAAAACCAAGAAAATGCTTATTTGGGCCCTTTTTGGCCCCTAATTCCTAAAATGTTGGGACCAAAACTCCCAAAATTAATACCAACCTTCCTTTTGTGGTCATAAACCTTGTGTTAAAATTTCATAGATTTCCATTCACTTTTACTAAAGTTAGAGTGCGAAAACTAAAAGTATTCGGACGACGACGACGACGACGCCAACGTGATAGCAATATACGACGAAAAATTTGCGGTCGTATAAAAACTTAACTATAACAACTGAACCATGAAAATGAGGTCAAGGTCAGATGGCAACTGCCAATTAAACATGTACATCTTAAAGTGCTTCCATACACCGAATATACAAGACCTATTGCTTATAGTATCTCAGATATGGACTTAACCTTGTTAACTGATCCATGAAATGAGGTACAGGTCAAGTGAAAACTGTCTGAAGGGCATGAGGACCTAAGTCCTTGCAAGGTACGCACATACCAAATATAGTGATCCTATTACTTATAATAAGAGAGAATTTAACATTACAAAAAATCTTAATTTTATTTTCAAGTCAGCACTGAACCATGAAAATGAGGTCCAGGACATTGGACATGTGACTGACAGAAACTTCGTAACATGAGGCATCCATATACAAAGTATGAAGCATCTAGGTCTTCCACCTTCTAAAATATAAAGCTTTTAAGAAGTTAGCTAATACCCCCGCTGCCGCGGGCGCACGATCACTATCCCTATGCCGAGCTTTCTGTGACAAAAACAGTACTAAACTAACTCTATAGTGTCCTGTCTCATAAAGAAAATGAGATCCAATTGTTATCCCCATTACAGAATATGATACAAGAAAAGTTGCATGTGTAAGAATCTCTTAGTTAATGTATCCTGGAATGTTGGTAAGTCGTTATCCTAAGGACATTTTTTTCTTCTTTTTTCTGTAGACTTAGCTTTGATTTTTTATTACCATGTATTGTCAAGCTTGGTAACTCATAATTGTTTCTCAGTAATTCAATGTACGATGCTGTATCATACTGAACCTACTGACCTTGTTTTGTTTACATTCAAATTCCAATGGCGTCAAAATCATGTGATGTAAAATTGTTCTACCCAATCAAATTGCTTTACTGTCAATTAGGTGATTTTTCAGTCTACAGCAATTACTTTTATTTGTTTGTGGGATATTGCTTTAAAATAGTTTGCAATAATTTGGGGTTTTATTCAACAGGAAACCTCATTTTTTGCCATCCCTTTCGACATCAATGGAATTTTGTATGAATATATACCTACAGTCATGATGGTCAGAATATAGATCTTTTTATAATGAATAAAAATTAATTCTATGAAAAATAAATGTAAATTGTTTTTTTATTAACCTACTATTCCTGTACAAAATTATGGCATGGACATCGTTTTTTCATATAGTTTTCCTTTCATTTTGGTTGGGGTATTTTTTCGCGGGAAAATCGCGAAAGACGTAACAAGCATGTCATTTTGAAATTCCTAAAAAAACGATTTGCTTGACTTGTATTGCCTGCCACAAGATTGATGACACTGAATGGAATGTACACAAGGCAATGGAGGCTGGAAGTGGGATTTTGTGAAGTTCTAGAATGTTTTTAGACATTCGAAAGTCGGGATTGAAACAGGCATTAGAAAATTAGCATTTTTTAGCAATAATTGGGAACAACAATGAAAACTTACCTTAAGAAATGCTTTTTTTATTTAAAAGTGCAGAAAAAAAACGTATTCTCAGTGGCGGATTCAGGGGGGTTCCGGGGGTTGGAACCCCCCTTTTTTTTGGCCGATCAATGCATTTGAATGGGAGCATCTAGTTGGAACCCCCCCTTTACTCTGGGTTGGGAACCCCCCCTTTTTAAAATGGCTGAATTCGCTGCTGATTCTGCACTGTTTTTTCTAGGCCGGAAGTATAGAGTGACGTCAATGCGTAGTTTCCACTTGTGTTAAGTTCAAACACAAATACCTAAGAACTGACAAGATGACCGATTTTAGACTACGGTTGGATAACATTACAGTGGAATCCGTGTACACTCCCTTTTTGGTAGTCCGAGATTACTCTGACGTCTAACGGCTGTTTTGCCAGACAAGCTGGGGCCGTGGGACGTCAGAGCTTGTCCCATATCAAAAAGTAGATATTTGCCCACCCAAAATAGATGCGCTGCTTTGTTGCTTCTAGTGCCGACTGACGGCCTTGGAATTATATAAATCGGGCATCAATCTGTTCATTTTTCATTTATCTCTTCATTTATGTAAGTTTCACCTACCTGCCAACCTTTATTTTCTCATCATTAGACAGTTTTCACAGTGACCCATCGATTTCGGCATTTTGACTTTCACTTTCAAATGGACGTCAAGTTACGAGAGAGTTCGTGGTCTCGAGACTCAAAATATGCAAATATTTATATTTTTTCACCTCCTTTATAGGAGATCGATGACTAACCTTAAGTAGCAAACCATGAATTTTCACCTCCTTTACAGGGGATCGGTATGAAGCATTTTGTTCCAACCACATTACAATCGGAAGCTCTCGGACATTTAGATAACTTGCATCGTAAATGAACGAGGTGTTACATTATGGTCATTTGCATAAATCATCACTGTTTTCTCGTGGTCATGTGATAATCTTTGAAAATGAAAGGCAAAATGCCGAAATCGATGGGTAATTGTGAAAACTGTCTATTGATGAGAAAATAAAGGTTGGCAGGTAGGTGAAACTTCAATAAATGAAGAGATAAATGAAAAATGAACAGATTGCCCGATTTATATAATTCCAAGGCCGTTAGTCCGTACCAGAAGCGACGAAGCAGCGCATCTATTTTGGGTGGGCAAATATCCACTTTTTGATATGGGACGAGCTCTGACGTCCCACGGCCCCAGCTTGTCTGGCAAAACAGCCGTTGGACGTCAGAGTAATCTCGGACTACCTTTTTGGGATAAATGGAGATGTGTCATTAACGTATTTACAACAATCCCCACCCCAACCGAGGGAGTGTTTGGAAACCAGGCAGAATCTGTTATTATGGTTTACATTTGAAACCAATGTGCCGGAGCAGCATTCCCCCAGTCCTTCCCCCTTTTATTTTCATGCTGGTACGTCTTTTCTTTTTATTTCTCATAATAGTGGTGAATGATAAAAAGTGGCATGATACTTATACTGTTCTAATGTGGAAAAATATATCTTTATATGGTTGATTGGGTATACTTATGTGAAATATGTTCTTTTTTTGTACCTTCACACTGATATTTCTCAACACAAACCTCGTAATGTCAAGGTCAGAAATTGATACACAGCTTTGTTTATTATCGTTATGTTATTATTGCTTTAAGAAAATTCAATTCTTATTACAAATTATTTTAATATTGCTTGTCAACCATAATTTGCTAATAAAATAATTTATTTTGTACATCAACATATTTTTTGTTAGTGTATATCATTTCATTTCCTATAGTCTGTTTCTTTTTTCGAGACGTTTCGACCGTATTGCAGAATACCAGTTTCAGTTGAAAGCGAAAAAACATAATAAAACAACAAGGATTAGTTTGGGTTTCGATTGTTTTACATTAATATTAACCGGATTTAATATTTATTTAGTCAATTACTAAGTGGCATTTAGTGACTAGTATATTAAATAGATAGATACTTTATTTACATCAAAGAAATATCTGGAAATAATGATTAAACAATTAAAAAACATGAAAAAACACGAGTAGGTCTACTTTGAAACAATCATCTTTACTTTTGAAAATAGTTAGCTTATCTTGTTTAGTACCTGAATTAAAATAACAAATATATGTATGAATAATCCACCTTTTATAAACGTTCTCATTTATTCAAATTCTCAGTAAACAATGAATGAAAATAATAATTGTATATATTTAAAAAGATTTTTAAACAACAAATATATATTTTTTTATCGGGTGCACGTGTGCGCATGCTGTGAACCATGGAATATATTTCCAATTCAAGTTATGATTTTATTTGTACCAATAAAGTATTTGTATTTGTATAATTAAAAAGTATTTTCCATTTGTTTCAAGGGCCTTACGTTTGTTTGAAGGGACAATTAATTTAGCCTCTCTTTATAACAAAACACAAAAACATGGCCAAACGACTATACGGCCTTATCAGAGACATCTCTTGCCTAATCAACTGTGACCGAAAAAAGTAAAGTAACAACCGAGTAACTCCGAGGAAAATTCAAAACGATCGGAAAGTCCCTAATCAAATAGCAAAACCAAAAGCACAAACACCACACACGAATGGACAAGAACTGTCAAAAAGACTCATATTATATTCCTGAATTGGTACAGACATGGTGGATTAAACATTGAAACGACTATTGCCGAACACAGTGTACTCGAAACGTCTTGCTACGCTATTTTCTGAACAAAAATCACTTAATTTATGTTTGAAATGTGAGATTCGTTCGCGTTTATAAACTAAACAGTGGCGGATTCAGAACTTTTATAAAGGGGGCTGGGGCAGTGACTGACCTAAAAGGGGGTATTTCAGTCATGCTATTATTTCTTATTTCAGTTTCTTGTGTACAATTTGGAGTTTAGTATGGCGTTCACTATCACTGAACTAGTATATATATTTGTTAAGGGGCCAGTTGAAGGACGACTCCGGGTGCGGGAATTTCTCGCTGCATTGAAGACCTGTTGGTGACCTTCTGCTGTTGTCTTCTCTATGGTCGGGTTGTTGTCTCTTTGACACATTCCCCATTTCCATTCTCAATTTTATTCAGTGATACCCTACATAATCAAATACAATTTTCCAACAAAAAGGGGGGCAGGCCCCCTGGGATCCGCCTATGCTTAAAAGATAGTTTAAACGTTTGATTTCAGTTTTGTTTTACTGACTCAAATAGCTTTAAACATTTGTATATATATATAGATTTATGATGTGTTTGTGTAGAACGGTGCAAAATGGTAATTGCTGTTAGTGCCGGGTTTATCAAGACCTGAATCATATAGCTGAAACTTCTTGCTGTTCTGTACTTTTGCTGTGCTACTTGCATAAGGTCCGGGCGTAAAGTGTTTGGTTAGCAGATTACAGAATTGAGAATAACGAACAACAGAAAAAGCATACAAGTACCAACAAAAAAAGGAATTTAGAGAAAAGTAGGACTAAAAATAAAGAACAGATAAAAATAGGTAAAACTGAAGAAAAAAAAAATTGCAAGGTGCTAAATAAGGAATAATCGACAAACAAATTATACGAATAAAGCACAAATACCTTTAAGATAATAAGAGGATAAAGAAATTAAAAAAAAAAACCCGTCAGATTATAACTGAACGTCGTTTAATTTAGTTTATTTTTGTTGGTTTTTGCGTGAAACTGTATGATTTTTATGTGACAGTCAATAAAAGCACGTTGTAGGTCATGATTATTGTGTACATTTATTCAAAATTTGATTAATATAGATTATTATTTAAGCCGGCTAGGTGTCTGTAGGTGAACTTTTACATTTCAAATTTCTGTCCTATCCAACTTTCACGATATGACCTCGTTCTATTTATGCATGAAATATTTGCTACTGGACATTAAGCTTATAAAATGTCGCAAGAGAAATAAGTTTTCTCCTGCATCGCTATATTATTACCCAGTAGCCTAATTATTTATAAATATAAGTAATGGTAGAAAAGAAAAAAAAATAACAAGAAAAAATCAATGATCGAACAAATATGAAAAAAGGGATCCTAAAGAGATGGCTCTTTTCTTTTTAAACTTAGTACCTATATTATTTTGTGTTGAAGTCTTCGGAGAAGTAGAAAAAAATAGGGCCGGTGAATTTTCTTAAATAATTAAAAGAAGAATTTTGTTTGCATTCCAGGGAAACAGTCTGATACATGTAAATAGACTCATTATAGATACCAGGATTGAAATTTTTGCGTCTGACTCGCGTTTCGCAAAGAGCTTAGAATAAAGTTAGTAATACCGATGCATAATAATCTTAAATACACGAATAACTTATTGTGATCTCATCGTTTTAACTCTTTTATTTATACCGAAATCAAATTAACAAAGATATCTTAATTCATATCTTTTCATTTTTTATGTGTTAATTATCAAATAAGATCAAAGAATAATAGAACATTAAAATCACATAAAAATATAAAAATCACAATCGAATATCTTAATGTTCAACTGTTTCCTTTGAACATTACAAAATTTATGTCCAATTTTTTTTATCACATTTAATTGTTTCCTCTTTCGATAATGAACATACAAATCAGTCTCCGGCGGTTATACATGTAGTTTTGGTTAACGGGAGGGGTAACGGTATGTACCCCTCCTAAGGTGATGGAATTGATTGATGTGTGTCATTGGTAAAATTAGGAGATGATTGATTTCCATTTTCATATACGAGTGGGAACTTTAACGCCAGCTATTGTTAAGGTCATCGCTGTGATTTATGAGGGTCCCGCGGCGGCGACAGCTGGATTTTTTAAGGACAAGGGCACACAATCAGATAAACTCGATACTCATAAAAAAATCATGTTCTGTTTTGTAAAAATGTCGTTTTTCGTGTCAGATTCTATCAGTACTATCACTGACATCGCCAGTTATGTTTTTTTCAAAGCCCTGAAAGCCCTGAAGGATCATTATTCTTCTAGGGACAACGTTAAAATCCAAATATTTATTTATTTTGCGTAATAAGACAGATCTGTTATTTGTTTTCAGTTTTTTAAATTAGACGTTTTTTATGGATCTTTTGAAAATGACATGTTTGAATTACATAATTCTATGTTTCTGTTGTTGTTGGTTTGAAAAGGGAGTTAACTTACATAATAAGACATTTGTTATACAGGACCGTTGTGTTACCCTCATTTTTCATTCTATCATTTGCAATGTTTATTGTGTATTGAACTCAGCATTGATAAGATCAAATCATTGTTCCTCTTGTCAGAGAGAAAATATACAATTGATGTGACTTTGAAAGTATTGAAAAATATTTAATTCGTGCTGAGCAATGCTTTTAATTATTCTTTTTTTTTTAAACTGCTAGCAAAAAGCTTCCTGTTTTGCCCTTGAATGGATGATATATTACTAGTAATTAAAACGACAGAGTCTTCAGACCGTTAGAGAACGTTGTCTCAATAGCAATCATACCACATCTTCTTTTTATATTTAAAACCTACATCTTCCCAACAGCCCATGTTTTCAAACATTGACAGTTATATATTTTTTACATTTGACTTTTGGGTTTTATCAGTATCTTTAGCTTTTATTATTATTCTATAAAACTGCCAATTGTATCCTCTTTTTCAACTTAACCCCCCTTTTCTTTCTTTTGTCTTTATTCAATTATTCAACACTTGTATACAATATTTTTACTTAACCTTATACTGAGTTGGGAAAAATATGAATCCTTGTTTATTTGATTTCCGGTTATTTTTTTTATATAATTTCTGTAATGTTAGCATGCATTGGGAAAATTTACGCTGCGATTTTCTACTAAACTCTATTGGATCCCAGGTTTAAATTTCGCTGAAGTACAGAAGATTCCGTATGAATTCCTTGGTTAACGCATTAAAGTGAATAATACTCCATGGTTAAAATAAACAAGAGATGCTATTTTCTAATACCCCCTCTAGGAGTTATCTGTTCTTTATTGTTTATCATTAAATGTGACAATGAAACACTCTAAGTGTCTTGCGGTATAAAATCATTAGAATTCGATGGTTTTATTTGTTTCCCAGCAAACTCCCTGCAGAAATTTTCACACAAATGCTTAAGTCTTTGTTTATTGATATACTTAATGGAAATGTCATAAAAACGAAAATTACTTAGAGAAGTTTATTTAAAGACTTAACATCAGACATAAAAAAGCAAAGCGCCTTTGTGAAACCGAAAATTAAAAAAATCAACAAATATTTGTCCCTTTTACACTGTTTATTTTTCGTTATTTATTTCGTTGTCTGTAAACAATAAAAGTGTTTAATTAATTAGATTTTTTCTTTCAAGTCAAATTGGTTTTTTTATAATTTTTCTATATATTTTTCGTTTTTTCTTTTCTTTTAACCTGTATTATAAGCTTTTTGGTTTTCTAATGTCAAAAAAATTATTAGTTTTCCCCAAAACAGAAGATATATAGCTTGAAGGAACAATAGAGAATGTTACCTTCTTTTTTTTTTTAAATCATTTAAACTTCATAACATTAACGAATTCTTGGGCATTTAAAACCCGTTTTTCGAGATAGAAACTGGTATATAACATGCTAGAGTTAGTATACATGTAGATTTGTCTTTGACAAATACGACTGTATATAAAGTTGTTGTCTAGATTATAAATAAACAGATAACGGGAAATTATGAATGTATTCATTTGTCTAGTATAAGTGCAACTTGATTTATTTCACGGAAATAGTATAAACGAAATAATGTTCTATTCAGAGCTATAAAAACGTCTAGACCTTCACCCTTACGTCAATGAAAATCAGAGATTTGTTTATGGATCAACGTGTAATGTGATTTACAAAACAATAAATCTATTACTACAAGATGTCAATTTTCAGACTAATATATTAAAGATTGTTTCTTTTATAAACATTTATGATTTTTATAGATGTTGAAATCTCACCTTGACATCAATATGACGTTACTAGCTAGCGCCATTGTCCACTTTGAATAATTAATACAGTGATTTTGTACAGACTAGTGGTACTTTGCTAATTAACTTAGGTAGTTATTGACTTGGCAATAAGATGATGAGGGTTATAAAGGTGACAAAATAATTCAATTTGTCTTTTATGATCCTGTCAACCACAGCACTTTACGGTTAAACAATATTTGACGTTTTTTTCAAAATCACTGCGGTATACTTTTTTTTGTGCTGATGCGGCGGAAAGCAAATACCAGTCAAATCATTTTTTTTTTTAGAAAGTGAAAGAATTTTAATTATACAATAGAACACACAGGGATATGGAAACAAGAAAAACTTCAAAAGGAGATGCTTAAATAAAAAAAAAACCAAAAAAACTGAAACAATTCTTTTAATATTAATAAATGTTTTGTTTTTTTATTTCAGAGAATTTTGTACATGTATGATATGTCTCAGTCTATATCAAGGAGATGTTTAAATACACTTCTTTATATCTTATTTTAAATATTTTGGATTATGAATTACATAATTTTTGTTTTGTTCATGTGATATACAGAAGAAAGAATATGTCATAGATTAAAAACTTTCTAATCTATAATCTGATGTACGGTTATAAACATAGAATTTCCCTTATCACAAATAATTCCATCGTTCGATAGCAATTTAAAACAATGATATACGATCAAAAGATCTTCTTTGATGATCTTTGATTAGAATATACCGGTATTATTTAATCTATATTTAAATTCCTATGTTGCTGTGTACATAAGCATCGTTATAGCCAAAGACGCCGATAAGAAATGTTTTGACATTGCGCTCGTGGTTTGACAGGGAGCTCGCATGTCAACCCGTCTGTAGCGTTAATCCATGTTAATCTTCGATTAAGATAATTTTTTAAAAGATTTCCAGACAACCTGACAAATTTCAAATTAGTTTTCAATATGGTGAATAAAGTTGTTTAAATATTGTGTATTTTAATTATCGAATTTCTAATATTGATCCTAAACAATATTGATTTGACATCAAAGGTGAGGGTGGTTTTGATTGAGGTTAATTATTGAGTCATCAATGCTAATTATTTCCCTATAAAAATAATACAATGACATGCCCATTGTTATGTAATAATTAAGAAAATGACAACTTATTGTTCAATACAAAACTGTTGACTAATTATATCAAGGTGACTACAAAATTCTGAAAGGCCGTCACAGTTGACTGGTTTAAAGAAAGGATAACAAAGGAAATGTGTTAACTACAATAATATAATTGCTTTTTTAGCAATTAGACAATGAATGTGAGAAAAAAGTAATTTTTGCCAGAAAATAGATAATATTCCTTTCAAAATTTGATCCCTGATTACAGGTTTGAAATGGAATTTTAATCTAGGCGATCTCGACTCACAATCCAAGTGACTGTGTTCATTACTAAAGATAAGAACAGTGTCAATATTTTGTCAGATAAAATCATTCTTTTTGGCCTAACCTGTGAAATTAACAGATCTTTACAAATCCCCATCTTCATTATCGATTTAAAAATAATTAAATTCAGTATAAAGAATGACTGTCCATTGCTTTCTTCAATAAGTACATTTGCACTCCAAATAGAGTGCCGTCTTTAGGAGATATGTATACATGTATTCAGATATTATTCAAATCTTTGGTATTAGGGTTTGAGCATAAGTGAAGAAAAGAAAAGGGGTTTCACAAATATGAAAAACTCATCGTTGATTAAGCAAAAGGTACCAATTATTAGAAATGTTTTATAAGCTACAGTTTTTCACTAAAGTAATTGTATATCAAGGTGCATGAAAGAAATGTACGGTATGTGAGGATTTCATCCGTGTGTTTTTTATTTAAGTTTTTAACAAATTAAGAATGATCATTTTCAATACTTCTTAACTGAATTTTGTGCCCATTTATTCGCTTATATTTATTTTTGTTTGCCTAGGCCTACTATATTCTCAATATTCCTTAGAATTAGGAACCTTATTATTCTCTATATTTTCTATTATCTTTATATCTTATCACCCTATAATTCTCTTCATTTTGTTTGTCTAGGATTCCATTCTTATGCCTTGTTTTACCCTTTATTCTCTAATTTTGATCCAGTAATTTTCAATCGCTCTCATGCACGAATATAAATTTGAAAAATGTATTTCGATAAAGACTGTTGAATGTTTAACGTCCAGTGGCAAATTAATACTTATTCTGGACGATATCATGTCAATAGACAATACGACATGAGCACTGCTTTGTATTAGACCAACACGCTAAGCCGGATCTTTATCGTAGTACTTCTCAATCTATATATGTAAGCAGGAAAACATGTCACCCAAGCAGCACCAAAACATTACTCAGACTCAGAACTGACAAGTTTTTGCTAGCTCTATATAGTATCCCTTATAATGACGCTTGCATATTGTATATAGAAGCAGCAAATATTAAGTAACTTCTTTAGTTTCACCCTAACAGAGATTTAAAAAGAGGGGCGAAAGATACCAGAGCGATATTCAAACTCGTAAATCGAAAATAAACTGACAACGCCATGGCTAAAAAAAGAAAAATAATAGAAAACAAGACTCAACACAGAAAACTAAAGACCAAATAACACGATCCCAACCAAAGACTTGAGTTTATATCAGGTGATCCGGCAGGGTAAGCAGATCCTGCTCCACACATGGCACCCGTCTTGATGATAAGCAACAACTTACGGCACTGCAGACGAGCACGTTACCACAAGACAAACGACAATGGCAAATAGTTCACGCATATAAACAGAAACCATCTAAAGAATAATTAAAGTTCTTTTAAAAAGGTTTAATAACTATAAACATGGTTGGGATTTATTTTAATAATTTTTGGCCTGAGTTGCAAATTTCAACCTCCAAACCCCCACATTGCATCAAGTCTCTGGCTGTTCAGTCGTTTGTTGTAGAAAGATCTCCTCATAAAAAAATGATAATCAACTAATAAGAATCTGTTTTATGACCGAATATTCGAACATGCTGCAAGATTGTCGAGCTGAGTAAAAAGAAAAGAAATTAACAAATTGATTGTTTTACTTTTCATCTGTATCATATTAAAAAAGAACAAGCTTATCAAAAAGCTTTTTCGTTTTGTATAATATTTACTGAGCAAGACTGATTGCTTCTAAATTCATTTGCTGAACGACCAGTGGCAAATAGTTAACACATATTTTACAATGAAAAGAAATCAATTATATATTTTAAAGAAAGAGGCAGCATTACTTTATACCCTGCATAACAAGTCCCCGTCAAATTAGTTGTATGATGTTGAAAGAGTTGCTTAGAAAATATCATGGGATTCATTAAAGAATTTGTTTGAGGATTTTGTTAAATGTTGTGGAATCAAAGTGATGGGAATTTAGTCATAAGTATAAACATGATTTATATGTTTCATTTAAACACAAATAAAAGAATATTACGACAATTAAATGTGATAAAAATACATAGATAAGGATATTTATAAGAAAAACATGTTTTATTGTCTGGTTTAAGATTAATATAAATATGATAAGAAATTAAAAATTCACACTGTTTTATGTTGCTATACGAAATATCACATAACAGATAAACTAATGTTTATTAACGATAACACGAATTAATTACTGCCGGTACATTTTTATCAATTATCGGAGTTTAAAAGAAATATTTTCTATAAATCTAAGAAACAAAGAATAAAATTAGATAAACTGGCAAAATTAAACAAATAGCAGTAGAAACAAACACCTAGAGGTGTAACATACAACACACTTCGTGTTTTTTCTGCAATAAATATGAATCTGCATGGCTTCACACCTTTGAAGTTCACCTGCTGATAAATGACGTCACCCGCTGGTTTAGATGAATCATTGCAAATGTCAAATTCATAACACTAGTGTACCAAAATCCTTACCATATTAGCGCAAGGGATCAGTGTCATTTTTTTTGTATCAGGTCAATTAAAATTTCAGTCAAGAGGTTAAAAGTATACTTAGTAAACAAGCGGGGGACGAAGAACATGGACAATTGGGTCTCTTGAAATCATTATACGCTTACTTAAAATTGAATAAGAGTAAACTTATCAATATAAATATACGACAAAAGATGCGATCATGCATACACCTTCCTTCTACCTTAAAGATGATACTGATCTTGCCTCATCATATGGCTCATATATTTCTCATCTTTTATACGACTTGCCGAATTATTTTGAATAATATAAAAAAGAAGATGTGGTATGATTGCCAATGAGACAACTATCCACAAAAGACCAAAATGACACAGACATCAACAACTTTAGGTAGCTAACTTGAATGGGCATAAACTTGAATTGAAATAAAAGTTGCTTTTACAGATATACTTAAGTCTTTTTAATACTTTTGCAAAACGTTTACATCCTTTTTCAGTGCATTATCTGTTAATATACTGATTCCGTTAAAAAACAAACATTTAAAAAATACACACAATGTAAAATATACTCGTTGACTGACTTTTCTGGACCTTAATTAACGGCAGTTAACAATGAGGTAGCTGAATTCCTAAAAGTGAGCACACATTTTGTTTGGCAATGTATGATGACGCTTCAAATAAGCCTTGTTCAAGTTAGATTTAAAACCATTCGTAGCTGCACTGTGCATGTTTTGATTTAGTTAATGTTTTTGTATAAAGGTCAAAGTTCAAAGTTCTTTATTTTCCCTGATGGGACATAATGACAACAATACACAATACATTCTGATTCTTAACACATAAACATATAAGACATATAATGAAGATAAAATAAAAATTATAATTCACACGAAGAGGATGAGATAATATTAAAGAATATATATCTATAAACATATAAAATATCACAACACATAAAACAATTGTTATTGTTATTATTTATAAGTTATTTTAGTTCTTTCAAAGTTTCAAATCTTTGATTTTTCTGCCATGCCAGAGTGCCAGCAAACATAGTTTAATAATTTATTAATTCACCATATTAAATTGAGAATGGAAATAGTTTGCTTACAGAGGTCCACCTTGTCTCTTATCCAGAAAAATAAGTTGAAGGAATAATACAAGTCACTAAAATGGAAAAGAGACCAAGGGCAAATGCACTACCATATGATATGGTGTTGGTGTATCTGGACCATTTGCTGTGCATTTTTGTTTGACGATTGACCCCCCCTCCCCCCCCCCCCAAAAAAAAAAAAAAGAACTCACACATATATCCGTGTATGATTCTAGTATTTTTATTATTAGGCTAATTGTTCTTTTTATCCTTCTTACTTAGAAAAAGTTTAACACAGTAATAAGAGAATAACAGATAATGGAATCATATCTATAGGTGATAGAAATTAGAAATTGATGTAGTATACATTTTTTTGTTGTGAAATCATCATCAGCAGCAGCGTACTCCATCATATTTCTTTAGAAACTAAAAGTGTAAACAAATCATGTATAATACACTCGATAAGTATTACAGATTTACTATTATTTGTTGATTGTAAAGCAAATTGCAATTTTTGAAAAATAAAATATTGCCCCAGGCTGTTCTGATAACAATGGAATAGACTATACCGATTGGTAAGTGCGATAAACATCTTACAGAGGACAATTTTCATTGGTCATAAAAATCACATGATCGACAGACCCGCCATTTACGACAAGCGTGGTTTGGATTTATATTTACAAATTTTGTAAACATATTTCATTTGAAAACTGGATTTACAATAATAACAAAGTGATTTGGAAATGTCAACGTTACAACCAAGAGTTCGTAGAGGAAGGCGATCGGCCTTGAGAAAGAGAGAAAATGGATTAGTTAAAACATTGAATTTTCACGATTCCGACGGGGAGTTCAGCCCGAACGATGGTGGGTCTAGCCCATTTCATTCACCGAGTATGGAAAGTTACGATGAGCCAGATTATTTGGAAGTGGATATATCAACACCATATTTAAATTCTACATCTCGTTCAGCAAGGACATTTATTAGTTCTCGGAAATTATCACCAATTCCGTTTGGAATAGACGATGAAAATGATGGTGACGTGGAGGATGACGAACAGCGAGTGCCAGCCCCTGGAAAACATGTCATCTCTCCGGACGAAGCGTGTCCGATTTCACCACCGTCACGTAAGCTTAGAGCATTAAGACTTTTTGATACTCCTCATACACCTAAATCTTTATTACAAAAAGCTAGACGGAGGAGATTGACAGATGAAAGAAAATCAAATTCAAAAGAAAATGGCGAAAAAGTGGAGGCCAATGTCAACCCATTTACACCATGCAACAACAGACCTTTATCGTGTTCAGTGTCATCTGGCATGGCCAGTATAAAAAGAAGCAGAGAGCAAATGGAAAAGTAAGTTTAAATATAGTTGTATTAGACAGTATTTATTATTTAAGTTTATGATCTGACATGAAAAAAGTTGGAATAATTTGAAAATCCACAGCAGTCTGCAGATCACCCAAGTTACTAAGCTGAAATGTATTTGAATAGGTACAAAAATCAACCTTAAACCAGCGGCTTATTTCAGTAGATATTGTGCTTTTTTGTAAATATGGTCCCAAGTTTCATACTACATTTGTACTAGTTCAAACAATTTGTTTCTTAAATTACATCATTCTAAGTTTAGAAATAAAATGATGACTCATTTCTAATGTTAATTGTTAAGTTTTGATTTCTGTCAAGTTGGAGATTTTGTCTGAGGATAGCATTGTGTTTAGTTCGGGTTTGCATGATGCCATCAGCTGATCAGATTTAAAAAAAACAGATCCAGATTTTGTTAATTGCTATTTGTAAAATCGCAGCAGCTCCCATCGTGACTAAAGTTAAGGTTGAGAATATTTCCAAGTTTCATTGTTTATCAACCTTGCATAGCGTTTCAGTAGATATATTTATATGATATCATGTACATATTTTTGTTTGAAAATTCATTTCCTTGACACTTTTATCAAAGTTGTCTCAAGTTTATTTTGAAATAAATGTTTTGTTGCAAAGGCAGACTGACTAGGAATAGGGAAAGAAGTTGATCACCCAAAATTCCTTCATTTCTAATAAATATCAGTACATGTACATATGTTATAAATATTATTTGATTATTTCCAGGAGTTTATTAGAAGATTCAGCTGATGAAATAGAAATAGATATGCCATCAACAAAGGTATGTACAGTTGTATAAATTTAGTTCAGCTGTAAAAAGAAGGAATAAACACTTTTAAGCATTTAAAAAAAATAAAATTAAAATGTAATAAATATTGTCAACTTACTGAAACATTGTTTAGTTAAGAAAGATATTGCAAATAACAAGTGGAAACTTTATAAAAGCTGCAGATAGATATCGATGGAAATTATGCGAGGTTTGGAGAAAAAAAGATTGATGTTCACGTTCCTCATTTGATAAATGTTTGACGAACTTTCTTAAGCAGCAGCAATGATTAATTTCTCCATTCTTTTTCAGAAAATTGCCTTGCATGAAATCAACACATCACGGTATAACGAAGAGTTTCATGAAGTGTGTAAACTTGGTGATGGAGAATTTGGTAGTGTTTACAAATGTATTCACCGATTAGATGGATGTACATATGCCATAAAGAAGTCCAAGGCACCAGTAGCAGGGAGCCAGTATGAGTAAGTATAGTTATATTTTCTTCCCAAAATGGCATACATTAACTACCTAATGTGTCCTTAGATTGAAAATTACAGGTTTTAACATTGTGGTTAACTTGAATTTTGAATGGTTACAGATAGTTTCATCGAACTACACACAAGGTTACACAATCGGTTGAATAAGAGTTAAGATTCAAAAGTTTGGGGGAAACTACCTTAAACAAATATATTTTGCATTTGAGTAATGCTACATGTATCATATGAAGGAATGTAACATTTTACACTATCAAGTACCATACTGGTAAAAAATACAATCGCATGCATATTTCTACTTAAAATTTTAAGCTTGATTGTTTTGGACAAATGTAGAGTCAACATTGAAGCTGAATGAGGATTTGAATGTTGCCCACATGTAGTTGTCTTGTTTATGTATTCCTTTTACTAAACATTTTATTTACTTACTTTCAGGAGGAATGCCATGAATGAAGTGTACGCACATGCTGTTTTAGGAAAACATCAACATGTCGTGAGATACTACTCTGCCTGGGCTGAAGATGATTATATGTACATACAAAATGAATACTGTAATGGTAAGAGCTTCATATTAGGTTGTTTTCAAAATTTGAAAAGAGAACCTTACAAGATTACAAAAAATGAGTTATACAAGGATATAGTAGTGCATCTGCTGTAAATAATAAACTGAAAAACGAAACTAGCTCTCCTAGAAAAAAAGAATCACAGCCTTATAGATGTGAAAAGTAATTGTTGAAAGTCACCCTTTTCTGTCTCAAATTAATTCCAATTTGTTTACTCTGTTTCCTTTAAGGAAGAAGTTAATGTCATTAAGGTTATAAAATTATTTAAACTATTGATAGGTTTCATATTTAAAGTTTTTTTAATTCTTAGGTGGGAGTCTAGCTGATGTAATTGATACCAACAGGAAGACTGGCCGTAAATTGGGTGAGGATGAATTTAAGCAGATTCTCCTTCAAGTGTCGAGGGGACTGAGATACATACACTCCCAGAACCTTGTCCATCTTGATGTCAAACCAGGCAATGTATTCATCCATCGGAACCCTAAGTTCTTGAACTCTCCTGAGAGTGGGATGGAATCTTTGGAGGAAGATGATGAAGTAGAAGAAGCCATTACATATAAAATTGGTAAGTAACGTTAAAACTAACAAGTTGTTGTGTGGTGAGCGAGTTAATGGACAGTAATTTTTCCAAATTTTGGTTATTTTCCTTCTATTTAAGATTACATGTATATAAAATTTGTTTTGAGGAAAATATTTTAAAAAATTTAAAAATTCAGATCAGCATTTTGAATGATTATATTGCCCATGAAGTGCAAGATCTTAACTTGGTTACCTGTCATCAGAAATTTGTGATTTATGAAGTTTTATGACTGTTAAGAAAAGTATATTCCTCTTTTTCATTGATACATTGTATCATAGAAAGCATGGGAAGGTGTAGCCTTGTCCAAATATTTGTACACCTTTTAACATCAGTTGTAACATAATATAATTTTATCATTGCAGGAGATTTAGGTCATGTAACATCAGTGTCTAACCCAACAGTTGATGATGGAGATTGTCGATATTTACCAAAAGAAATTCTCAATGATGACTATGAGAACCTGACTAAATCTGATATCTTCTCACTCGGATTAACTATGTATGAAGCGGTAAGTTGTCTAGATATATAAAAATCCCTCCAAGTTCCTAGATATAGTGAAGAAATGCTTTTCAAAGTGATCAATATTCAAAGAAAAAGATACACATGTAGCAATAAAAAATTGTAAAGGATCATATTTCGTTTATATAATTATTTGTGTCTATCACTTAATTTGAATGTTGTGAAATAAAAAACTGACAAGTCTATGCCAAAACCTTTTTCATCTACCGGTCTGGAAACTTGTTTGAATCAATATTTACTTGTCTTGGATATCTGTCTAGTGGCTTAAATTGATGCTGGATTTGAGATAATACCTACCTATCCTTTCATTTATTCATTTGCACTCATACCAATATTTTTCTATTACAGGCAGGTGGATATCCCTTACCTAAGAATGGACCTAAGTGGCATGCCATCAGACGTGGTGAATTACCATCATTACCACATCTGACTGTAGAAATGAACCACCTAATCAAAGTAAGTTCAGCATTTGTTGTCAATGTTAAAGAACATCTAGGGAAATAATAATTTAATTATTAAATTGTGTTTAGACAAAGTTGATCAGATTGGTAATAACGAACTATAAAATTATATTATGCAATCTGCAGCTTGATACAGGTTATAATTTTTGTTTTGAAAAATGGAAAAAGAACTTTCCAATATTTTGTTATGTAAATATAGAAGTCTTGAATGTCTATTGTATATATGTATATTTTAACAAAATAAAAGAGCATTTTTGAATCACAATTTATAATATGCTACTGATTTTGAAGAGAAAATGTATTTATTATTTTATTATTTTTTAAAGAGTATGGTAGACCCTGACCCAACACAAAGACCTTCAGCAACACAAATTGCACAACATCCTGTCTTGTGTCCGCAGGCTAAAAAATCAAAAGCCCAGCTTAGAAAAGAACTGAACGAAGAAAGATTTAAAAACCAGATGTTATCAAGGTACTTAAATTAACTTTTAATATCTATAATACTAAAATTACGAGGTCCAATTTGTCAGCCGTCATCACGTAAAAACGACGAATCAAAGAATTCAACTTTATATATAACTAATATAGTACAAAGGTGTAGATTAAAAATTACACCACTCCAGGCCCTTTTGTTTTCCACGTAATTAATATTGCCAATAATTAAGAAGTTCCGGATCGAGTCCGATACCGATACCAATAGTATATTCACCTGTTACCTATTACCTTATCTGTACGTTCCGCATCTGACAGGCGCACCACCAAACGGTGTATTCAGGATTAATATGCTATATACACGGGTCATAATCACAGGATTGACACTACTAAATTGTAGTATTTTAATCAGTAAGACTTTCTAAGACAACAATACGAATACTAAACATCTGGACTAAAAATAAGGCGTATAGGTACAGTTTGCAATTTGTTAGCGGGCATGACTTAAAACAGCGAATCAAAGAATTCAACTTTATAACTAATATAGGACAATGCTGTTGATCATTAAAAAATACTCCATTCCAGGACCTTTTGTTTTCCAAATAATTAATATTAACAATAATTGATAAGTTCCAGTTCGACGGGTTCAAACAGAAAGATTCAAGTTGAAAACAAAGAAAACTGTGTATCTTATAATCGGCATGACTTTATCAGATGACAATACTAATACTAAAATAAGGCTTGCGCAAAGTTATATACTTTAATTCAGTCACGGACCTGCGATATCACGGGTGTGTTCTAGTACAATTTAAAAAATATGATATGATAGCAAATGAATTATCATGAACTATCTAGAAGAGTCCCACAGACAAAGTATGAACTTTTTGAAGCATTTAAAGGTCACCATAAGGCCTCCAACAATGAGAATAAAAGATTGTTTTGCAATGTGATTTTGACATAAAAAGAAGATAAATTAAAAAAAATAATGTTGTTATGCCTCAATACTTGTAGAAAAAGCCTGGAACAGTGGATGCTCAAAAGAATTGAATTGGAGATTAAATAGTTGTATATTAATACACACATGTAAAAACTGTAAAATTTAATTTTTTAAAACATCATATTTTATAATTTGTGCATTCAATTCTGTATACAACATTCTAACCTTTTTTTTTTCTCTTCAGAAAATTAATAGAAGCTACCCAGTGCCTTGTACAGAATACCCCCGTGTTTGCACAGCCAGATAAAGTGAGTCGACTAATTGGAAACAGAATGAAAAGGAGCTTAAGCATGACAAACTTTTAAAGAGAATCAATTTTACGCTGAAGGAGGACACTGTGCAATACACAATTTGTAAAAATAATTGTATAAAGACTGGACCCTATTATACCAGTATAAATTTGTTATACATTGTTATGTAATATTTCCTGTTAATGTGCCAAGACAAAGGGTTAACAGATTGGGCATGTTTATTTTCATATCATAGTTCTATTTATATTCATCTGTTGGAGATGCCATCTTATTTATTATCCTCTGGTTTGGACCATAGATTCTTGGTCCTCAAATTTTGAACTTTACTCTTTTATTTTTGGACTCTTTTTTGAATTGAGAAATTGCATGTTAAGAAAATAATGAATTATAATGTTAGATTGCAGCATGTTACCTTTGCTTGTTTGCATTGTTATTTTAAAATTTGTTAGGAGCTTGTATTCTGATAGAATTTATATTGTTTACAAAAATAAGAGCTGGAGAAATGTGGTTCATTTTCATTGGTGATAGTTCATGTAAAATTATTTGTTTGTTTGTAATTTAAAGATATTTATAGTAATTATCAAATTTTAATGTCCTAGTAATCATTGTTACGTTTTCCATTCATAAAAATATAAATTATAGAACCACATTTATCCAGGCTGTATTTCCCCACAATGGCATCTCCAACAAATTGATATTTGTTTTTATATATAGCATGTAAAGAAGTGAAACTTCTCTATGTGATAATCATGAATTCCAGGTAAGTAGGTCAGACGGTGGTGCAAATGATGTGCTATAAGTAGGTCAACATATTTGTATATTGTTTTTATTGTAGGTATATTTAAACCTGTAAACTCCATGGATTCATTGTTAAAAATAGCAACAAGAAGGTGCTTATTGTATGTTTTACAAATAAAATTTTAATAAAATATTTGTGTAGTATTTTAAATATTTGGATGCATAGCAGGGTTGGCAAAGTATTACCCACCCGGGAATTCCTGGGCCCCGGTTTTCCCGGGCTGGGCAATACTCCCAGAAATGGGTAATAGTGGGCATTACTGGGCAATATGATTTTTTAAGCTTATTTTAACACAAAATAGTAAAGTCTTGTTATAGTTTCATAGTATAACAGCTAAATATATACTTTTTATACAGATAACCATTGAAAGTCATTTCTAGAAAATTCAATTTCATTCTCTTCTCTATTATTGTTATATGTTGGCAGAATACAAGATTTGCACATTCAAAGATACCTTTTAATTTCCAAGTATTGTTTCAATAATCCAAACTTTGAAAAATGCATTTTATTGCAGTGTTACAGTCATTAAGGGCTGTTCCAGAAAATACTATGTCCCCCCCAGGGACGGCACTTTTTTTTAACCCCCACCACCCACAGAAATAAAATTTAATTAGAACAGCACTCCCTTTGCATTTTGGTATTTCAAATACAACCACCCACATAATATTTTAAAAAATTGCCTTCCCTGGGGGGGACATAGTATTTTCTGGAACAGCCCTAAGTGAATTTTTAATTTTAATGTTATACATTCATATTGCTAAATAAACTCCCTACAGGGTCATGCCATTAACACTTATAAAATTGAAAGGACTGATTATTGTTACATAAACAAATCTGTGTTCTAATCTGAATAATTACTTATTAATTAGTGACAGTACATATACACTATTTAAATGTGATGTTTCTTTAATACATGTAATTGTTAATTCTTAATATGAGCTATATTCATTTGAAAAAAAAATGATTTATTTGCTTTCTATTTACAGTTTGCCAATCTAGACAAATGCTAAACAAACAAAATAGGGTATAAATATCTATTAAATGTATTGCATTTGTGTTTATCAATGAATCCTCTTTAAAATTCGGACAAATATTTTATATTACCCAGTATTGCCCAGTATTACCCACTAAAACCCAGTAAAACCCGGGTTTTCCCAGTATTTCCCACTGGGCTGGGCAATACTCATAAAACCCGGGTTTTTGCCAACCCTGATGCATAGTCAGGAATCTGATGTTCAGTAGTTGTTGTTTGTTGATGTGGTTCATAAGTTTTATAGCTTGCTGTTTTGTTTGAGCCTAGGCTCTGAGTTGAAGACCGTAGTTTAACCTATAATGGTGTACTTGTATAAATTGTGACTTGGCACTCACGATTCATACCATAACTTATATCTATGTACTGTTTTACTATTCAGCTGCCTATCTTACCATACAAAGGATTTTTTTTTTTGAATTTTGGACAAGTTTTGGCTTCACTACTATCACTAGGCACAACAGATTAAGTTCCCTGGGAGAAAATGTTGCACAATATTAATTGCATTTATTTCATCTGATTTTCAAAGTACTTCCGTCTTCATAAGGGCTGTTCCTTAAAAACATACAGGGGAACTAAGGGAGTCTTTTTGAAATTTCATCTCTAGGTGGGTTTTTTGTATAGTGAAAGTGTATACAAATTCTTCATCTAGTTGATATTTTCAAAGTGCTTTCACTTGGTAACATTAAACTAATATGCAGATGTGGTATGATTACCAACAACACAACAGACTATTCACCATTGTTTAAATAAAGTGAATGTCAGAAACAGGTAACCATACATCCTTCAACAATGGCAAAACCAATACACTATAGTCATAAAAAACACAACTTAACAAGAGTACACATGCTGAAATGTTTCGCCTTCTTGACCAGTTATTGATATGTTGATAGTCCTTAATATAAAGCTTTAATACAACTATCACATAAACTTTTAAAACATGTACCGAGAAAATGAGGTCAAGGTCATATAAACCTAACAAGAAATACATGAACACCTTCAATCATTCAACACACTAAATATAGTTGACCTATTGCTTATAGTTTCTGAGAAACAGACGACCAAGAAAACTAAACATTGACCAATGAACCATGAAAATAAGGTCAAGGTCAGATGAAGCATGCCAGGCAGACATCAAATATAGTTGACCTATTGCTTATGGTTGAAGAAAAACAGATCAAAACACAAAAACTTAACACTGAGCAATGAACTGTGAAAATGAGGTCAAGGTAGCATAAAACCTGTGTGACTGACATGCACATCATAAATTTTTTCCATACACCACCTTTTGCATATAGTGTTAGAAAAAAAGACCAAATCTCAAAAACTTCACTTTGACCACTGAACTATGAAAATGAGGTCAAGGTCAGATGACACCTGCCAGCTAGGCATGTACACCTTACAATCATCCCATACATCAAATATAGTAAACCTATTGCATTCAGTATAAGAAAAACTTAACTATAACCACTGAACCATGAAAATGAGGTCAAGGTAAGATGACACCTGCCATTTGGACATGTACACCTTACAATCATTCCATACATCAAATATACTAGACCTATTGCTTTATAGTATCTGAAATATGAACTTGACCACCAAACTAAACCTTGTATACTGATCCATGAAATGAGGTTGAGGTCAAGTGAAAACTCTGACGGGTATGAGGACCTTGCAAGGTACAAACATACCAAATATAGTTATTCTACAGTGGCAGATAGAGAAATTTACATAAGTTGGGGGGCCACTGACTGCTTAAAAAGGGGGCCCGCTCCGGTCATGCTTCAGTGATTTCCTATTTAATCAACCACAATTTTTTTCCAGAAAAGGGAGGGGGGCCTTTTTCTGGGCTTTCTGCGACAAAAGTCGCAGGTTCGACAAAAAACAAGAAGAAATTGTGTTAACATTGATAAGGAAATTGTATGTTTTCTGAAGAAAAAAGTAGAGAGAGGGCAGGTCTAATAAAAACTAGACAATGTATATGCATTTAAATAAAAATGTGTTAAATCTGGACTTGATCTGTATCCAAAAATGACTTGTTTAGATCAGCTTATGAACAATACAACAGGATGGCAGCATGACCATAAAATTTTCTCTTGACAATTTACAAGATATATCACTGTGAATTTATAAGAGTAACCACTGAAAAATAAAAATAAACTTGGAATATGAGCAAAAGTGTTGCAGCAGATAATTACTTATAATACCTCATGTTCAACATCGTTAAAAAGTTTTCTCTAATTCTTTGTCAATTTATCCCTTTCTGCACCCATTGTTTTAAAAAAATTTAATCAACGTGTGGTTCGTTTGATCTCAGTTCTTCATTGGTTAAAATGGGATTATGACGAAGAATTTCCTTGCTTTCCTCAGAATTTCATTTGTGACGGCATGAAAAAAGGCAACCATGTCTGATGACGTCACATAAAAAGAACACATCTTTTTGCAGATCATTCGAAAAGAAGGAATACCTTTGTCTGCATATTGTTTGAAAATCATTAGAGAAACAGATACTTTCTCGACAGTTAAATTTTAAATATTTAAAACACTCGGCAAGCCTATCGTTTTTTATTTGAAAATTTAACTGTCTCAAGTGGATAAATATCATATCACACTCGATGCAGTGGTAGAATCTATATGTTACCTTTGAAACAAAAAGAAATTGGTGTAGGAGTGAGCTTAATTGAATGTGGCAAGATTAAACTGCTTTGTGTGCAATTCTGGTGTGCTTGAGATACACAAGGATGAGTTGATGAATATTTTTTTATCATTGTGATATGCCATCAAGTGCTACCTTTGATGGTCGGTAGACCCGTTATGTTTCTGTATACTCATGTTTGTCTCATTCAAGTTTAAGAAACGTTCAACACAATGTTAGAAACAACACACAGACAGATTTCGAATTTGGAGGCATTTATCTTTCTAGATTTATGTTTTAACTTGTAAATTTGCAAAGCTTGAGATAAGCTTTTATGTCCTCCAACACTTTCTGACTTTGATTTGAATTTATTTGAAGTCTTCCAAGTTCAAGATTTTACAGATTTCATATAAAACTTTACAATTTCAATACTCCATAAAAATGAGTCTGTTAAAGCCTGTCAGATAAGCAACTAATTATTACCATTCCATACACCAAAACAAATACAGTTGACCTGCTGCTATTAGTATCTGGAGAATAAGACCTGATCAACAAAAACTAATGTAAACCAACAAGCCATGAAAATAAGGTCAAAGTTTGAAGAAACTTATTAGACAGAAATCTACACCAAATAGTCACAGTTGACTTAATGTTTATAGGTCTGAGAAAAGGACTTAACCACAGAAATTAAATTCAATGAATCATTAAAGTTATGTGAACTCTGCAAGACAGACATCAACACCTTGCAATCGTTCCATACATCACATATGAATGATCCATAAAACAACTGTAAATTCAGAAATTATTGCGTGCATTTATTTTTGCGATTTTGTCATTTTAGACTAAAATGCGATTTTAATTTTTGAGATATTCAGAAAAATCCAGTTTGATTCATATACAAAAATTCAAAATGAGAGTTTCAATTATTGCGATTATAACCCTGTTGAATTTTTTGCAATAACAACATCGCAATAATTTATGAATTTACAGTAAATAAAGGTAAAATTAACCTTGTGAGGCATTTTTGTGGATATTTTTTAGATGTTTTGACAGATCCAGCATACATTCCTACAGAATTTTTTTATTTTGTTGAACAATTTAATTTGTGTCTCCACTATCTCCAAAAATTCCAAGAACATTGGTATCCCAACGGATAATATAGTATCCACAAAACCCAAATAAAGTAGTCAGGGATGATGAAAAAAAAGCCAAGGACAATGTATATGCCAGGCAGGAATTTCAGAAAGTAAGATAGACATATACAAGTTATGATGTATCCAAGTCTTCTTCCTTCTTAATATAAAGCTGTCTACAAACTTGACCATGTTGCAGTGTGACATCCTTGTGACTAGTATTTTGTGAAATATTTTACAGATATTGCAATAATTAGGCCTAGGAGTCCTAATAATGGAAGACGCTGGACCCCTATGGACTATTAAAGTGCTTGTAAGCTAATAATGTTTACGATTGTTTTAATTTTGCAGTTGGAAATAAAATAAAACATTGCAATGCATTGTAAATAAAATGTTCTGCATGGCACAGCTTGATACAACTGCAGAAGTAGAATTCCAAACAATTGGGGCCAGAATGGACACAACATTCAAGCTTAATGCATCTCTGAATTTGGATTGTGATTAAATATTTGACACAGCATAGGTTTCTGACACAGAATGAATGTGGTCTTATGAACTTAAAAAAAATTAAACTTACCTATTATGGTCCAATATCAAAAATCTAAATACATGGATTGATTCTTATTAAAGAATTTCCAAGAATTAAATTTTTGATGAAATCAAACAAAGTTTAATTTTGGACCCTTTTGACCTCAATGTGGACCAATTTGAAAACAGGCGCCAAAATCAAAAATCTAAATACATGGTTAGATTTGGGATATCAAAGAAGCCCATACATTCAATTTTTGTTGAAATCAACCAAAGTTTAATTTTGACCGAATTTATGAAAATTGGGCCATAATCAAAAATCTAAATACATGTTTAGACTTGGCATATCAAGAAAATCCTTGGTTTTTTCGAAAAATTCAAAGTTTTGTAATCAATTTTTAAATTTTCATAGAGATCCATTCACTTAAACTTAAGTTTTTGTCCAGAAACTAAGTGTCTTCGGACGACGCTGACACCAATATATGAAAGCAAATATTTTTTGCCGTTGTATAAAAAACGATTGCAGTTCAACTACAATTACAAATGAATAAAGGAAGATAACTCTAATTTTACAGATTACCTTGTAATTTTACAACATCATTTGGACCAACATGAATGACATTGCTGTAAGCTTTGAGTTCTACTGTTCATCTAATAGAAGACCATGCCCGTAGCCAGGGGGTTTGAGGGGTTCGGACGACCCCCCCCCCCCCTTGAAAACAAATAAGCACTGTTAAAGTCAACGTTTTGTTCGAATTGTGACTGTAGTTGAGTTCGTAGGTCCAAAGACTGAAGCCTGAAGACCTTCAGCAAATAAAGGTTTTTCCTTATGGCTATTCTTTTTGTTTTTTCATACTAGCAATGAACCCACATTGTATGGTGAAGGAAAGATATTGAATAAATGACATGTAGAAAAGTCTCTTGTAATTCAAGTGCATTGTGGGTTTTTTTTGAGAACCTTTAAACAGTAGATAAATTATTTGGGCCAACATGCACTACAAAATGATCTATTTATTTAATGGGAGTATTTTCCAAATTCTATTCTAGAGGAAATACTGGAACCTAACTTCTGAAAATTGCACAATTTATTAACTTTAAATTAAAGCTGTTTATTTAAAATAACAGCAGAACAGAGGACAGACATTTACTATAAATTCAAATAGGAGAAAGTATGATAATAGTCATTATTGCTATTTTAAGAAGTTTTCATTTGATCTTACCGACTGATAATTTCTTTCTCAGCCAATTGAGTGATATGAAAAATTATCGCTAGAAACTAAGGGTGCATGTGCCATTTTTAATGATATTAACATGAAATTTACAACATAATTACAGGTAAAATAGTGATAAACAGATGATCATTTGGCATCTCAACTTGTACCGGCTCAAGCCAGAAAATAAATCTCATAAAGATGATCAACGATAATCTATAATTATCTAGTGCCTGGAACAGAAAAATTATTGACATTTTTTAATAATTTCAAAATTGATCTTATTTGATCTGATATAAATAGGATGTTATAATCTTGACACTTGTGAGTGTAGCAATTTAAGCTTTTTGTCAAGTACATGTCACATTTGACAAATTTGATCTAAAATGCCTGTTATATACTTATATCTAGTTTATTGAAAAAAAATAATTTTGAAAGACATTTTACCAATGTTAACATCTTTGAAGAGCACATTTTGTAGCAAAATATTATTTTGAGCAAGATTGGGACACATCAAAATATTAATGGATTGATCTTAAAGAGGCTTTATATTGTCTGATTTTGGAAGATCGGCATTTAGTATAAGAAATTTAGACAGTAGGCAAATATATAAGACAAATTTGAAATAAATAAAATATATTTTTGTTTGATATATGCATGTGTATCATAGTTTTGATTTTAATATTCTTTGGGCAAAAAAGTGCTTTATCAGAGTTTGTCCTTTTTTCATTAAGCAACAGAATGGATCGAGTGGATATATCTTCTTATACATGTATTGTTATTAAATAAATGCCCTAAGAAGTTATGTCATTTTGTTTATACATGTTCACCAATTTTAATGATTCAGAACTTTGAAATATTGTTATCTTTTTTGGGGCCTTATATGGTAATTTTGTGTGATGATTGTTTTACAGAAATATGTACTTTGACCTATAATGGTTTACTTTTACAAACTGTGACTTGGATGGAGAGTTGTCTCATTGGCACTCATACCAAATCTTTTTATATATATTTTGTCATTAACTATACTGCATATACAAATTTATCATGGTTATTCTTTATATTAACCCTTTCCTCCATAATGACGCTTTTTGACGCCACCCCCTTTACTCCATAATGTCTGCATCAGACTTAAAAAAATTAGCATCCAATATGAAAAGGATATTCATAAGAATATCTGATTTGAATTTCATTGATGAAATATTCATTTTCACAATGCATTATTACTTTAAACTGATGATTTTTTTTTATTAAAAAAATCCTATGCAAATCAAGTATGTAAGAAAATAAATCCACGGAGGAAAGGGTTAATTAAAGGAACCTTTACCAATTAGTGTCATAAATATCTGAGAAATAGAGGGGGCAAGGAAAAACAAATTCATCTAGGCTTGCTATTAAACATATCATATTCCTCAACATGTCAACTGGAAACTGTAACCAAAAACAAAAAAACAAAAGTAGATATCTTGGCTTACATAATTTTAATCATAGAATTTTAAATACTGCTAATTGCAGTTATGTCAACATAAAATATAAAACATCAAAATTTTGTCTTCATCTTCCAGAGATTAACATTGAAATAAATACCACAAAACTGTATGAAACAAAAGATAAATTTTGATTGACATAATTTGAGCAAAAGTTACTGCTATTTTGAAACCATGTTGGAGGGCTAAATAGGCAAGAACCTTCATTAATCAGCAAATTTCAGCTAGTTAAACGAATTGCCAAACTTTAAAAAAGGCTTTTTCTGAATTTTTTTATTTCTTCAAGCATTGCTTAAATAAATCACTGAGATCTAGTAAGAATCTTTTTTCAGACTTGAGTGTATCCCATGTTTTAAGGAGGTAGACCTAGGTTAAGGGAAATAACTCTTAAAATCATCAGTACGTTTGTGTCAGCCATTTTCATAAATATGTTCTAAGCTTCTTGGATACATAGATTATTTCCAATCTGTTTCAGGAAAATGCTTAAAATTTATTGACGAAACTTGACTTTAACAAACGCATAACTGATTTAAAGAGTTATCTCCCTGAACCAAGGTCTACCCCCTTAATTTGTGTAGTCAAATGAGAAAATCAACAGTTTATCTCTTCCAAAAATGGGGGGATAAGGGAAATAACTCTTCAAATTATGTCATTCAAAACCTATTTAAAAAATATCACTATAACCAGCTTCTATAGAACCTCGAAAATAAAACACTTATCACAGTTGTTGAAACAGATAACATTTGAGCTGCGTTGGATAGAAATCGACCTTATGCAAGTATACGTTTACATGTACATTTTGATAGATTTCAGAACATTCAAATATGTAATCAAATTTCAATATCAGTTTTGTAGGGTTCTCATTTCAACTCTATTTTCAAACAGTTGCATACTTTGGATATAGATATTTTCAACCTGAAATAAGTTAACAGGGCTCTTGGTCATAAAACTTTACTCAGTACTCCGAGTACAAAATAAGTGCTCGAAACATAAAATCCAGTATTTTGATTGGTTGATTCTTAAGTCTGAGTACAAAAATCGTGCTCGAAAGTTTTATGACCGCAAGGCCAGATGTATCATGGTATTTAATTGTATAAGGTCGGTTTCTATCAGACCCAGCTCATTTGAGACACGGACATTAAAATATTCACAGTTACATAAAATTATAAAAATATCAAAACTTGACCGTCTGCATCCTTTGTTTGGCTGACCATTGGAATTATGACAGTTTCTCTGATTATGCTATCAAATATATAAACAGATCTTAATTTCTTATTCAAGGATTTCTTCAATTAAATAAATCATTAATTTTCAAACATCGATAAAAAAATAAAACAAGAAATAAATGACAACTCCCAATGGTAATAATATATGGTAATCCAATCTCGTTTATAAAATTATTTTATATTTAGTTAAAAAAATTATGAGTAGTATATGTCCAAAAAGTAATTAAAAATCGTTAAAGAATTTTATTCAGTTACATGGTGATGATTCTTCATTTCTGCAGTGCTAAAAGCTGTACTTTTTATATATAGGTTGTTTTCCACAGGAATTATAACGTCCAATGCTATAAGTACTTATTCTTAATCAAAATTTACTTTCATTTAATTAAGTTACGGAAATATATGTATGAAACTATTTTAAAAATATTATGACACTGCATCTTATCGAAAATCAATGATGTAAGAGGAATGAAGAAAATGGCTGTCCTTTTAGTCAGGGGGGTGGGGGTAAATTAACAGCCTTACTGGTTTTATCTCACCAACAATTCACTAAAGATATGTAAATGGCAATTATTTGTTTTTTTGTATAAATAATTTTCCAATTAAAAAAAAAGAATTATGTTTTATTGTATGAATATTTTCTATTTCACAAAAGGAATTCTTAATTTCATTGAATAATTAAGTTTTAGTCAAAAAAAGAATTCTTCAGTTTTTATAAAAAAAAATCTTTAATTTAAAAAAAAAAAAAAGTTTTATTGTGTGAGTAATATTTTTTTTCAAAGTCATTTGTATATATAGGCAGTAATATTTTACAGAGGATCAAACAGCTTTTGAACAAGATGAGGGTTCTTAGTTAACAGTCATAAATAACAATTAACTAGCTCCTTTTGAAACCCTAGATGTGACACTGATTGGAAGGAGACATACATTTTCTTTAAAACCGATACCAAAAATAAAATCCAAATGCCCTTAAATTTGGCATCAAGGTATCAAATATATTCTCTTAAAATGCAATCATCTAGAAGTTGCTACATAACAGATATGCATAAAAATAACCAACAATATAAAACCAGTGTTCTGTTGATTTGATTCATGATGGTGGCTGTCCCATATGTTTGTACTGGGGTTGTACTTGCATAGCTGCTTGTCCATAAGGAAAGAAGGACAACACAATACTACATAATGCCATAAAGAACACGAAACCAGCCATGGTCATTCTGAGTTTCTTGCTTGCAACATCCCATGATGGCACATTCTCCCAAAACTTTTCCTTAATTGTCTCTGATAAATTCCTGTAATAACAAAACTAATAGTTAGCAAATTCTATAGTACAATACTTTCTTCATATCTTTCTATTATTCTAAATATTTTATTTAGTTAAAACTACGTAAAGCAAAGACCTGAAAAAATAATTTTGCAACTCTCTGGAAACTCTGACCTACTAATAATTTTTCTTAATTTTGGTTAAATGGTTCCTGAATGTATTTATATATTGTTGGCTTTCTAAAAATTTGACTATGCATTCCAGAAAAAGAAAAAATCCTTTAATATAAGCATTTCAAATTTTGAAATATTTTTATTACTCAAAAGAGTCTTAATTATTCATGAGAAACCTTTGACCTGAACTGAAAATTTGTATGGTTTCAACACAGCAATTGATTGTGCTTTTCATTTCATAATTTTTCAATTGAAATTTGTCAAATTCAGCATTTACTCTGCAAACCCTGCAATTCATTCTTCCCGACTTAAAGATATTTTCAGAATTTATAACTAAAGTAAGCTGGTGAAGAGTTAACAGAGTTATCTCCCCATGGTTTTGATATCAGATACTGTGAAAGTACTTTTATTTGTGGGGTACCAATTTTCGTGTTTTTCGTGGATGACTTTATCCACGAATTTAAGTGTCCAACTAATAAAATAACCCATGTCCAAATCAAGACACAGAAAGATCCCCATCGGTAGGTATGAACTAGAAAATATATTGAATAACGCCAAATCTGAGAATACTTTAATAGCAGTCATAGAACTACAACCACACGCAGGATTACACCCATTTAATCTTTAATAACCTAAAAGAGGGACGAAAGACACCAAATGAGTCAAACTCATAAATCTAAAACAAACTGACAACGCCATGGTTAAAAATGAAAAAGACAAACAGACAAACAATAGTACACATGACACAACATAGAAAACTAAAGAATAAACAACACGAACCCCACCAAAAAACTAGGGGTGATCTCAGGTGCTCTGGAAGGGTAAGCAGATCCTGCTCCACATGTGGCACCATTGGTGTTGCTTATGTGATAAAACATCCGGTAAATAGTCTAATTTGGTAATTAAACTGTACAACTTTTGATCTTTTATATCTCATAAAAAAATATTTTTGATCGATGAAAGTCAGATTTTTTGTATTGATATGCTAGTATGATAAAGTGTTCATTTAATATCCTCATAGTTCTCGGACATATGGGAAATAATAATTTCATGCTGGGCTTAATTTTGATAAGAATTATTTGACAATTAAAGATATGTTTATACCATTTGTTGATGTTACTGTTTTCGTTAGGTGACATGTTTCTGGCCTAATTAACACATTTGATGGTCTTTAATCTGTTGATCACTTTATCATGGGTTAATTAGTGTCATTACTACAATTTACACGGGTCAATGTTTACTTTGCAATTTCCTTCAATCCAGACTAGGTGTAACCTTCGTTTCTTAAGGCTTTAATTTTTCTCTTTTTTTTGGAAAACTAAAATCCACGAATTTAAAAACCCACGAACATGTAAATATTGCTCAAACCACGAAAATTGAAACCCACGAATTAAAGTACTTTCACAGTAGATATATAACTTAAGGCTACAATCAACCATTAAATACTATGATCTTAGTCATGAACATGACATGAATGAAGTGTATGGCTATTCCTGATTGGTAGATATGGACACCTGATATTTTTCATTATTAAAGACTTTATGCACTGTTCATTATACCAAGGGTGAAATAATATCTATTTTCCTTAGCCTTTATAGAACAGAGATGTTTCTCATTTCTCATTTTTTATATAGATAAGCCCTTTGGTTTTACTGTTTGAATGGTTTAACACTAGTAATTTCTGGGGCCCTTTATAGCTTGCTGTTTTGTGTGAGCCAAGGCTCAGTGTTGAGAAGACTGTACCTTGACCTGTAATGGTTTACTTATATAAATTGTGACTTGGATGGAGAGTTGTCTTATTGGCAGTCATACTACATCTTCCTATAACTATTTGTTTTCTACGTTAGGATGAGACACATGTTTTTAAGTGTAAAGTTGGTAGACAAGGAAGAGAAGTACAAATTCTATTAAGAAAATCAATGGGAACCAGTTATCTGGTAAAGATTTAATCAACAAAGTTATCTCCCATTGTTTTGACATCTTACTTTTCCTCTTGTTCTGTATCCTGCTCTACTTCATCCATGATATTCTCTAGCGTGTTACTGACATTGTTCTGTTGTTCTCTTAGATTTGCCAAATCTCGTCCAACTAGGGCTTTATAGCCTTGCTCAAATCTGGAATAAAAATAATTTGTTTAGAACTCTAAAAAATATTTTTGCTGGTAGATTTTTTTCAGTTCTTTATAAGTTTCAAAATAATGATAAAACCAAGTAAATGGCAGAAAAATTGGCAATTTGCTGTTTCAGAATCTAATGCATTCTGGGTAATAATTTCAAAATAGTATATCAAAATGTTGTGAATGGTTTTAAACATTCTTAACAATGGACATTCAACCAATGACATAACGTTATGTCCATTTTGGTGTACAAACAATGAGATTACCCACAGTCCTATTTTACATCCACATCAGGTGGACTTTGGTTATAGTTTCTCATAGGCAATTTCACCACATCTCCCTTTTTTATATTTCCACACTATTATTCAACAATTCAAAAGGTATCATTAATGAAGTGCTTTAATATAAAAGATGAAGATTTATATTTATCTTATACTTTGTTTATAGAAATGTTGCAAATCTTTATCAAATATTTATGTTTTATACATGCATGTAGTTGTATAAAGAAAGCTGTGTGTCACTCTATAATTTTGTTAATTTTTTGTTCTTGGAATGCCTAAAAGGCAAGAGAAACTATAATTTATTATATTGAAAAAGGATAACTGTTTAATCTAAACATACCCTTTTTGAAATGCCTCTTCTTCTTTGGAATTCTGTTTTGTAACTGTTAAAGACCTCTCTCTAGAATTAGATATAAAAAGTCTGATAAAACACGATTTTTAAAGCCAGTGTTTCAGTAAGTTCTAAGATAAGAAATGATTGAATTGAAATAAACGTCACAAAATAAAAAAATATATTTTCCCCTCATTTTACAAAAAAAAACAAAACTAGAGGCTCTCAAGAGCCTGTGTCGCTCACCTTGGTCTATGTGCATATTAAACAATGGACACAGATAAATTTATGACAAAATTGTGTTTTGGTGATCATGATGTGTTTGTAGATCTTACTTTACTGGACATACTTCTTGCTACAGTTATCTCTATCTATAATGAACTTGGCCCAGTAATTACAGTTGAAAATATATTCTACAAATTTACAAAAATTTATGAAAATTGTTAAAAAATGACTATAAAGAGCAATAACTCCTTAAGGGGTAACTTGACAATTTTGGTCATGTTGACTTATTTGTAGATCTTACTTTGCTGAACATTATTGCTGTTTACAGTTTATCTCTATCTATTATAATATTCAAGATAATAACCAAAAACTACAAAATTTCCTTAAAATTACTAATTCTGGGGCAGCAACCCAACAACAGGGTGTCTGTTTTGTCTGAAAATTTCAGCGCAGATAGATCTTGACCTGATAAACAATTTATCCCAGTCAGATTCGCTCTAAATACTTTGGTTTCAGAGATATAAGCCAAAATCTACATTTTACCCCTATGTTCTATTTTTAGCCATGGCAGCCATTTTGGTTGGTGGGTCACGCCACATATTTTTTAAACTAGATACCCCAATGATGATTTTGGCCCAGTAGTTTCAGAGAAGAAAATTTTTGTAAAAGATAACTAAGATTTATGAAAAATGGTTAAAAATTTACTATAAAGGGCAATAACTCCTAAAGGGGTCAACTGACCATTTTGGTCATGTTGACCTTTTTGTAAATTTTACTTTGCTGAACATTATTGCTGTTTACAGTTTATCTCTATCTATAATAATATTCAAGATAATAACCCAAAACAGTAAAATTTCCTTAAAATTGTCAATTCAGGCGCAGCAACCCAACAACGGGTTGTCCGATTCATCTGAAAATTTCAGAGCAGATAGATCTTGACCTGATTAACAATTTAACCCATGTCAAATTTGCTCTAAATGCTTTAGTTTTTGAGTTATTAGCCAAAAACTGCATTTTACCCCTATGTTCTATTTTTAGCCATGGTGGCCATCTTGGTTGGTTGGCCGGGTCACCGGACACATTTTTTAAACTAGATACCCCAATGATGATTGTGGCCAAGTTTGGTTTGATTTGGCCCAGTAGTTTCAGAGGAGAAGATTTTTGTAAAAGTTAACGACGACGGACGCAAAGTGATGGGAAAAGCTCACTTGGCCCTGTGGGCCAGGTGAGCTAAAAAGGATACATGTGAAAATGGCTACAAGCACTTTTGCACATCAGATGGCAAAAACCAATAATAAAATTTGTTTGCCAAAACTTTTTGTTTGATTACAAACATTTGATTTACTGGTAACCATATACAGATAAAGCAGGCTAAACAGAACTTATTCAGGGACTTAAGATTTCGTTTGGTTTTGGCCGATGTTCTGTTTTATCAGGTTCACAACGCATACAATATGATATAATGGTGCTTTAAGAACATGTTTGGTTTATACAGTTTTTTTTGGTTAAGCCAGGTTTCACTGTACAATCTGATTCTTACCCTTCTGTAGATGGCTCTCTAGAACTGAGAGATAATCTGTCTGTAGAGTTTGTCCTTAGTGAACTGGTCACCGAATTTTTCATCACAGTCGATGCTATAACATTCTGGAACTTTGACTTTGCATCCTATAATTAAATGAAAGACTGGTTGATTGATTGTAGCTTAACTTCCTATAAATAAATGCAATCCACTTTCATTGCTATATTCTTATAAGGAAATATCCATTGTCAACTTTTTATTTTACACAAGTTATATCGATAGTCTGCAAAATGATCAATTTTTTATTAAAAAAATAAGCAAACAAAAACATTGCCTTTATCAAAATCCAACATATATGCTAGACCACTACCATGATAAGCTGTCCCTAAACATATTAAACTTTAAATAATAAAAGGCTTCACACTGAAGAGGTTTTGCATTAAAGGGCATGTTTTTTTGGGGTTTCTAATTACTTTTTTGTTTTACCTGTAAGGAACGTTAAAAATTGCAAGACATGTGTATGATACATCATAAATCTATTACAGTAGACATTTTACTTAAATTTACTCTATGTAAACATATCACTGTTTCAATTAAATTCATTGTACATGATAAGATGCATATTTGTTCAAATACAACAAATACCAATAGAGCATTTAAAACTTAGTACCATTATACTTTTGGTATGACAAAGTCAGCAGAAACAGCCACATTTTATCAAAGTGCTTAGAAGACCAAATGTCTCTGTGAGGGGCAAATAAGGCAATAAATTCTGCAAACACCATGACAGATATGGTAATATAGTGATTGATTGTTGGTTGCTTAACATCCAGTGGCAAATATTTCATGCATGTTCAGGACTAGATATTGTTATATAAGAGATATCCTCATTCCTATTTGCTAGCTGTGGTTAGATACAAATATCAGTATTCTTTTCATGAGAAAATACATAAAAATAACAATATCTATCAACCAATCAAAATCAACATTACTTACAAGGTTTAATCAATTAATCTTAAAATAAACCCTCCACATTACGTAAAACTTAAATACCCATGAAAAATAGGTCATGGTCAAAAAGAAAATGTTCGACCTATATTAATTTTACATTCCAATTACATTTAACCCCTATCTATAAAATCTAATCATAAGCATACTTTTAAGGTTGACCCATTATCTAAAGTAATCAAAAAGTTCATTTAATTGCACAAACTTGAAGTTGATTTTACTAATCAGTTAAAAATTAGATCAAGAAAAACTAGTATGGGGTATGAACATTTCAAACCCTTAGATTGGATGATTGATTGGTTGTTGGTGTTTTAACACCACTTTTAAGCTATTTCATGGCGGCAAGTTTTTATTGGTGAAGGAAGACAGAGTGACAATGCTAGTCGAGTGCACCAGCATAGGTTGGGTTTGAACTCACAACCTCAGTGTTGACCAGCTAGTGATAACAGTAGTAGACCTACTTAGACCACTTGGCCACTGAGGCCATCATCAAACCATTAGAGATCTGCAGACAGAATATGAATTGACAAATAGTTAGCCATAAACAAATAGTTGACACTCGAAATAGCATTTATAATGTTCACTATTGAAGAAAAAAAAGAAAAAAAAAAAGAAAAAGACACATTTGATAACTCTTTTAAAAGAGGGTGCACATACTCAATTTCAACTAACTGCTTTATTTTTAACATGGTTTGTAAAATGTAACATGACTTAGTACCTATGTGTGTATTTTTACTTCACAAATATAAACAACACAATATATTTTTTTACCTCATCATCCCGTTGATCTTTCCTGAGTCCCAACCGGGTATCAATCAAGTCCTAACAATACAATCATGCATATCTAAAGTTAGTGTTAAGTCTACTATGGCTTGTCAACACATACATACTTTCAAAATGACCAAATCATTACTATGGCTAAATTACCATTCTAGATCATAAATTGTAAATTTTATTTAAGATTATATATGAGTTGACATGCCTGTTAATACAGTTATTTTTTTCTACATGTGTTCAAGAAAGCTACAAAGATTTTTCATCTGAATAATTTTTTGTCAACATATGAATGGTAAATATCTAAATGTCTCTCTTTTTTTTAAAAACTTGTTAAAAGTATCACTCAACACTTATATCTATTGCCAATTCATAATTTCTGGCCAAAACACAAAAAAACATCCTAGTTAAAAACTAGAGGCTCTTAAGAGCCTGTGTCGCTCACCTTGGTCTATGTGCATACATGTATTAAACAAAGGACACAGATGGATTCATGACAAAATTGTGTTTTGATGATTGTGATGTGTTTGTAGATCTTACTTTACTGAACATTCTTGCTACTTACAATTTTCTCTATCTATAATAAACTTGGCCCTTTAGTTACACAGAGGAAAATATTTTGTAAAAATTTACAAAAATTTATAAAATTATTAAAAATTGTTAAAAATTGACTCTATAGGAAAATAACTCTTTGAGAGGGTCAACTGACCATTTAGGTCATGTTTACTTATTTGTAGATCTTACTTTGCTGAACATTATTGCTGTTTACAGTTTATCTCTATCTATAATAGTATTCAAGAAAATAACCAAAAACGGCAAAATTTCCTTTAAATTACCAATTCATGGGCAGCAACCCAAAAACGGGTTGTCCGATTTATCTGAAAATTTCAGGGCAGATAAAGTCTTGACCTGATGAACAATTGAAACCCATGTCAGATTTGCTCTAAATGCTTTGGTTTTTGAGTTATAAGCCAAAATCTACATTTTACCCCTATGTTCTATTTTTAGCCATGGCTGCCATCTTGGTTGGTTGGCCAGGTCACTGGACACATTTTTTAACTAGATACTCCAATGATGATTGTGGCTAAGTTTGGTAAAATTTGGCCAAGTAGTTTCAGAGGAGAAGATTTTCGTAAAAGTTAACAGACGCCGCCGGACGCAAAGTGATGAGAAAAGCTCACTTGGCCCTTTGGGCCATGTGAGCTAAAAATGAGCTTTAAGCTAAGTTCTGTCTAAGTAATAATTTCAATTGCAAAGAGTTACATTTTATTTTTAAGAGAAAAGATTAACTTCTACATTTTTTAAAAGTTCTATAATTTCCATGATTTTTTTTGTTTTTTTGTCAGATGAAAAATCTTTAATCAAAATAAAGTTTGCAAAGCATAATTTTAAATATATGAATATCTATAACATTGTATATGAGGGTTTTTCCAGAAGAATAGGTTTTGAAAACACTTTGATTTAAAATGATTGCATGAAACTGTGGATTCATAATTATTTATGTAAACCATGAATTCAAATGTTCAAAAAGTCCAGTTTTTCTATAGGATTGACTATGGAAAAACCAAGAAATTTAATATCAAACAAAATTTGCATTATGTTCCCTCTTGCTAATATAACTATTTCTGGAATAGCCCTTCAAACAATAATATTAAAACAACTGCAAAGAAATATTGAAAAGTACATAATAATATTACTTCTAACTGAATATGTATTGGACATAAAGCAACAACCAATACAAACTATTGCAAACAAATAAATAATATGTTTGTGACACTCAGATAATATACCAAGATGCTAGAATAATCCACTTTTACAGCTAATTTCCTAATGCATGTAAAGCAATACTTTTGTTAGCTTGCTTGCTTTGTTTGTATATTGTGCAATTGCAATTGGGATAATTTCCAATCAAATTAAAGATAATATAAACAGGTTAAAATATGCCTATATATACTGTTTGAAATTGTCAATGTTAATTACAAAGCATGAATTAACGTTTATACAAACAGTGCAAGCAAGCTTACCAAAGTTTTACTCTACCAGCATTAGGAAATTAGCTGTAAGTGCAAACACACAATGAAACTCATAGAGTTTAATTTTCTCATACATGCTAACTCATTCTTATGATTGTGAGAGATTTTTTTTTCACTAAATTTGAACTGAAAACCACATACTGTGTAAAAATCTGTCGATGATTTTGTTTTGACAAGGTGTAACTTTAGTAATAAACCCATCAGTCAAGAAGGACTCACCAAAAAATATTAATCTTTTTATCTCAATATTATTATCAACAAGAATGTGTCCATAGTACACGGATGCCCCACTCGCACTATCATTTTCTATGTTCAGTGGACCATGGAATTGGGGTCAAAACTTTAATTTGGAATTAAAATTATAAAGATCATATCATAGGGAACATGTGTACTAAGTTTCAAGTTGATGTAACTTTAACTTAATCAAAAACTACCTTGACCAAAAACTTTAACCTAAACGTTGCACTAATATTTTCTATGTTCAGTGAACCATGAAATTGGGGTCAAAACTATAATTTGGCATTAAAATTCGAAAGATCATATCATGGGGAACATGTGTATCAAGTTTCAAGTTGATTGGACTTCAGCTTCATCAAAAACTACCTCGACCAAAAACTTTAACCTGAAGCGAACGGACGCACAGACGGAAGGACGAACGAACGATAGAAACGGAGGCACAGACCGGAAAACATAATGCCCCCTACTATCGTAGGTGGGGCATAAAAATAAGTTCCCAATTTTTGGTTTAACTTTCAATTTTGATAAGAGTAAATGTTTATTTCATAAGAAGAACAAATGAAGATATTTTTCGGGACACCTAAAAATATGGTATTTGATCCATGGCAAATCTGAACTATTAGAGTAGAATTTTTGTTACAGAGATTGAGTCGGGTCCATTCCAGCTTTGGGTTGTTTTTTTATTTCTTAATTGTCTAATGTTAAATGTGTAATTTGTGTTTTGGTGATACTTGTTAGTGGGTCTCATTGGGGTCTAAGCGTGACGCGGGATTGCCAATTTTTTGGTAAGTGTGACACGGGAAAGTCAAATTATTGTGTCAGGAAAATGGGAAATGAGGTCTAGCAGGACCTGGGAAATGACAAAAAAATGAGAATTGCTTACCTACATAGTGTTAGCAGGATACGGGAATCTGACAAAACAGTAAGCGGGATCTGGGTTCGGAACCCCCCAATGAGACCCCTTGTTAAAAATTGTTGCACCCAGTATTCGTTTTAAATGAAGTTCATATTAAAAATGATTTTTTTGTGGCCTGTGTAAATGATGTAAATATCAAAGCTACCAAACACAAGTTCAAATTTTAGTGCAAAATTCATTCCATTTTACCTGACTCTTATTGTATTCTTTCAGATTTTTTGGCTAACAATATTAACGCAAATTATTATTGTAAATTTTACCAACAGTCATTAATAAAACATAATTAAAATATCATTAAAAGTGGGTAGAGCATAAAAAGAGAGTGAAAAAGAATTTGAGTGCATGCAATATAAAATCAATGTCAATGAACGAGCTATTTAAGTATTTACATTTAGAAAACAGAAATTAAATGGACAAAAATTAAAAACATGCTGTTTAGTGTACTGATATATATATATATATATAACATTAAGAAGATTAAATTGGCTAAAAGGAATTCTACATTTTCTCTTTTTAAGTAATGCATATAAAATATAACATTTTGTAAAACAGCATTTTGTTGTTTGGATAGTATTGATTTCAAAAAATCAGTACACTACTTAATTTTTTTCCTTTTTTTTTTAAGCCAGATTTTTACCATTTCTTTACCCACTAAATGCTGATCACAAAAAGGGTCATAAGCTATTTCAATACATATATGTAACATAATTATTGTGTTTGAATTGGCTATAAATATTTACAATCATGCTATCTTAATAAATTTATTTCTGATTGATAAGGTTTTGATATTTACCAGGGACATAGAATGGGATAATGTTCCATTGGATCCTACTCTTGGACCAGTACTCTCACTCACCCTCCGTCGGGCAGTCTGAAAAATAACCAAAATTAGTTTGTAGTTTTTATGGCATATAACAAAAGGTATTTACAACATGGAGCTCTATTTGTCATTTTTATCTTCGTGTAAACTGTATGTTCCCTAGAACTTATTTATGATCTTCAAAGGATTTTCACATCTCCCACTTGATGTCCAAAATTCATGATTTTGTCTTTACAAAATGATTCAGTAGAACTAGAATAACCAAATATTGTCAAAATCTTTAATTTGCATGCATTGAAAAGAATGCTGCATAGATTAGATAACTTTGATTCCAAGACAACATATGTTTTTTTATATAGATTAATCCTGCTGCAATTGTTTGCACCTGTCCTCAGTCAGGACTTGGATGATCAGTAGCTGTCGTTTGTTTATGTGGTTTATAAGTGTTTCTGTTTTTTTTTATATAGCTTAGACAGTTGGTTTTCCCGTTGGAATGATTTTACACTAGTCATTTTTTGGGGCCTTTTATAGCTTTCTGTCTGGTGTGAGCTAAGGCTCTGTGTTGAAGACCGTACTTTGACCTATAATGGTTTCATTTTACAAATTGTGACTTAGATGGAGAGTGGTCTCATTTGCACTCATACCACATCTTCTTATATCTAATTATTCTATATATGAATTAAAATTTGTCTTCCATCACCAAGTGACATGAACTAGACAGACAGTTTATGCTTTCAAGAAAGCCTCTCCCCTTTCTGCATGTCACTGATATTCGAACGAATGACTTACCTTTGTTACACCTATTCCTTGACAAACTGATGCAGACCTCCGTGATGCAAATCCAGAAGAATCTGAAAGAAAAGAAATCAAATAAAATGTTATATGCATAATTGTTTATACTTCCTCATTTGAACCCTAGTGGATAACAGTAAAACTACCGATGGTCGTCCGCAAAAGCTTCAAATACAATACAGTTATCTCTATTCTAATGCAAAACAAGTTCATAATTAAATTTCAATCATTATTTCAGTGTAAAATCTTCATTAAGGAAAATTCCGCGAAAAGATGTTATCTTCTTTGGTCCCTACACTAGGTGACGTCATAGGTATGCTTCCGGCGTCAAACATAAACACCCGGCGTTTTCTGGCTTCTGTGCCACTTCAGAATGTTAGAAAGTTTGATAAAAAGAAGATTTCTAGGTGCAACATGTGAGTTTTTTTGCTTATTATTGTAAAAATTACATGTCAATACATTCAGCTATTCAAAATGTCGGCTTCCTTAGTTACAGACAAGGAGATAGAAAATTTTACGCTAATTGTCATCCAATCAGAATCATTGATACAAAATAATTGCATTAGAATAGTAAACTGATAGTCCCCAAGGGTTTCACCAGCCAAATAGCAAGTACAAATGTACTTTGGAAAATTTTGATATTGTTTTGATTAAAGTTTGCTGAAATAAAATTTTGGAAATCATTTTAAATTAAGGAATATATCTCCCTCATGCAAATGGTCTGAACGCTGTGTCCAGATTTGGTTATACTCTAGGTTCTTTTTTATTTGATCAGCTCTTTGCCTTTTATATAAGGCTTTTATATTTTCAAATATCTTTAAAAGTTTTGGCCTACAGCGTCACTGGTGAGACATTAATTGTTGAAATGGTGCAGTAATACTTGTGCCATTTATGTTTTTGTCTCGTCAGTAATCATACCACTCTCCATAATGCAGAATAACACATCAAATTATTTGTATATTAGCAGGTATAAACTTTGAGGTTTTGCAATAACATGTTGTGTTATTTACTTTTGTCACTTTCACTTGTGTATATCAATTTTCTCTTACTCTTTCTTCGTTTAAGAATTAAAAGTTGTAAAGGAAAACCCCAATTTTCTCTTACTCTTTCTTCGTTTAAGAATTAAAAGTTGTATAGGAAAACCCAATGGCAAAAGCACCGAATTGATAAGATGTGGTTTGTTTATACGAATATGCAACTAGGTAAGCAAGAGAATTCATATTAAAATATACCTGAATCAAAAGTGTGACCAAACGGGCGACCATCTTGAATAAGTTTCCTGAAAAAGAAAGTCATATTGTATTTTTTTCAAACCAAATGTGAATACGCATGAGTAAAAATAGATTTGTTTCAGATTTTGAAGTCTTCCTGCTTTTTTAATGATATATTGTTGGTGTTTAACATGAAAATTCTTAAGCACTTTCAACATATTTTAAAAATCAAAGTATTAGCAAACCAGAAAGAGGTGATTGAAAATGAACACATTCTATAAGGCCTTACCTAGCTTCTTCAAGTTCCTTATGTTCTTGTTCATATGCCATTTTTAGATTTTCAACATGAGCTATCATCACTTCTATTGCTTTACTCATTCTTTTCTCCTGCAATTATATATACCATTAGATTTTCCTATGATAAAATTTCATATTACTTGTTGTTAAAATCCACTAAAAATTACTAAATTCATTTTGCATATTTTAGGAAATAAAGATTAACTGTGAGGAGCTATTCATCGCTAGTTGATTACCCTTTTCTTGATTTTGAGTGAAAGGAAAAAAAAAAACATAAACCAAACTTATTATTGACGATGCTTATTTTTTCTTCATTGTTTCATGCCACAGCTTTTTATATTGTAAATACAGTAAGGGTTTTACTCATTGCTAAAGGACATACAGTCTATAGTTTTTGACATCCTCATACTTTGGTCTCTGGTAAGAGCTACTGCGGATTCATTTATTTTCTTGGGTATCAATTTCCGTAGATGGATAAAAACTTGCATTTTTAGTGGATATTGAATTTTGTGGTTTCCAAAAGTCTGCAGTCAATCATACAGCAAATTTGCAATTTGTTGACCATTTAAATTCCTGGTTTCCCTGTACCCATGGAAATTGGTATGCAACGAATATTTGATTTTTTTAATTTTTGGTGTTTTAACACCACTTTTAAGCACCGCTTTTGGGCTATTTCGTGGCAGCCAGTTTTTACTGGTGGAGGAACCTGGAGTGCCCGGAGAAAACCATCGACCTTCGATAGGAAAACTGACAATCCTAGTCAATTAAGATTGGCGTCGAGTGCACCCACAGGAGCGAGATTCGAACTCACAACCTCAGTGTTGACTGGCTAGTGATTACAGTAGTAACTTTCAACGAATAATAGTTAATCCACAGTATCATATTTGCAATCATACCACATCTCTTTATTTTCATCTCCCTTTTCTGATTTTACCTACAGTAAGCATTCTAGCAAATATTTCAATGGAGCATACCTGCCAACTGTCACCCTTTGCAGGGGGCTCCACATTGGAAAATTTGAAATAGAAATTTGGTCCACAGTTCTAAACAAAACAATCAATTTACCAGTGGTATAGCATTGTAAGAGTATGGAGAAGCAAATAAACAACATAAAAATAAATTTGAAGGCCCCTTCAAAGGTTTTGTAAGACTATGACAGCCATCTTGCACGTAAAACCCCCATGGGCATTTTGAAATGTTGGCAGGTATGATGGAGCAATCTTGAGTTTTTTTTTTTTTTTATAAGCGAGTTACAATGGTAGACCTGAGGTCAATTGGGGTAAATGACATCATTGAACAATCGTCTCATAACATGATGTTAAACATAAGCATAAAAAAATTTACCGTAAAATTTATAATTTTGAAAGAGGTCTATACAATAATTACTTGTTGGACAGCACCAAATACTTCAGCCCTACTGGAAACTTTTGTTGATGTCTGTTCCAATACATCTATATGTCGTCTGATCTTCTTCAATACATCTTGTACTTGGGAATCTACACATTCTGGTAACTGGCTGATGGTCTGTAAAGAGGATAATAGAAATTCTTTAAAACAATTAAGTCAACTATTTTGAAAATTGCATATGGCTAAAAAAAAACAGGTTCAATCCACCATTTTATACATAAGAAAATGCCTGTACTAAGTCAGGAATATGACAGTTGTTATCCATTCGTTTGATGTGTTTGAGCTTTTGATTATGCCATTTGATTAGAGACTTTATGTTTTGAATTTTTCTCAAAGTTCAGTATTTTTTTTATTTTACTTTTTGTTTGCTGGGAATCACTTTGGAATAGCATATTATACCTATATATCAATTTTCATTGATAACCTAGAATAAAAAGATGTTTTTTAAAATCAAAGTTATAAAATCTATGATGATATGATACTTTATTACACTATAAACTTTTTCAAATGTATTATTTTTCTGTTTGAGATGTTAAAAGGTGTTAACATTTTACTATAAGACTTGAATTACTGATCATTTTGCTATTAAAATGATTTGCACCCATTTAATAGTCAAACTAATTACTAAGTGACTTTTATCTCAAGTTAATGAGGCAATAACTGTTAGAAAATTTGAATGAGGCAATAACTGTCAGAAAAACAACAGGAACTTTTAATGATACTGATAACCCTAAAATACATCTTTCTTAACAAGTTATGAAACAGCTGTTTTTTTTGTGTTTTTTCTTACATAAATAAGGCGGTTAGTTTTTTTGTGATTGTTTTATTTTGTCATTTCGGGGTCTTTTATAGCTGACTATGCGGTATGGGCTTTGATCATTGTTAAAGGCTGTATGGTGACCTATAGTTGTTAATATCTGTGTCATCTTGGTCTCTTGTGGAGAGTTGTCTCATTGGCAATCATACCACATCTTCTTTTTTTTTATAGTTATCAAACCAAGTTTTTGCCTTATATTGTAGACCTTTTCTAGATTGTCATTTTGTATTTATCTGTTTTAAAGTCATATGAAACAAGTGACTGGTGAAAAATAATGTTTATCCAATTCATGAACCAATGCATACATGTATATATCATAAACTTAATCTTCCGTGCACAATTTTATCATTTTTTATGCAAATATATATCGTATAATTGTCAATTTTTGTTCTCTCTGTCATTAAATGCTGTGTTTTGACTCCGAAGTTTACCGATTGTCACCTTATAGTAAACAATCAGCCTATGTTTAACATGTACAATCAGATAAAGTTTATTTCAGTGACAGATCCATGTGTATTGCAATCACTGGATTTTTACAAAAAGGTTCATGCTAAGGTCACTATGCATACAGAAAATATGTCGGCGAATTGCTTCCTGGAAGCAAGCAATTAAAAAAATGTAAACTTCTTCTAAATGTGGACAAATTAAAGAATTTTCTTCAGAAAAAAGTATATGTAAATAAGTTTAAATAATGAAAACTATCCATTTTGTTATAAAAAACATATGCATTTTTTTTTACTGGAGGTTATATATGACTTAAAGTCATGTTTTATAAACCAGAAAACAACATAGATCTCAAAGACAATGGTTCCACTTTTTTTTTATATGATAACAGAAACACATAATTAGTACTGATTCAAACAATTTGGTACATGCTTATTCGGTGCATTACATTTGTGCGCAAAAATCATTACGTTTGCGAGCTTTTGATTACAATTGCGCGCATTTTTTTGACAGGTAAACCCAGGTAAAATACAGGTAATAATACTTATTTATTTATAATTTGTTCAATTATTTACCCTGCTCACCAACGATGAGGTGGAAGTGGGATTTCGAGCAAGATAATTCCGTTTTATTTTGCACAAGCACTAAATCCTAGAAATCTATACAGATAAAATTGTTAAAATGCTTAAACATAGCTAATCTTAAAAAAGGTAAAGGTATAATTGATAAATTCATTACTTCACATGTTGTTACGTGCCGAAACTCCATGTTTGTGCCTTGGTGTAACTTTAAAAAAATAACTTAAATTATTTACTAATTTTAAAAACGATCACTATTCATTGAAACACTTTTTATTCTGAAACATTCACAATGAAGTTACATGTATGTCTTAAGCTATACTACGGAGTTTATAATGCTCACTTTAAAATTTGTTTTAACATATCAACAAATTATAATTTGAATTTAGAAATATTTTCAAAATTAATAATTGATAGTCATGTTTATTATGAAAATGAAAAATATATATAGTCAATTGTAATTTAATTTAAATTTTTACCTGAATTTACCTGTAAAATGAATGCGCGCAAATGTAATCAAAAGCTGTGCGCAAACGTAAAACATTTTAATCCCCAAATGCGCGCAAACGTAGTGCGCCCTGCTTATTATATGATACACCAATTTTTGTAAAATTTGACACCAGGAAATAACATAAATATCAAGTTTTGTTTTAATCCTACACCTTTTCTATTCATTTAATATACCAAATCAGGAATATGACAGTTGTCGTCCATTTGTTTGATGTGTTTGAGATTTTGATTTTGCCATTTGATTTTCCTCGGAGTTCATTGTTCATGTGATATTACTTTTTAGTCAACAATTTTTAGTAATACAAACCTCCAAAGATGTCCTAAGACCTTTAATTTCTTTGTCAACATTTTGTTCAGATAAATCTCTATATCTTTCTTGTATCTCTAGTCGTTTCTCTAAAGTCAATTTGTCTGTTTTGAAGGCTAATGAAAGACTGGTAAACTTATTCTGCAAAGTAAAAATAAGGATCATGTTTATATTTCTCTATAGTTTATTCATCCAGTGGCAAATATTACACAGATTACATGACGAGAAGTTGTTGATTTATAAAAATTATAAAAACAGACTTAGCTGAGTTTTTAACGTGCTAGTTCATAAGGTATCAGTCCACAGAAAGACATCCAATCTAATCAAAGAATCATTTACACTCGCAGCAAATCATTCTTTGCTCATATTCTTAAATTCAAGGCTTAAAAAAACAAAAACCAAATTTCTTGTGTTGGAGTGATCATACTTGAAATCAAACTCATGACCCCAAGTCTCAAGGTGAGCATACTACCATAAAATAACAATATTGTAACAAAATGAATATTTATAACTGAACGGCATAAACAAAATAATATCAATTGTATAATCATAAAGTAAAGGAGATATTGGGTACAATGACTTTCATCCAACTACCAAAAAAAAAACACAAATAGACAAGTAAATTTGCCTTTTATCAAGCTTTATTCGTTTCTTGACCTTTGCATACATAATATTACCATCACACGATCATAACACATTTATACTTAAAAGACCTTCCACAAAGAATTTAAATTAATCTGTTTACAACTGCATTTACCATTGTGTTAATTGCACAATGCATCCCATTATTGACGCAGGTATAAGCAATATCTGTTTCCTTCAAGGTGGTAAAGGCCAGGGTTATTTTCATGCAATTTAATCTTAGTTTATTTTGAAATGTTTATGTGTTGAAAGGTTGTTACTCACAGATGTTTGTGCAAATATATTTAAGGAATGACTTTAATATTTTTTCTGTCTATGAAGACATAAAACGAGAAGCTAGCCTAGCTGCTATCAATATCTATGTAGCAGCTAGGCTAGCTACATGTTCAATAGTCATATTTATTCTTTTGTGTGCTGATATCCATTTTGAATCTTCGACATCTGAGCATGTTTGATTTATCTTATTATTTTACATCATACCTGACGTGATAATTAACTATCAAATTGATTGACTACAACTTGGTGATTAACTTACTTCTTAAAACTTTAATCTGATACAGAATAGACCGGCAGACCAGACAGACTGACAGAAAACATAATACCCCTCAATATCAAAAGCAAAAAAAAATACCCACAAATTAAACATCATATATATCTTTTTAACAAGGCATGCACAATTTAAAGGTAAAAGAATTGTATGTATGAAATTTTAACACTGCAGGGTAAGAATTTTAGGCTGAATAAGCTGGAAAAAAACTCATCAAAGAAAAAAATAATACAGCTTTTGAACTTTATCAATAGATGTATAGATGTGTAGTTTTCTAATGTTAATTTCATGTATAAGATATAAAAAGCTAATGAGGTGCTAAATAACCTGTCAGATTAGGAGGAAAGCTGCCAAACGAAATCTGTCTTGCATTAACATAATTCATTTCTCAACTTTAATTCTATAATGACAAGCATGTTCTGACACAGCATGTGCTTGATCTCCTTTAAAATTCCTTTCACATTGAAGTTTAAAACATTATTATACTCAAGCAGTGCACATTTAAATGTGGAGAAAGAGTTTAGTCTGTTTATATTTAAATCAGTTGATTGACTTGTCGAAAGGGGTATACCTAAAACTTGATAAAAAGAGTTATTTATAGACATCCTATTTCCAAATCATGTATATCCTTGTACACCTGATATTGCAGTAAAAAAATATCTATTTATAGACATCCTATTCTTCTCATATATGTTATGATGGTATGATAATAAACCCCTCACCGGAAGGTTTGTGCCTGATATTCATATGACAAAGACATAATCTTTCAGTCAGTTTATTTGAAGTCTGGAGCTGGCATGTCAGTTAACTGCTAGTAGTTTGATGTTATTTATGTATTATTGTTATTTTGTTTATTTTCTTTGGTTACATCTTCTGACATCAGACTCGGACTTCTCTTGAACTGAATTTTAATGTGCGTATTGTTATGCATTTACTTTTCTGCATTGGCTAGAGGTATAGGGGGAGGGTTGAGATCTCATAAACATGTTTAACCCCGCCGCATTTTTGCACCTGTCCCAAGTCAGGAGCCTCTGGCCTTTGTTAGTCTTGTATAATTTTAATTTAAGTTTCTTGTGTACAATTTGGAGTGTAGTATGGCGTTCATTATCACTGAACTAGTATATATATTTGTTTAGGGGCCAGCTGAAGGACGCCTCCGGGTGCGGGAATTTTTCGCTGCATTGAAGATCTGTTGGTGACCTTCTGCTGTTGTCTCCTCTATGGTTGGGTTGTTGTCTCTTTGACACATTCCCCATTTCCATTCTCAATTTTATCCTATTTCCAAATGTTATATTCCTGCACACCTTATATTTTGCAGTAAAAGAAAAACTATTTATAGACATTCAATTTCAAATCATGTATCCTTTGGGCCAAAAATAAAATATTGTTTGTTTCCCCTCACCCAACCAACATAAAAATGACTGCAACCCGAAAAATTTTATTGGCCATTCTTGTCCACTATTTTTTTTTTTTATATATCTTTCCGATGCTGTAGTCATCGAGCGTTGGGTTTTGGTGATACCTTCCCGATGCTGTAGTTTTAAATCAAGGTATTTTTGCATTGTAGCGTCTACATGATTCAGAATCAAGGAAAACAAACAAAATGCTTTGCCACACGATTTGTTTGTGTGCAAGGGTAATCATTTTTAAAAATAAAACTAGAGGCTCTAAAGAGCCTGTGTCGCTCACCTTGGTCTATGTGAATATTAAAAGAAGCAGATGAATTCATGACAAAATTGTGTTTTGGTGATGGTGATGTGTTTGTACATCTTACTTTACTGAACATTCTTGCTGCTTAAAATTATCTCTATCTATAATGAACTTGGCCCATTAGTTTCAGTGGAAAATGTTAGTAAAAATTTACAAATTTTATGAAAATTGTTAAAAATTGTCTATAAAGAACAATAACTCCTAAGGGGGTCAATTGACCATTTCTGTCATGTTGACTTATTTGTAAATCTTACTTTGCTGAACATTATTGTTGTTTACAGTTTATCTCTATCAATAATAATATTCAAGATAATGACCAAAAACAGCAAAATTTCCTTAAAACTAACAATTCAGGGTCAGCAACCCAACAACGGGTTGTCCGATTTTATCTAAAAATTTCAGAGCAGATAAATGTTGACCTGATCAACAATTTCACCCCATGTCAGATTTGCTCTAAATGCTTTGGGTTTTGAGTTATTAGCCAAAAACTGCATTTTACCCCATGTTCTATTTTTAGCCATGGAGGCCATCTTGGTTGGATGGCCAGGTCACCGGACACATTTTTCAAACTACTAACCCAAAAGATGATTGTGGCCAAGTAGTTTCAGAGGAGAAGATTTTTGTAAAAGATTACTAAGATTTACGAAAAATGGTTAAAAATTGACTATAAAGGGCAATAACTCCTAAAGGGGTCAACTGACCATTTCAGTCATGTTGACTTATTTGTAAATCTTACTTTGCTGAACATTATTGCTGTTTATAGTTTATCTCTATCTATAATAATATTCAAGATAATAACCAACAAGAATGTGTCCACAGTACACGGATGCCCCACTCACACTATCATTTTCTATGTTTAAAGGACTGTGAAATTGGAATAAATTCTCTAATTTGGCATTAAAATTAGAATGATCTTATCAAAGGGAACATGCATACTAAGTTTCAAGTTGATTGGACTTCTACTTTATCAAAAACTACCTTGACCAAAAACTTTAACCTGAAATTTGCACTATCATTTTCTATGTTCAGTGAACCGTAAAATTGGGGTCAAAACTCTAATTTGGCATTTAAATTAGAAAGATCATATCATAGGGCACATGTATACTAAGTTTCAAGTTGATTGGACTTCAACTTCATCAAAAACTACCTTGACCAAAAACTTTAACCTGAAGCCAAAAACTTTAACCTGAAATTTGCACTATCATTTTCTATGTTCAGTGAACCGTAAAATTGGGGTCAAAACTCTAATTTGGCATTTAAATTAGAAAGATCATATCATAGGGCACATGTATACTAAGTTTCAAGTTGATTGGACTTCAACTTCATCAAAAACTACCTTGACCAAAAACTTTAACCTGAAGCCAAAAACTTTAACCTGAAATTTGCACTATCATTTTCTATGTTCAGTGAACCGTAAAATTGGGGTCAAAACTCTAATTTGGCATTTAAATTAGAAAGATCATATCATAGGGCACATGTATACTAAGTTTCAAGTTGATTGGACTTCAACTTCATCAAAAACTACCTCGACCAAAAACTTTAACCTGAAGCGGGACAGACGGACGAACGGACGAACGAACAGACGGACGAACGGACGCACAGACCAGAAAACATAATGCCCATAAATGGGGCATAAAAACAGCAAAATTTCCTTAAAATTACTAATTCAGGGCCAGCAATTCAACAATGGGTTGTCCAATTTATCTGAAAATTTCAGAGCAGATAGATCTTCACCTGTTTAACAATTTTACCCCAGTCAGATTTGCTCTAAATGCTTTGGTTTTTGAGTTATAAGCCAAAAACTGCATTTTACCCCTATGTTCTATTTTTAGCCATGGCGGCCATCTTGGATGGTTGGTCGGGTCACCGGACACATTTTTTAAACTAGATACCCCAATGATGATTGTGGCCAAGTTTGGTTAAATTTGGCCCAGCAGTTTCAGAGGAGAAGATTTTTGTAAAAGTTAACGACGACGCCGGACGCCAAGTGATGAGAAAATAGATATAGGAAGATGTGGTGTGAGTGCCAATGAGACAACTATCCATACAAATAACAATTTAAAAAGTAAACCATTATAGGTTAAAGTACGGCCTTCAACACAGAGCCTTAGCTCACACCGAACAACAAGCTATAAAGGGCCCCAAAATTACTAGTGTAAAACCATTCAAACGGGAAAACCAACGGTCTAATCTATATAAACAAAACGAGAAACGAGAAACACTTATATATTACATAAACAAACGACAACTACTGTACATCAGATTCCTGACTTAGGACAGGTGCAAACATTTGCAGCGGGATTAAACGTTTTAATGGATCCAAACCTTCTCCCTTTTTCTGAAACAATAGCATAACATCACAACAAAGAAAAACATACTATAAAATATCAATTGGCAGACTTAACTCAATCAAAAAACGTATGATTAAACAATGAAAGAATAAATTTGATCTGCGATATCTGAATACAAATGCACAGTTAATTAAATATTAGAGACAAACATTCATGACCAAAAAGCTAACAAACAAATTCAAAAACAGGACATGACTGAGAAATATTTAACCAATCAATGTTCACTTTAGAAAAAAACCGTTTTTTTTATAATCTTGAAGTTTATACAAATGTTGTAAGAATAAGTGAAGATATTACAAATAATCAAAGCTGGTGTACAGACAAGATCCGTATAAATAAAAAATGACAAAAAAGCATTATAAACAGTATCAACAGGTCGAATTAACAAGAAAATACGATTTGAGAGTACTCGCAGTTACTGACAGCTAGTTAAAAGCCAAAACCAATTAATAATAAAAAATCATGCATCAGAGACTAAAATCGACTAAAACACATCACAGGGATTTAGTATTTTAACGTCATTAATAGTCAAAGAAGACATGACTTGTGCAATGCCAAAAATAAATGTATCGACAGGTAGTAGTATAGTGAAGAGCGACTTCTATAGAAATAAAAGTTAACGTGTCTGTGTCTCTATACATCTCGCCTCAAAAGATAATGAAATTTAGTTATGTTTTAATTTGCTAATGACAATATCAATATTAGTGCCAATGTGAACTATATTCAGAGATCTTATTACAATATCGGTACGATAACCCTTACTTATAAGTTTGTTTAAAGGTTCGATGAGTTTACAAGGATCACATAGTGATTTCCTCGCTTTAAGTACAATATTACCATAAAATTTAGGATGTGAAATACCATTTTTAATAAGCTTTCTACAGGTATAGCCAAATTTACTAATCAAATCTTTGTATCTATGAAAGAATTTAGTAAAAGTTTTAAGTAATGAAAAGCTCACTTGGCCTTTTAGGCCAGGTGAGCTAAAAAAATGAAGCATCTTTCAACCCGCTAATTGCATCTAGATTTGCTTTGTGTCTAACCTCTGTTCCTGTTTAAAGGATAAAATCTTAAAGACTTTCAGTAAAAATGGTCCGACTCCTGCCTTAAAATCTATCTACTTTGTCTTTGAACAGGTTGGGCACAAGTCAGGTAATGTGGGACACATGTATTCCCTGCTTTCAGGGAACGTCCCTGTTTTCTGTGGTAAAACAAATCCAGTTTAAATGGGGTTTCTTTTTTTAAATTTATGGAAAAAAAAATACAAAAGGAGACATTATAACTGCATCAGTAGAATTCGTAAATACGTGAAGCCTCGTTTCTTCGTGAACTCGAAAAAAACATACAAATCTTTGTTTAGGAATCAATTGACCAAGCTGCATGATCCAGGTGTAACTGAATGTAACTGAATTATGTTCACTTCTATCTAACAATTCATTGAATTTTAATTCCCAAGTGATTAACATACCTGTATCTTTTTGTCATCTCATAATTGATCATCAAGGTACATGAATTGGTGAACAAAGGAATTGTTTTGTTGTGAGTTATGCATCAAATAAGACTTGAAATAAGCTTGATTTTTAACTAAAAAACACTTGCTATCATTAAGCATTGATAACAAGTACAATGTGCACTTTTGTAGATTTCATTACATTAAATGAAAAAGGAAACTAGAGGCTCTAAAGAGCCTGTGTCGCTCACCTTGGTCTTGTGCATATTAAACACGGATAAATTCATGACATAATTGTGTTTTGGTGATAGTGATGTGTTTGTAGATCTTACTTTACTGAACATTCTTGTTGCTTCAAATATCTCTGTCTATAATGAACTTGGCCCAGTAATTAGAGTGGAAAATATTTTCTACAAATTTACAAAAATTTATGCAAAATGTTAAAAATTAACTATAAAGGGCAATAACTCCTTAAGGGGTCAATTGACTATTTTGGTCATGTAAACTTATTTGTAGATCTTATTTTGCTGAACGTTATTGCTGTATACAGTTTATCTCTATCTATAATAATATGCAAGATAATAACAAAAAACGGCAAAATTTCCTTAAAATTACCAATTCAGGACAGTAACCTAACAACGGGTTGTCCGATCCATGTGAAAACATCAGGGCAGATAGATCTTGACCTGATAAACAATTAAACCCTGTCAGATTTTCTCTTAATGCTTCGGTTTTTGAGTTATAAGCCAAAAACTGCATTTTACCCCTATGTTCTATTATTAGCCGTGGCAGCCATTTTGGTTGATTGTCCAGGTCACCCCACACATTTTTTAAACAAATTACCCCAATGATGATTGTGGCAAAGCTTAGTTTAATTTGGCCCAGTAGTTTCAGAGAAGAAGATTTTTGTAAAAGATAACTAAGATTTACGAAAAAATGGTTAAAAATTGACTATAAAGGGCAATAACTCCTTCAGGGGTCAACTGACCATTTTGGTCATGCTGACCTTTTTGTAAATCTTACTTTGCTGAACATTATTGCTGTTTACCGTTTATCTCTATCTATAATAATATTCAAGATAATAACCAAAAAGAGCAAAATTTCCTTAAAATTACCAATTCAGGGGCAGCAACCCAACAACAGGTTGTCCGATTCATCTGAAAATTTCAGGACAGGTAGATCTTGACCTGATAAACACTTTTACCGCTAGTCAGATTTGCTCTAAATGCTTTGGTTTTTGAGTTATAAGCCAAAAACTGCATTTTACCCCTAGGTTCTATTTTTAGCCATGGCGTCCATCTCAGTTGGTTGGCCGGGTCACGCCACACATTTTTTAAAATAAATATCCCAAAGATGATTGTGGCCAAGTTTGGATTAATTTGGCCCAGTAGTTTCAGAGGAGAAGAATTTTGTAAAAGATTACTAAGATTTACGAACAAGAGGCTCTCAAGAGCCTGAATCGCTCACCTGAATTTTTTTGGTTTAATCTCTCATCAATGATTATTTTGGCTTTTCAATTTATTTAAATGTTCTTTGAATCGTCCTATTTTCTTCAAAAGCAAAAAAAAAATCATTTTCTCCTATGTTCTATTTTAGCCATAGGAGCTATGTTTCTTGACATACAAGGAAATGAAATATAAAATTTATACTAGATACTCTGAAACTCTGAAACTCATTTAGCCTAAGTTTGGCTGAAATTGATACAGCAGTTTCATAAGAGAAGATTTTTTAAAGTAAGTCAACATGATGAACAAATTGTGAAAAAAGTCTTTAAAGGGCAATAATTCCTAAAGAGGTCAATTGACAATTTTGGTCAAATTGACTTATTTGTAGATCTTACTTTGCTGATCATATTTGCTGTTTACAGTTTATCTTTATCTATAATAATATTCAAGATAATGACCAAAAACTGCAAAATTTCCTTAAAATTACCAATTAAGTGGCAGCAACCCAACAATGGTTTGTTTGATTCATCTGAAAATTTCAGGGCTGATAGATATTGACCTAATGAACATTTTTACTCCATGTCAGATTTGCTCTTAATGCTTTCGTTTTTGAGATATAAGCCAAAAACTGCATTTGACCCCTATGTTCTATTTTAAGTAACGGCGGCCATGTTTTTTGACGGATCAAAAATCAAAGCACACACTTTGTGCAGGATATACTAAGGAACAATCATGTTAAGTTTCATTCAAATCCATTCAGTAGTTTCAGAGAAGAAGATGTTTGAAAAATTGTTAACGACGACAGACGACGACGGACGCCAAGTGGTGAGCTAAAAATGGTTAAAAATTGACTATAAAGGGCAATAACTCCTAAAGGGGTCAACTGACCATTTTGGTCACGTTGACTTATTTGTAAATCTTACTTTGCTGAACATTATTGCTGTTTACAGTTTATCTCTATCTATAATAATATTCAAGATAATAGCCAAAAACAGCAAAAATTCCCTAAAATTACCAGTTCAGGGGCAGCAACCCAATAACGGGTTGTCGGATTCATCTGAAAATTTGAGGGCAGATAGATCTTGACCTGATAAACAATTTTACCCCGTCAGATTTGCTCTAAATGCTTTGGTTTTTGAGTTATAAGCCAAAAACTGCATTTTACCCCTATGTTCTATTTTTAGCCATGGAGGCCATCTTGGTTGGTTGGCCAATTCACGCCACACATTTTTTAAACTAGATACCCCAATGATGATTATGGCCAAGTTTGGTTTAATTTGGCCCAGTAGTTTCAGAGGAGAAGATTTTTGTAAAAGTTAACGACGCCGGACGACGCCAGACGCCAAGTGATGGGAAAAGCTCACTTGGCCCTTCGGGCCAGGTGAGCTAAAAAAGGGAGCCCTGTTTACTGTTTTTTTTAAACACCAGAAAACTAGGGTGTACACTGAGTTAGAATACAGGGAATACCCCACTTTTCTTGACTTGAGTCTTACCTGTTGAATTTTGTACAAATTCAATATAGAAAACCATATCAAGGAATAAAATAAAATAATTTGCCTACCTACCTACCCATACCCTAACAACCTCAGTCAGGAGAGGGGAAACAAAGAAATTTATAATGTTGGCCTTACACCTGATATTGTAGTAAAACAACATAATTTTAGAAGAAAAATAGCAGAAAGTAACCCAAGTTTATTGTACTGTAAATTGCTACTGGATCTTTGCAGTGTACTTAAATGTTAGGAGTAAATGATGTATACAAGAACCAAAAAAATCAGTCTTACCAAATATTTCCTTATTGTTAAATTTGTATGTACTAACTAGTAACCTTCCTCTAGAAGTTTTTTGTACCGATATTTCCTCATTCTTTTTGGTGGAAATAACACAAGATTTTTGTTTATGTCTTGATGGTTATATTGCACAATTAAGACGAATGCAAACAAATCATTAAATGCATTACACATGCATCAGAATGTCAAGCAGAACCATTAGGGCTTACTTAACACATACATTTGAATGACAAGCAAATTCATCAAGACTTACAAAAACACAGGCATTTGACTCCCAATCGGATAAATTAAGATTATCTATAGCAAACTAGGATACAAACATACCTCTATTTCAGATTCTGTTAACTGATGGATACTGAAAAAAAAAAAAAAAATTGTAACATACTATTTTATAGACAGTTACTACAATTCAAAGGCATTTCTTCATTTATTACTCATGCTGTCCATTTAAGTCCAGAAAACCAAATATAACATAAAATCCAATTCTGCATAAGTGACCAATAAAATCTTGAAGCCCACTACTTTTTATACAATTTACTATGGATTCATTAACATTCGTTGGATACCAATTTTCATGGATTTCTTGGGAACAGGGGAACCTGGAATATAAATGTTCAACAAAATACAAATCTTCCGAAGGAATGTATACAAACTTTACTTGGTCGATGCCACTGCTGGTGGAGGTTTATTTCCACGAGGGTATCACCAGCCCAGTAGTGAGCACTTTTGTGCTGACATGAATTATCATTGATATGGTTACATTTATAAATTAACTGTTTACAAAATATTGAATTTTTGAAATATTATGGCTTTTCTACCTCAAGCATAGATTATCTTAGCTGAATTTGGCAAAACTTTTAGGAATTTTGGTCCTCAATGATCTTCACTTTATTTGGCCTTTTAAACTTTTTTGGATTCAAGCGTCATTGATGAGTCTTTTGTAGACGAAACGTGCGTCTAGCGTATATACAAAATTTAGTCCTCAGGTATCTATGATGAGTTTATTTCCAAAACTTATGAATTTCAATATCCTCAAATATGTCAGTTTTCCTCAATCCACGAAAATTGGTACCCATGGAAATAAATGAATCCACAATACTGTGGATTTAATATCATTTGTGGATTACAAATTTTCATGGAATTTGTGAGTACAAGTGAACCATGATTTTTTTTTATAAATTATCTATAGGCTTGTACATGTATATCGTCTCCGGTAAAACCCCAAAATTGAATATCAATCCACAGGACACTAGAACCTACACTTTTACTTGTTACACATACAGCACATTGTAAAATAAGTTTACTGTAGTTCACAAATATTTTACTTTTCATAGACTGAAGCCAATTTCAAACAGACAGTCAAACTGAATATCTTTATTGGACTACCTGAATAAGCCATGAAAGAACAAACAAGTTGGACTGGGTTTCTGCTCACTAATAACAACACTGCTGCAAGATAAGTATTTGATGTGAAAACCCACCACATGGTAGAACATGCTCACATAAATCATGATGCCAAAGGAGTAGGTCCAGTAAGACCCTTTTTTGGCCCCAAAATATAGCAGTTTTACAAAATTGTTAAAATGTAAACTTTTAGTTATTTATTGAACAGAAGAATGCTTCTCCTACATAAATATGGGCTGTTTTTGACAATACAATGCACATATATTGGGTAGTAGCACAATTAAGTCATGCTAAATTACTGAAATCTCCACAATTCTAGCATTTAAGTTAAATTTTAGACGGTTTCCGTGTAAAAAGAAAGTGGCTGCATTCGTGTTCATCCTTGATATTGAAATATATGTTGTATTTGATGATAATACATAACATATATAAAGGTTGTGGATGAACACGGATGTGGCCACTTTCATTTTTGACTAAAACCATCTGAAAAGTGACATTTTTCGGCATATTTTGTAGATTTTTCATATTTGAGCTTGAATCGGATCGTTGACTAAATCAGTTAAAATCTTTCACCTAAACTAATTGAATCAAATGAAATAGACACTTTAGTTATTAAAAAATGGTCAAAATCTCTCGTCAGATGAACCTGAAATTTGAGGCCAAAATCGGTCCTTACCGGACCTACTCCTTTCAGAAAGCTGTATCAAGTATAATATTTCAAAGGTTATGAGAAATATAAGACAAAAATTGCATACAATGGACTGAAAATACATCACACAGTATTGGATGCTTAGATGAAGCTTGATACCAAAAGTCAAATGTGTAACAAAGAACAAATTTCTCTATAAGCTGGTTTTTTTTTAGTTTCACATATCAGGGGTTAAAACTAGCAACCACTTGGCAACAAAAAAGCTTGTGATTGCTTTAAAAATGTAGATATAAGAGATATAGGACGATGTGGTATCAGTGAAAATGAGACAACTCTCCATCCAAGTCACAATTTGTAAAAGAAACCATTATGGGTCAAAATACAGTCTTCAACATGGAGCCTTGGCTCACACCTTATTTGTATTGCTTCTACACAGAAAACTAAGGTACAATGTGCTTACCTTCGTAGAGCTTCTATCACAACATGATGGAATTTATCTGCCATCATGAATATGAAACTTTGATAACGGTAGTCAAATTCACTAGTTAAGGAACCACTCATATGTTTCACTATGACTGAATAATTCTAATGTAACTCCAAACTGGTGTTAATAAGGCCATAACATTATTATCTTAGCTTCATTTGACTTCTATCTTTTTATTCAAACTTTTGCATTTGCATGTAATGTGGTGTTGAATGCACCATTGTATAAAGTTTTCAATTCATTGTTATAATAGAGAACTACCAATTGTCAAATTGTCAGACTATTTTTTTCTTAGTTAAAATTATGTAATACTCAACTATTTTCAAGTGACCTTTTAAAAGGCTATTTGAAGTTATTTAATTTAGTCTACAGGTAAACTGAATTTCAAACTCAATTTCAAATCTTCTGCAGTTAAATTTCAAATTATGCACATAATCTTGAAAAAAAACTGTGCTTAGTCCGAGTACTGCAAACAAGTAATAACTGCACACATTCACTAAATCCTAAAAATCTCTTATCACACTGTTAATCGTAAGCAAAATAAAGCTTTCTACTAAAAATTTTCTTTAATTGGCCAAATTAAGCTGAAAAAAACACATGTTAACAATAAAAGGCTTATCATGGCATCCAGCGAACACTCACAGTACAAATTTACTGGACCATCAATTTGATTAAGATACAAACTTTCTAGATGGTCAAACAGATCTTATGCGAGTCAATAAGTATTCTAAATGGGATTAAATTTGTAGGTAAACTTTAATTTCACACATGATGATATGATAACTGCTTAAAGGTGTCAGACCACCAATTACTCCCTCCAATTTAGAACGTATGTAAAAGTAGTCCTACTCTGACACAAAATAGTGCTTTTGATGTCATTGTTTACTTAAACTAACCAATCAAATTTGCAGAAATGAAACTTTTGGTGAAAGGGAAATATATTTAGACCATTTTGAGCCAAAATTCACTTGTCTATGAGTTTGCATTAAAAATTCAGGATTAATGCGCTACATAGTACACTAATTTAAGATTTCCAGAAAACCGGGAGTTATTTTGGTAGTACCTGTCTTTTCAAGATCAGAAATTTGTTACAAGACTTTAAACATTGGTTGAAAATTTGCATGTAGAAAGGGGATACATGTACAATTCAGGATATACCTGGTTTCCTTGAAGTTAAACTTAAGGTAAAATATTTAGAAAGCTGTGAAAATTGCAAAATTTGGTTGAACAGATAGGGATTTTTAATTGGTGGTCTGACACCTAAAAGGCCACCCCAAATTGTTTGCTGACTCCAAATTTTGGAAGCTAATTTTTTTTTACTGCAATTCTTTGAAAACTTTCGGAACTGTCTTTCCAACTGAAGAAATAATCAATTTTATGTCTAAAGTGCCACAGCTCACACCGATTTACAAAAAATACATTTTTTAAATTTTTTTAATGCTGAAAAAATCAGCTTGCTTCTGAAAACAGAAGCTTTGTAGAATAAAATAAAACTAGAGGCTCTAAAGAGCCTGTGTCGCTCACCTTGGTTTTGTGAATATTAAACAAAGGACGTAGATGGATTCATGACAAAATTGTGTTTTGGTGATGGTGATGTGTTTGTTCATCTTACTTTACTGAACATTCTAACTGCTTACAATTATCTCTATCTATAATTAACTTGGCTTAGTAGTTTCAGAGAAGATTTTTGTAAAACCCAACAACAGGTTGTCCGATTCACCTGAAAAATTCAGGGCAGATAGATCTTGACCTGATGAACATTTTTACCCCATGTCAGATTTGCTCTAAATGCTTTGGTTTTTGAGTTATAAGCCAAAAACTGAATTTTACCCCTATGTTCTACTTTTAGCCATGGCGGCCATCATGGTAAGTTGACCGGGTCACGCCACACATTTTTAAAACTAAATACCCAAATGATGATTGTGGCCAAGTTTGGTTTAATTTGGCCACGTAATATCAGAGGAGAAGATTTTTGTAAAAGATAACTAAGATTTACAAAAAATTGTTAAAAATTGACTATAAAGGGAAATAACTCCTAAAGGGGTCAACTGACCATTTCGGTCATGTTAACTTATTTGTAAATCTTACTTTGCTGAACATTATTGCTGTTTACAGTTTATCTCTATCTATAATAATATTCAAGATAATAACCAAAAACGGGAAAATTTCCTTAAAATTACCAATTTAGGGGCAGCAACCCAACAACAGGTTGTCCGATTCACCTGAAAAATTCAGGGCAGATAGATCTTGACCTGATGAACATTTTTACCCCATGTCAGATTTGCTCTAAATGCTTTTTTTTTTGTTTTATAAGCCAAAAACTGCATTTTACCCCTATGTTCTATTTTTAGCCATGGCGGCCATCATGGTAAGTTGACCGGGTCACGCCACACATTTTTAAAACTAAATACCCAAATGATGATTGTGGCCAAGTTTGGTTTAATTTGGCCACGTATTATCAGAGGAGAAGATTTTTGTAAAAGATAACTAAGATTTACAAAAAATTGTTAAAAATTGACTATAAAGGGAAATAACTCCTAAAGGGGTCAACTGACCATTTCGGTCATGTTAACTTATTTGTAAATCTTACTTTGCTGAACATTATTGCTGTTTATAGTTTATCTCTATCTATAATAATATTCAAGATAATAACCAAAAACGGGAAAATTTCCTTAAAATTACCAATTTAGGGGCAGCAACCCAACAACAGGTTGTCCGATTCACCTGAAAAATTCAGGGCAGATAGATCTTGACCTGATGAACATTTTTACCCCATGTCAGATTTGCTCTAAATGCTTTGGTTTTTGAGTTATAAGCCAAAAACTGCATTTTACCCCTATGTTCTATTTTTAGCCGTGGCGGCCATCTTGGTTGGTTGGCGGGGTCACGCCACACAACTTCTAAACTACATACCCCAATGATGATTATGGTAAAGTTTGGATTAATTTGGCCCAGCAGTTTCAGAGGAGAAGATTTTTGTAAAAGATAACTAAGATCTACAAAAAATGGTTAAAAATTGACTATAAAGGGCAATAACTCTTAAAGGGGTCATTTGACCATTTCGGTCATGTTAACTTATTTGTAAATCTTACTTTGCTGAACATTATTGCTGTTTACAGTTTATCTCTATCTATAATAATATTCAAGATAATAACCAAAAACAGCAAAATTTCCTTAAAATTACCAATTTAGGGGCAGCAACCCAACAACTGGTTGTCTGATTCATCTGAAAATTTCAGGACAGATAGATCTTGACCTGATGAACATTTTTACCCATGTCAGATTTGCTCTAAATGCTTTGGTTTTTGAGTTATAAGCCAAAAACTGCATTTTACCCCTATGTTCTATTTTTAGCCGTGGCGGCCATCTTGGTTGGTTGGCGGGGTCACGCCACACAATTTCTAAACTAGATACCCCAATGATGATTATGGCCAAGTTTGGATTAATTTGGCCCAACAGTTTCAGAGGAGAAGATTTTTGTAAAAGTTAACGACGCCGGACGCCAGACGCCAAGTGATGAGAAAAGCTCACTTGGCCCTTCGGGCCAGGTGAGCTAAAAAAAAGCCAGTCTCTCACCATATTTCAAGTATCAGCTTACAGGAGTTATCATTTTAGAAAAGAAAAATAATAACAAAAAAAACAATTTTTTTAATGACCTTATTACAAATATGCACCAACAACTGGTAAAAGCATTGATAGTACTAAATAGGTTCCCCATACCAGACGCAGGAATCAGATTTCAAAACAAAACTTATTCTGAATGACAAGCATTTGCAAATGATTCTTTCACTAAAAACGAACAAACAATCATTCCAGAATGCCATTAATCAACATCTGAAAAACAAAACAATTCCTTCAACTTTTGACATAACATCAATTCGCTTTTCAAGATTCTTGTATTTGCAAGTACACTTAAACCTTGTTTTGAAAGCTTTGATACGGTAAAAAGGATAAAAGCAAGATAATTTCTACGTTCTTTCAATGGATTATACAGTTTTCTAAACAAATGCTTTAATTCTTTAAATAAAAGCTAACAAAATATTTTAGTTCTCCTCTTTGTGATTGTAAAATCAGATATCAAAACTTTTTGAACTGAAGTTTTACCACTTAAACCTCATATAGGTATTTTTAAAATAAAGAAATCACTAACCACAAATTGTGTTTATAATAGCCAAAATTGAAATTAAAATATTATATTAATATCAAATTAAAACCTAATATTCTCCAAACTCCAATGATTATGAATATGCATGAAATATTTGCCACTGAATGTAAAGGAACAATTTTAAGTCCCGACCAAGTTGTGTATTTAATCTTAGTTAGTCTTCTATACCACTCTTTGATTTTAATGAGTAAGTATTCATAAACATGTTTAACCCCGCCGCAATTTTGCGCCTGTCCCAAGTCAGGAGCCTCTGGCCTTTGTTAGTCTTGTATGATTTTTAATTTTAGATTCTTGTGAATAATTCGGAGTTTAGTATGACGTTCATAATCACTGTACTAGAATGCATATTTTCTAAGGGGCCAGCTGAAGGACGCCTACAGGTACGGGAGTTTCTCTCGCTACATTGAAGACCCATTGGTGGCCTTCGGCTGTTGTCTGCTCTATGGTCGGGTTGTTGTCGCTTTGACACATTCCCCTTTTCCTTTCTCAATTTTATTGTGTGGTACATTTGCAATTACAAACATTCAGCTGGTTAACTGATATTTCGCTCAAAAGTGAATAACTAACCACAAATTGTGTTTATAATAGTCAAAATTGAAATCAAAATTTATATTTGTATCAAATTAAAACCTAATATTCTCCAAACCCCAATGATTATGAATATGTATGAAATATTTGCTACTGGATGTAAAGGAACAATTTAAGTCCCTACTTAGTTGTGTATTAAGTCTTAATTAGTCTTACTATACAACTCTTTGATTTTAATGAGTTAGTATTCATTGTGTGGTGCATTTGCAACTACAATTATTCAGCTGGTTAATTGATATTTCGCTCAAAAGTATTCTGTTATTATTTATAATCAAGTCTTCAGTTATATAATCTAAGCATACTTTTTGTCTGAGTAGGCTTTCCTATACTTTTAAGTAAACCTAATAGGTTAATGGATAAACATTAGACAAAGTTCAAGGCCACAAAAAAATACCCAAAGCTTTTAAAGCCTTTGATCAGTCTTATTCACAAACAGATAATCCATTGATCTAAATGCATGCATTTCAAGTCTTCTATAAAACATTTAAATTTCGTTTTCTTTGTTGGTTTTTTTTTTTGTCTTTTAGTTATACATTAAACCTTAAAAGATAAAAGATAAATTTTTGTCTTCTTTTCCATAAAAAAACCTGTGTATACAAGAAATTTTTCGTGCTATATAATTTTGTCTTCTTTTTCAATATATAAATGACTGTCTGCCAGAAATCTTTTGAACTGTTTCTTAAAATTACGAAACTTTTATTTAGTGGATATTTTGTGTGTTTCAATTCCATTTACATAATAAACTAGACGCTCTAAAGAGCCTGTGTCGCTCACCTTGGTCTATGTGAATATTAAACAAAGGAAGCAGATGGATTCATGACAAAATTGTGTTTTGGTGATGGTGATGTGTGTGTACATCTTACTTTACTGAACATTCTTGCTGCTTACAGTGGAAAATGTTAGTAAAAATTTACAAATTTTATGAAAATTGTTAAAAATTGACTATAAAGGACAATAACTCCTTAGGGGGTCAATTGACCATTTCAGTCAAGTTGACTTATTTGTAAATCTTACTTTGCTGTACATTATTGCTGTTTACAGTTTATCTCTATCTATAATAATATTCAAGATTATAACCAAAAACAGTAAAGTTTCCTTAAAATTACCAATTTAGGGGCAGCAACCCAACAACGGGTTGTCCGATTCATCTGAAAATTTCAGGGCAGATAGATCTTGACCTGATAAACAATATTACCCATGTCAGATTTGCTCTAAATGCTTTAGTTTTTGAGTTACAAACCAAAAACTGCATTTTACCCCTATGTTCTATTTTTAGCCATGGCGGCCATCTTGGTTGGACGGCCGGATCACCGGACACATTTTTTAAACTAGATACCCCAAAGATGATTATGGCCAAGTTTGGATTAATTTGGCCCAGTAGTTTCAGAGGAGAGGATTTTTGTAAAAGATTACTAAGATTTACGAAAAATGGTTAAAAATTGACTATAAAGAGTAATAACTCCTAAAGCGGTCAACTGACCATTTCGGTCGGTGTGACTTATTTGTAAATCTTACTTTGCTGAACATTATTGCTGTTTACAGTTTATCTCTATCTATAATAATATTCAAGATAATAACCAAAAACAGTAAAATTTCCTTTAAATTACCAATTTAGGGGCAGCAACCCAACAACTGAACATTCTTGCTGCTTACAGTGGAAAATGTTAGTAAAAATTTACAAATTTTATGAAAATTGTTAAAAATTGACTATAAAGGACAATAACTCCTTAGGGGGTCAATTGACCATTTCAGTCAAGTTGACTTATTTGTAAATCTTACTTTGCTGTACATTATTGCAGTTTACAGTTTATCTCTATCTATAATAATATTCAAGATTATAACCAAAACCAGTAAAGTTTCCTTAAAATTACCAATTTAGGGGCAGCAACCCAACAACGGGTTGTCCCATTCATCTGAAAATTTCAGGGCAGATAGATCTTGACCTGATTAACAATTTTACCCTGTCAGATTTGCTCTAAATGCTTTGGTTTTTGAGTTATAAGCCAAATACTGCATTTTACCCCTATGTTCTATTTTTAGCCATGGCGGCCATCTTGGTTGGTTGGCCGGGTCACCGGACACATTTTTTAAACCAGATACCCCAATGATGATTGTGGCCAAGTTTGGATTAATTTGGCCCAGTAGTTTCAGAGGAGAAGATTTTTGTTAAAGTTAACGTTGGACGCAGGACGACAACGGACGCCAGACGCAAAGTGAAGGGAAAAGCTAAAAAGATAGATCATAAGTAAATTATATATAATAATTACTTTAGAAAAAAATAAATTTAAAAGATTAAAGACAAATATATTAAATGATACAGAAATAAAAATTAAGTAGAAATATATTTTCCTTTTGAGTATAGTTATTTTAACCTGTCAAATTGCCTTAAGAATAAAAATAATATTTTATGTACATGTATTGCCTTTAACTATTAAAATATTATTATTGGGGATAATTATATTTTTTTCTTCCAATTTTTTATAGGGCAAATAATAGTATGATATAAAATCATCTGATTTAAATATACTGTGGATTCATTATTTAATATTATTGCACAGCAATATAATATTTCCAACAGAAAGTAACCAAATATTAGCGTGCAATGAATTCCAATATTGCACTAGTGTAATAAATCTTCAAAATTCATGACGTCATCAACGACAAAATCTTAGTTTAAACCATTTTTTACTTTCAAATATTATATTGCTATACAATAAAAGGTTTATAGCACGAATATTGGGGAATATTGTCCCTCGTATAACATATATTTCACTCGCAAGCTTGTGCAATATAAAATTCTACTCGGGACAATATTCCCCAATATTCATGCAGTAACCTATATTATTCATTGGATACCAATATTCGTGGGTTTCGTGGGTACAGGTGAACCACAAATTGAATGAAAAATAAATTTCTATAAAGTTGTATCCAGACTTTGGCAGAACCACGAAATCAAATATCCATGAAAATGCAAGGTTTCCGCAATCCACGAAAATTGGTTCCAAGGAATATAAAAGAATCCACAGTATATGAATTAAATTGTTTATCAAGGAAAGTCTATCTATTCATTGATTGGTGTTCAACACTATTGTACTATTTCGTGGTGGTCAGTTTTTATTGTTGGAGGAAGCTGGAGTGCCCACAAGAACCACAGCCTGATAATCATAGTCAATAAGATTGGAGTCTAGTGCACACGACCAGTGCAGGATTAAAACTCACAGTCTCAGTGTTGATAGGCTATTGATAAAGTAGTTCGACTACTTAAGATAACTCTGCCAAAGAGGCCCCTGGAGAAATCCATATATGGACATATCTGCAGATAATAGAAGCATGTCATAACTGTAGTATTAGTTAAGCAGTATGTATTTGAAATTTCATAAAAATAAATATTTCAAAGGATTCTACCAACCCCTGCATCTTGCCTGTAGTTGATTGAGAAGTTGCAATGACAAGGTTTGTTCTGCAAAAATTCTTAACTAAAAAGGGGCATAACAAACAAATACACTCAATAGAGGGAATCAGTTCCTGCCTTCATGCACACCTGTATATTAGGATCTAACAATGCAGTGAGATTCTTACACGAATAATTAAGCCGTTATATTTCACTCACCGTGATTGCTACATTAACTCTGGGAGACAATGACCGTAAAGGGGCGCTGTAATTATTTGAGATAGTATTATTTATGTTGATATGTTAAACCATAGAAGGATGATCAAGTCAATTCTGTCAGAATTTTGAAGTGAAAGGGACATATCTAACAAAATTTAAATAGACTAGAAAATCCTACCCACATGCCTATCTACATATGAAGATCTAACAATGTAAGTTTCATGTTAATGTGATTTAACCTGTATGAGGAGTTGCCATGACAAGATAAATATAGAATACATGATCATGATGTGGTCACCAAAACCTTCCTAAATGTTGATTCTAAAAGAGGTCGATTCATTTTTGTGAAATGGGCATAATTTTGATTAACATATTAAAACAGAATAAAAATTTCATCATATGATAGGTTTACATATAATATTCTTTTATTCTACAAAGTTTGAAGTGAATCTCAAAAAGAAGTTGGTCAGAAAGACAGACAGGCTGATTTCTATTTTACAACCCCCTCTACAAAAAACCCCAAACCAAAACAAAACTTATCTAAATGGAATTCCATAAATTGATCTCTTTTATTAGAAAACTAAACTGTGGGAGAAATAAATAAAAAGATGTGCATGTATTTGAACATAATGTTTATCAGATGAGAAAAATGTTATTATAACTTTGGTAAAAATATAAAAAGGTGTGTGCTTTCTTTTTTAGCATCAAAAGCCACATTCTGAAAAGCCAACATTCTCCATGAATTTTTAACACCATTCCTCAAATTCAAAGATCATTTTTTTTAGTAAGTGTTAAAAACATTTCTGCAGTAAATTTCAAAGGTGTGAAATAAAATACCAGTAAAAAAAACATATAAGTTACTTTCTTTGGTAACAGTTACATTTACTTTCAATTTGTTTATTGATTTTAGGATCATTTGTAGCAAATTTCATGATTATTTCGTGATTTTCTACAACAAACTGAACAAACAAAGATAAATTATCCAGACAAATATCATTTAGGGAATAAACTAGCCTTTAATGATGTGTAAACTAACTTCATTACCATTTTAGGGTAAGATATCTTTACTGGTATATATGTCCTTGGATTATATCAAGTTTCAGAGAGTCAGGCATTAAGTCTGAAAGCCTGTATTTATAGTATATATTGTTTATACAGTCTGTCACTGACTACTAAAGTACATTGTTTTAATCTTGTATCAATTTCTGTCTGACCACTTCATATAAGACCAAAACAAATTATTTTGCAAATAAGAACAAATCTCCTTATGGTTAGTGCTTATAAGTTATAAAATCAAAATATGTGTACTCTTTTACAATAAAATTGAGAATGGAAATGGGGAATATATATCAAAAACCCAAGAAAAGAAAATACTGCACCCAGAGAATGTCATCAGCTGGCCCCTAAAAAAAATTGTGTACTAGTTCAGTGAAAATTGACGTCACACTAACCTCCAAATGAACACTTGATCATTGAAAAATAGTTCACTTTCACACATTCATTATAAAGAAATCAATAAGGAAAAATACAAAAAGAGTTTAAATCTATTTATGACTAAAAAAATTGGGTGTGCAAATATTACAAAACTATCAGATAATATCCAGTTGAAAAAATCATTGTCAATCAATTCATTTCTGAGTTTACCTACATCAGGATGACTCAAAAGTTTGTAAAGACCTATATACCGGTCAATGATATATTTTATTTATGAATATTTCTGAGTACATGTTTATCAACCGTTGTATATGATGAAATATATAGCTGTAGGACAAACAAATTATTCAATGTATCAAATTTTCAATTTCACAAGTTTTTTCGTCCAACAGTTAAATTGTAATTTCTCTCAACATTATCTTTTGTATATAAAATAGAAAGAGTTGACATTTACATTTTAATAGTTTTTTTCCAGCCGATTTGGGTGTTGTTATGTGAGCAGATTTAATGTATAAACATTTACCTAGTTTTGAAAACATTTTGGGTGGAATATATTATGATTTATGCATTTATATATATGCAATGTATTTCGAAAACTTGCTTAAAAAGGAAAAAGACATATTGTCTATATACAAACATCCCTGGACATATATTCAGAATGTCAGAATGTTTCTTCTTCTTCCATCTATTGCATGAACTAACAAGAATGTGTCCCAAGTACATGGATGCCCCATCTGCACTATCATTTTCTATGTTCAATGGGCCGTGAAAATGGGGTAAAATCTTTAATATGGCATTAAAATTAGCGAGATCATATCATAAGGAACATGTGTACATGTACTAAGTTTCAAGTTGATTGGAATTCAACTTCATCCAAAACTTCCTTGACCAAAAACTTAAATCTGAAGCAGGACAGAGGGACGAACAGACGGACAGACGAAAGCACAGTCTAGAAAACATAATGCCCATAAATGGGACATAAAAATAAAATCTAGGTAGCTTCAATTCCATTGTATTGGCTTTGAGTCAGATGATGCTAAGAAAATTTAAACTTCTGAAAATTTCCAAAATGCAGATTCTAGTCCAATAGTTCTTTACTAATGGTATAAAAGCATTCAGATATGTTAGAAGTTTTCAAATTTAAAATTATACCAATAACCTTATGCCTTATGGTAAAAACAAATTATTCGGTTGCCTTAATATGTGCAAGCCAGGGCAGACCGTGAGAGTGCTTTATAGCCAGTCAAGGTCGTTAAAAAACCCAATCATCAAAGTTTTCACTGAATTCTGTCTGCATCCTTTGTACAATTTGATCTTTTTTGTAATGTTGAAAATAAATTTGAAATTTAATAAGTGAAGGCTATATGAGACCTTGAACCATTTAAAATCATAGATACGTATATTATACAAGTTATCAGTTTTTCAAGTACAAAATCTAGTTTATCTTATAAGTCCTCAATATATCTAGTTTATCATTTTTATCAATCTTAAAGAAGATCTATTATATAATTATTTGTGTACCCATGCCCTTTAATTTGTGAAGTCCATTTGTAGTTCAAAAACAAGTTAGATGAGATGGATCCAGGACTTTAAACAAGAATGTGTCCCCAGTACACAGATGCTCCCTCTTCTATGTTCAGTGGACCGTGAAAATGGGTGAAAATCTCTAATATGGCATTTGAATTAGAAAGATCATATCATAGGGAACATGTGTACTAAGTTTCTATTTGATTGGACTTCAACTTCATCAAAAACTACCTTGACCAAAAACTTTAACCTGAAGCGGGACAGACGGATGGACGGACGAACGAACGGACAAATGGACGGACACACAGACCAGAAAACATAATGCCAATAAATAGGGCATAAAAAGAGGGGTTGTTGGTTGCTGCATTTCTTAATTTGAAAATTGCAGTGATAAGGGGATCTAGAAATACATGCTCTAGTCATATGAGTAAGATGCAGAGTTTTCACAGTAATAAAAAAGGAAACAAAAACATCAGTATTTTTTTCATTTGTAAAGGGGTTTAACTGTACAACAGTAAATGTGACGCCAACAAAATTCAAACTTGATCTGTGTTTTGTGGTAATAGGCATTTTGTTTAAGTTTCAAAAGATTTGGTTGAAGCAAACTAAAGTTAGAGAATGGAAACCAACTTTGGGAGTATGTACGTACAGACGGACAAGGGTAAAACTTAATGCTCCCTCCAGTGCCTCCACTATGGCGGGGGCAGAAAAACTAAGCTAGTTAAACAGTTATACAGTCATTCATGAATTTTAATACCATACCAGAAAATTGGTCATTTATAATTAGTTTCTACAGATCATTCTTTTTATTTTATACTGTCATAGCTGAGACAGTACTAATTTAGTAGAGGATCAATCAAATTCCTCATCTAACAAAAATATGCAACATTAGAATTGGGAGCAGCCATCCCCCTTTCACACATTATATAAGTTTCCCTCTATCTGTTAAAGCAAGATTAAAGCAAAATTCATAAAGATGATTTTAAAAAATATCAACATTCAAGGGCAATAACTCCTATAATGAGTCAACTGATGATTTCACCTACTCAACTTGTTTGTAGATTTTGTCTTGTTTATTCCAGCAGTTTATAATTCCACTCTATCAATTCTAGTCTTTCCAATTATATTATTTGGGTGAAATCAACTTTGAAGGGCAATAACTCTTGTAAGGAATGGACTGAAGATTCATATCATGTAGATTCATTTGTAGACCTTGTGGCATAACTTCAAAATTACTTGTCAGATTTTGCCGAAAACTCAACAGTTGATAGATTTGGACCATTTGATCATTCTTCTTTCATTAGTTTTGCTGTTATTGTTTTTTAGTCCTTGAGAATCTTTATAATCTATTTATAGTAATAGTGGCCTGTTTATTTGTCCAGGATTATAATCAATACAAAAAATTATTTGAAATAAAATAACCAGATAATTATTATGGTAAAATTTAGTTCCAATCCATTCAGCAGTTTTAGAGAATATTTTTAAGAATGTTTATGTGGAGGGAAGCCATTGGTTGTTTTTTAAGTTTTTTTTTAAAGCTAATTTAAGCACTATAAGATATTATATGTAGGGGTCACTTTTTTGGTGGATGTAGTCTAAAATCCCCAGACAACCGCTTACCTTCTCCAGCAGGGAAGTCAAGTAATGGCAATAGCTTACCTAGTGTTTGTCATCTTAGTCATTGCATGATAAATGCTTCAAATATAGTAGAACACACATGGTTGGTAACAAAATTCACATGTACACGAAGGTCATACATGAACACATTATCTTCAAGTCTGTTGCTTGTCATTGTTTTTAGTCCATAGTAACTTTTGAGGTACTTATCCTAACAATGGCATATACTTATATACTTATAGTGTATACCAACAAGTAAATTCCATAATATAGCACTTTGAACTAGGAAGATATTATAATTTCTTATCTCAAAGAGATCAAAGTATAGGCAAATCAAAAACTATGATTTATTGGAAATCAATGCATTCCATAAAACATAAATCTTGTCAACATATTTACAGTTATTAGAGCTCCTACTGAGTTGTATGGCCAATAAATTTCATAAAAAGTGCGTTTGTACCCTTATCTGCAGTTTAATATCACATTTTTAAAGCCCTGTCTTTCCTTACATGTTGAAACTAAATTGTCTTTTAAAAATGTTATAACCTCATGCAATTGAATTGTTATTTTTAAAATAAGATCTATAAATCAATCAAGTTTAAAATGAAATGATCTTGATATTTCATCAATTACAAATTTAAGTTTATATCATTAACTGATGAATAATTGTGGTTACATGAGGGGGGGGGGGGGGGAGTTGTAATAACTAATGACACTTGCACTTATACTGATTGATTGTTTGTTGCTTAACTTCCAGTGGCAAATATTTCATGCATGTTCAGGACAACACTTGCACTTGATGAGGAAATTACATTGAAGGTTAATGTAACTATAGGTCACTGTATGGCCTTCAACAATGAGCAAAACCCCATACTGCATAGCAAGCTATAAATATTAATCATTTGTTATTCTATCAAAATATCATATTTTTTTTTGTAAAGAAAAAGAACAATAAGAAAAGTGTACATCAAGCTTAGTAATCAAAACTTGAAAAATTCACTGATACGACATGCCAAAATTCGAAAGCTACGAAGGTACTGGTCAAATTTATTAAAATATGTCTGGTCAGGCAATATGGAACCTACCTAACTATGAAAATTTAATATTCACAACAGATCAATATAGGCGCATGTACACATTTTTTAATTCATCAAATTGATCAATGAACAGGCGCTAAAAAAATTCATTAAAAAAATCACCAATAACAAAAAAAAATTAAAAAATTACAACTACATGTATATTTTTTTCAAACCTTTTAAAAATAAATTACTGGTATTCAATCCAACATGTAAACAAAACTAATTACTTTTACCTTTGAAACTCCTTTTCAGGAAATAATTTCTTATTAATTTCATCGCACAACAATCTGAACTCTTCCATCGGTTTGAATTCTTTGATTGGCATCTATGTTGATTTTTAAAGGTGAACCAGGTAGATAAAATAATGCCACGGGAAATAAATGCAATCAAATACCGATGAATAAAGTTCACGTTGATTATCACCTATCACATACATGTAGTGTATACGATTTCTTACATGTATGTAGATAATAATCCAAAGAAAGGCTATCGTTTTACCACTTATGTATTATAGGATGGTTAGGTTTCTATAATACCATGTAAGGCCAACATGATTGAAAAACTGACTTTAAATCAAAATGTTTAAATTGAATATAATCTGAATTACATATATGATAATGAGGCTTAAATAAATCATTTGTTTATCTTTCAGTAATAGGTATTGGGGATTTTATATCTTAATAATACAATTTTGAACATAGTAACTCTTTAAGTAAGCTTAAACTTGTTTGAAAATAATATGTATGTAAAATTTCTATTATTTAAAGTACAGCCGCATTTTAGTCAGTCTGAGTTTCTTTAATATAGACCTTTAAAACATGGTAATTCAGATTCTTTTACAAATTATCATTATTGATTTCAAAATAATGGAAAGTTGGCAAATAGTCAAAAGAATTTGAAAAAAAAGGAAACTTTGAAAATGACTTTTGTGTACAAAGGAAGATGAGAAAACACAATTGAAATTCAATTGCACTGTTTTACATTATTCATTTTAGAGTCTTATATCTTGCTATGCGGTTTTAGTTTTACTCGTTGTTGAAGCCCATACAGTGATCTATATATAGCTACATGTATTAATTTTGGTCTCTAGTGGAGAGCTTTCTTATTGTCAATCATACCACAAATTTTTATTTCTATATACTTTAATATAAAAAACATAGAAATGTTTTCAGATTAATCATATTCAAAAGGCCAAATAAAGCATGATACATGTTATAAGCTTCTTACTTACAAAAGCTGTTTTTAATCTACAATCTAATTCCATAATCCACAAATCAGCTGTTCATTTTGTATACAATCAATTATTTTGATTTCCTAATCTAGCACTTTTTAACGGAGACCATTTAGTCTAAATTTCATCACACCCACATCAAAATATATCTTTGTATCAAGAATATTTTTCCAATAAAAAAATTTAGAATGAACATATCGTCATGTTTAGCAAACTCGCAACATGTAATTAAAAGTATTGAAGTGTCCCCAGTACACGTATGACCAATCCGCACTATCATTTTCTATGTTCAGTGGACCATGAAAATGGGGGAAAATCTCTAATTTGGAAAGTAGAAAGATAATATCATAGGGAACATGTGTACAAAGTTTCAAGTTGATTGGACTTCAACTTCATCAAAAACTACCTGAAACAAAAACTTTAACTTGAAGTGGGACGAACAGACAAACGAACAAATAGATGGACGGACGGACAGACCAGAAAACATAATGCCCATAAATGGGGCATAAAAAAACAGGAATTAGGTATCTGATACATTCGAAAAAGGTGCTCAAACATAACAACACAGACTTTCCAGCAGCTTACCAAATATGAGGTCATTCTGTTCAATACGCAATCAGAGTGGCATACAAGGCGACCATAATATAGCCTCTTGGAGTGGAGGTATAATATATTAGTTGTTGACACAGAGATATGTGTAGCCTGAATGCAGTTTTGAAATTAAAATGGAGATTCTTTGAATGAAAAAATATGCAAAATATTCAAAGACAATGAACACCAACTTAAGGTACAGGGCTTACATCTCCATGTAAATGAGATGTGCTAAGACTTTTTCAACTACATACCAAATATCATTGATATATCACATGAGGGTCCTGTTTGACCGACCTAAACTATGCTGAAGTTTTAAAGTCAATATACCATGACTGAGGGACCAGACCAAATAACCTCAATGGAAATGAGATCAGGGCCAATCCTTATTCAGCTGCATACCAAATATCATTTTCATATCATAAGTGGTTCACTTCAAATTGACCTAACCACAAAATTTAACAAATTGTTGATGGTGTGGAAACATTAGCTTTTTGACCTACTCAAGGAGACAATAAGTATGTATATATATATATATAATTTTTTTTCTTTCTGTTTAGTATTAAATTTTTATTAAGATCCATTTTGTTACATCTTGTGATCAATTTTATTTGGCAATCGCCAATGGCAGTCAGCAGGGTTAAAGAACATCAGTTGTTCGACCTGTTAGTCAAATGCGTTTTGTTTAAATATACTTCTTCACTTTTTTGGTCTTTTGGAAAATATTGTTTGTGCTGTTTTTAGACTCTTCTACAATGCACACATATAAAAATTGCGGTTTTTATCTTATATCAGAAATTTCTGAGGCCCTTTATAGCTTGCTGTTCCATGTCTAGGCTCTGAGTTGAAGACGGTGATGTGACCTATAATGGTTTACTATTACAATAACTGTGGATGGAGAGTTGTCTCATTGGCACTTATAACCACATCTTCTTATGTCTACAGAAAAGGATTTATGTTTCCTGAAATGTTGGGAAATCTTGATCTGGAAATATTCCATTCTGCCAAAAGTACCCATTTTATTGCTTGGCCTATAGGTCAGCAGAAAGGTTATTAATTATTAATCTATTAAATGTCATTTGCATTAACATCCTTACAGCTGTATGGCAGGGTACAGAAATGGTCATATTTGCCAGACATGACCTAAATTAAATGGCCATTGACTGAAATGGGAGATTGGGAATTAGGTCAACTATCTTTTTACAGAAATAATTTCAGTCATTTACCATGCATTAATTGAGATATGATTTTTTAAGTGCCATTTTGCACTATTTTTGGGGTGTTGAAATGAATTATCGGGTAATAAAATTGCCACTCCAAATAGTATGATAACCTTGAGGGCACTCCTAATTACCATATTAACGCCCCTAGGAGATAATGCTAATGATCGCTAATAACTTTTTACCTTTCTTTTCACACCCAAAAGAAGTGATCTTTATAACAAATATTATAAAGAAATTTTATTAAATGACAAGGTACTTCATTATTTTAGTTGAGACAATTCTGATTTAAATTAATTTATTTTATTAAACTAGTTGATTTTTTTTTTAAAAGAGTCAAACTATTGCTTTATTTACTAGCTAGGCTATATATATATGCATGCGTTATGCACGCGTGAAAGTGTCTTCATCAGATTGGACACTTAACCAAAAATGCAAAATGATTTAATGCCAAACTAAACGAGTGAAATAATTATTACACTTAAATGATGATTTCCTGCCATTTGATAAAATAAACTGTTATCACAGAGATAATTGTCTCCCCTTTTTGTAATTTTGATAATGCAGATGTTGAAATTAAAATAGCAATACTTTTCCACAAGTGAGTTATGTAAAATGAATCCAGAATCACTCATAATTAAGGTCTTTCCTCTACGCGAGGAAAGACCTTAGTGTTTTTCTTCAGTTTTTTTTTTTCTTTCAGCATTTTTTTTGACATGGCCTCTCCCCATTTCTATTGGAGTTATCAATACCAAATATGGACCATTGGTAGACCTCATCATGAGGTATTACCAGATGAGGTTGTGTAGGATTTCATCATCCCCTTTAGAAGTTATTTCCCTTTTATTGTTTTTTTTTCGACATGGCCCCCCTCGTTGTTTTTGAAGATATCATATCCTTATTTGGACAACAGTTAGATCTCATCATGATGTGAAACCATATGAGGCTGCTCAGGATTTCATCATTCCCTATGAGACTTATGTCCCCTTGAAGCAATTTCTTTCTTTTGCATTTTTCTTAAAGCTTATTCCAGATAGAATCGATTTGAAAATGGCAACATGTACAAGACCAGATGGCAATGTTAATAAACATATACAATCATTTTGTTGTTAACCCTTATAAGGAGTTATTTCCCTTGAAAAAATATACACAATTTTTGAAAAATTGTATCTCGAGAACCGGAAGTTGTAAAGACTTGGGGCCTACACCAATAATCTTAAGTTCATGTGACCTTCAATTTGCACAAGGTCAAAGGTCACTGAGTGCAAAAAAAAATTACGCTGTAGTTTCAAGCTTACATATTAGGAAAACAATAAGATTTTGCTGCATACATACAGCGTATAAATTATCCACTCGTTTATTATTAAATTTGATTTTTTATTTTGCCTTTCGAAATTGAAAGTAATGCCAGTGATTCTTCAAAATTTACAGTTTGAAGTCATTTAAATCATTTCAGTTCTAAACTGTTGCATTTCATAAATCGTTCTTGGGAGGTTTTTTTTTAAAAGGAAAATTGTTGAGAGAAATTTCATGAAGTTAATACAATGAAATACAAGTTCCTTAATGCTGTGAATCTAGTATGAAAAAAATTTCCACAGTTTGAAAAAAAAAAATTCATGAATACTTGCTCTGTGAGGTTTTGAATTTTTTGTTTCAAATAGATGGAGGATGCCAAGGGAATCAATTATTTTGATCTAAATGTAAATATATAATTGTTAGAATTAAAATGCATTTCATACGACATTTATAATGTGTCCCTGCCCCCTGCCCATGTCTACCCCCTTTTCAAGATGATTTTGACAATTTTGCACAGGCACATGTGGGGTACACCTCCCCCCTTTTATTTTTTTCAGTGTTTTAAAATTCTTATTTTGGAAATATTCTTTGATGTTGCTTATCCTGACTTTCAAGATTTATTTGAAAACTTAGTTGTTTTTAAATATGGTTTTTAAAATATTCTAATCTTGCAGTTTATTGAACAAATTAAATTTTGTAAAAAAATCACATATAATGAAAAAAAAAAGATACTCTTTGATAGGTATTGTGTAATTATTTTTTATCCTTTTTTGCAACACGTTGTCATCTACACCATAAACTGGATTTTCAGATACGTAAAGCTCAACTATAGTTTAATTAGCAGACACGGCTACTTTCACGGTGTTGGATGGAATTCTGAAGATCTTTATTTTATAAATTTAACACCTCAAAATAAACATTCAAATGAGTTAAAATGGTATTTAAGCACATACATACATACTCATTGATGCAATATATAAATTGATTGAAAGCACTTGTCACAATATAAGAGGAGCAGTGGCGGATCCAGCCATTTTAAAAAGGGGGGGTTCCAACTTTATGCTCCCATTCAAATGCATTGATCAGCCAAAAAAAAGGGGGGTTCCAACCCCTGGATATTGATGTATGGAAAAAGGGAGGTAACCTGTGATCTTAAATCCTTTCAAAGAGGAAGAGACTAAGTACTTATATCATACCTGTCAAAATATTGTCATTATATACCAAAGTATTGAATGACTTACGATCATATAAACAGAATTAACAAGTGAAACTGCGAGCTACTGCTCACTGATGATACCCCCGCCGCAAGTGGATAATATTAATAGTGTAAAAATATGCAAGTGTTCGGTAAACAGGAAGTTGTCGAGTGATGAATCTGAAAATGCATCACACGGTATAGCTGACTTATAAAAATCCTGAAACCAAATTTCAGAAATCCTTGTATTGTAGTTCCTGAGAAAAATGTGACGAAAATTTTTTACTTGGTTATCATGTGTAAAATCATACAAGTGTTCGGTAAACAGGAAGTTGTCGAGTGATGAATCTGAAAATGCATCACACGGTATAGCTGACTTATATAAATCCTGAAACCAAATTTCAGAAATCCTTGTATTGTAGTTCCTGAGAAAAATGTGACGAAAATTTTCAACTTGGCTATCATGTGTAAAATCATACAAGTGTTCGGTAAACAGGAAGTTGTCGAGTGATGAATCTGAAAACGCATCACACGGTATAGCTGACTTATATAAATCCTGAAACCAAATTTCAGAAATCCTTGTATTGTAGTTCCTGAGAAAAATGTGACGAAAATTTTCAACTTGGCTATCATGTGTAAAATCAGACAAGTGTTCGGTAAACAGGAAGTTGTCAAGTGATGAATCTGAAAACGCATCACACGGTATGGCTGACATATATAAATGTTGATACCAAATTACAGAAAGGGTGGATGTGTAGTTCCTGAGAAAAATGTGACGAAAGTTTCATGGGACGGACTGACTGACGGACTGACGGACTGATGGACGGACGGACGGACGGACTGACAGACAGAGGTAAAACAGTATACCCCCCCTTTTTTAAAGCGGGGGTATAATAATAAAAATACCAACTTAAAACCTTAAGCCTGATATAGATATTTCAAACTTATAAATTTTCATTTAAATATTTATTCATTTATAAAACTTGATTTAGACGGTTACAATAAATAGCAATTCATTGGTATACTTTAACCTCACCTGAGCAACCAATGATCCTAAATTATGTTTCTGATGGATATTAAATAATGTAAAATTTTATGAGTTTATAAAATTGGAAAATTTGTTCATGCAGTCAGAAATGTTTTACATATCTTTATTAATATCATAAACAGAAAAATATTTTCAATTTTTAAAAGATTACATATTTCATGAATTTTGAAACGCCCTTTTCAGTTTTTTTTTTAACTTTTTCATTTTTTGATAAAAAATAAGTTTCTATACAGAGATTATAAAAAGAGTTGCTTACTACATGTATAATAACCACTGGTATACGATTCGGTTAACAGGAAAGATGTTGAGTAATGTGTCACATGCATTAAGGCAAGGTCACGTAAAGCTTGATACCAAATTTCATGATACTTTAATTTGTAATTCCTAAGAAAATGGCATGCATAATGTGTTCATTATCACTGAACCAGTATATATTTGTTTAGGGGCCAGCTGAAGGCACCTCCGGGTGCGAGAATTTCTTGTTGCATTGAAGACCTGTTGGTGACCTTGCCCTTCTGCTGTTGTCTGCTCTATGGTCGGGTTGTTGTCTCTTTGACACATTCCCCATTTCCATTCTCAATTTTATAATCATTGTTAAGGTTAATAGTCATTGTGTAAAAAAAATAGTATAAGTACTCTGTTCACTGGAAGTTGATAAATGGTGAATATGAACAGTGAAGACACATCAAATGGTCTAAAATGCTCACATAAAGCTTTCATTAGTTTTATTAGTTTTTATCGTACAGGTACATTCCTGATCAATTTTCAAGAATTAAAATTATTGCAGATTTTAATAATAATTCCTTGTTTTATTCATTTCATATAGTAGTTTACCATCACAAAAACTTGCAAAAACTTTCCACATATGTATCCAAAGCCAGGTGAACAATTTTTCAATGTGCATACAAACATTCTTTAAGTTTTTCAAGTTGCACTCTGTGGGAGTAGCCAATTACACAACATTGCCATGCTCTATTGAGAACATCTGTGCAACCTTCAAAAGTTCCACAATGTAGAAAAATCTGTTGAATCAAGGTGGACATCTTCAATATAGATACAAATATTCTAGAAAATTATAAGGCTGTGTATTGAAAACTGTAGGAAGAGCTGAAGACACAAAACAGACTCCCCCCCCCCCCCCCCCCCCCCCAAAAAAAAATGTAAGCAGGATTTGCTCTGAGTGAAACATATATTTTAAACTTTCATATCTTGATTATTGAACCTGAAATTCTAAAATATTTCTATTTCAGTATTTGCAGTTTTAAGTTTAAAAAATTACCCTACTTTTAAAAGAGGGACGAAAGATACCAGAGGGACAGTAAAACTCATAAATCGAAAATAAACTGACAACGCCATGGCTAAAAATGAAAAAGACAAACAAACAATAGTACACATAACACAACATAGAAAACTAAAGAATAAGCAACACGAACCCCACCAAAAAACTAGGGGTGATCTCAGGTGCTCCATAAAGGTAAGCAGATCCTGCTCCACATGTGGCACCCGTCAACATAGGTTCAGTCTGCAGTATAAAACTTTAAGTCTATTAAAAACAGATTCTTCTTGTGACATGAGTATACATAAGCAATTGTAACACATTACCTGTTAGCTACATTTTCATTCTTCTTGAACTTGAGGCCAAGTTTCTTGAGGAATGTATCTGGAACACTTGGTAACACAGCTTTCTCCACCTCAGCTGGAGGCTCCTCATCCTCTTTCTCTTCAGGAGGTTTTGGTTCCTCGGTCTGCAATAGGTCCTCACTGCTCATCATTGATTCACGTGACTCTTTCAGATCAGGCATGACAGCTATATGCTTCATGTGTTCCCTGCGTCTAGCCAAATTGTTCTGAAAGATTAATTAGCATGGCTATCAATATGGATGTTGATTTGGTCACATGTAATTACTACAGATTATTAAATATTGGCCATTACATACAAACTGACCATGAAACCAGATTTTGTCATCTAAATATATCAGTAATTTACTTAGAATTAATGACTTTACACCTAAGCAAGGTTAATAAATCCATTAGGTCCATGTACCTTAATATGCATGCATTTTTGTAAATAACATACTATGCAATCCCTCTTATCATTCTTATCATAGACGTACTCATTGGAATTGCATGCATGAATGCAATAAATAGAATTCCACATTCAATTCTCCTAATCAGCTCTTTTTGGGTCTTATAACTTATTCAATAACACAATTATAATAAATAAGTAGACAAAATCAAAGTATTCTGAGGAAACAAACTTAAGATATATTATTGGTTATTATTCTTATTCTTTTTAAAGTAGTAAATATTTAAATATGTATTTCTTTTTAAATTCAAAAACATTTAAATTGATATTATTAAATTGGTGTTTAATGTCCAGTGGCAAATATTATGTTCATTAAAGAGCAAAATATAGGTTCAAAACCTAAATAAGTACACATGTACTATGTTTCAAGAAGAAGTGACCACATTGTGGTGAACTACCTAGAAGTCATTGCCAAACATATAACCCTATCAATAGACAAACTAAAGGTTGTACTGTAAACATATAACCTTATCAATAGACAAAATAAAGGTTGTACTGTAAACATATAAACCCTATCAATAGACAAACTAAAGGTTGTACTGTAAACATATAAACCCTATCAATAGACAAACTAAAGGTTGTACTGTAAACATATAAACCCTATCAATAGACAAACTAAAGGTTGTACTGTAAACATATAACCCTATCAATAGACAAACTAAAGGTTGTACTGTAAACATATAACCCTATCTATAGACAAACTAAAGGTTGTACTGTAAACATATAACCCTATCAATAGACAAACTAAAGGTTGTACTGTAAACATATAACCCTATCAATAGACAAACTGGTTGTACTGTAAACATATAACCCTATCTATAGACAAACTAAAGGTTGTACTGTAAACATATAACCCTATCTATAGACAAACTAAAGGTTGTACTGTAAACATATAACCCTATCTATAGACAAACTAAAGGTTGTACTGTAAACATATAAACCCTATCAATAGACAAACTAAAGGTTGTACTGTAAACATATAACCCTATCTATAGACAAACTAAAGGTTGTACTGTAAACGTATAACCCTATCTATAGACAAACTAAAGGTTGTACTGTAAACATATAACCCTATCAATAGACAAACTAAAGGTTGTACTGCAAACATATAACACATAACCCTATCTATAGACAAACTAAAGGTTGTACTGTAAACATATAACCCTATCTATAGACAAACTAAAGGTTGTACTGTAAACATATAACCCTATCAATAGACAAACTAAAGGTTGTACTGTAAACATATAACCCTATCAATAGACAAAATAAAGGTTGTACTGTAAACATAATAACCCTATCAATAGACAAAATAAAGGTTGTACTGTAAACATATAACCACATTAATTTATATAATGTAAATTTCTGGAGTCTGAAAAACAGCAAATGTATGTGTTGTAGACTAATCAACCAATATTAGGTCACTTTCAGAAGTGCTTATTATTATCAATTTGATAGCATGGTCTCAGTAAAAAGTACATGCTAATTATAGTCTATCATAAAATCCAACAATGACCTCAAGTTACCTATAATACACCTACATACTATCAAATCTGCTAATTGTCTTCTGGATTGAAAATAATAACTGATATATATATATATATATATATATATACAAGCAGGTATCTAATAGAATGCAATTATTCAATATCTGAAGGTCTAAAAAGTGTGGTCAAAACTGCTAGTGGAGATGAAAAAAATCAAATATTTTCATTAAAATACAATCAGCATCTCATGGTCTATAATGATTGACACATGGACTGATTGACACCTCTTCCAGAACATTTGGCTACATCTTGTAGGCCAGTTTTTATTGGTGGAGGGATCTGGAGAACCATGGCAGAACCTGTTCCTTCCTTTCAGCAGGAGAACTGGCATGATAAATTAACATCAAAGTAGAATGCACATTACTCCAAAGGGAGTTTGAACTCCCAATCTCAGCTAGTAGTCACTGTAAATGAACTCATAAAACCACACAGCCATCAAGGCCCAAATGATGAACAAGACAAGCTATGTAAAAATAAAGATCCAGTTTTTGAACTTGATTGCAAACTAAGTTAACCCCCAAAATGAATCAGAACAATACAGACTAGGGCACTTAAGATTATTGCTTTTAAATCATTTGATCTTTATTTAAATATCTTATATATCAAAAGCAATGACTGTACATGTATTACATAACACAGAAGGCACCAAAACAAACATTTATCTAGAACTAATCATTTAACCCTTTAAATATACTGGTCAAAAGATAAATCATCACATTGAATCAAATTTCAACAAAAATCATGTCATGCTTGTGTAATAAAGTTTTTTGGTTACCCATGTCCAATGGTACAAAAGTACAATAGTTATACATGTACAAGGCAATTTCTTAAACTAGTACATGCTACCGCTATCATTTTCCTAGTGAGATAAAGAAAAGCTTCCTCAAAAATACTTAGTCAATATAAAAATGAAGAAGTGGCGTGATAGAGACTTAATGTCACAGGAAACAATTACAGGTCACGGTATGGCCTTCAACAATGAGCAAAGTTAAACCTTTATATATAGGTCACCCTTGGGAAAAGAGAAAGGCGACCTTTGAATTGAGTTTCAAATGGCCTAATTATTACTTAGTGGGAAAATACAAAGATAAACTGCAAAGACAGGTTTCGCTATATAGAGATTACCTATTCAGCAGGTTTGATTGTACTTTTTTTAAACAATAAACAATGTTTTGAAGCACTGTTACAAATAATCATCAAGCAAAGAGTACTAAGCAACAAACATGCTAGGTTGAGTTGTGCTCTACATAGATATAAGAAGATGTGGTGTGAGTGCCAATGAGACAACTCTCCATTCAAATAACAATTTATAAAAGTAAAAGTCTACATGCATGTAACAGAGTTGTCTTGTCACAACTGGACATATGAAAATTTTCAGTTTATTTCTATGAAAACACAGTACTTTTTTTCACAGTGACATGTAAATGATGCATTTTTTGCTTCAACATGTATGAAAAAGAGGACTTAATCCTGCTCAATCAACACATAATGTTAAGCTTTTTCAGTGGCATTTGTAAAGGAAAATGCATATATTTGAAAGTTGTCTATGAAGCAAACAAATCATATTTCCAGCAATGAACAGTCTATTTAAAAAGAAAAACTTAAAACAAATATAAATTTTTTACGTAATTCTTTTCTGTCATAACTGTTTCAGTTTTCTTTTCTAAACAAAATTGGGAATTGAAATGGGGAGAGTGTCAAAGCAATAATAGATTTATTGCATTGATTATATACCATTGAAGTCACAAAGATTCTGCTTGAATCACAATTATACAATAAACGACCTTTTAAGCCATAAGTGTTAAAAATCACCAGGCTAGTGGACAGACATTCAATTGGTAATGGTTTCTGATGTTGTCAGAGACATTTGGTAATGATAGATAATGATCAATACAGACACAACGACAAGTCAATATCCTATGGACATAATTTCATTTATCTGCTGAATTAGATTTTCTTGCTATCTAGAGTGGCTGCTTAGTAGTTTGACCTTTAGCTTTCTGTAGTCAGCAGTCTTCACGCTGAATGGCAGCCCAGGCTTGTAAAATTGCTCGCGGGCCTGTAGAAATCATATCAACAGGCCAACAGAATCTAACTAAAAAATTTCAAAAATTGAGCTCTAGGCCAGCAAATTTAACAGTTCATCGTGAAGACTGGTAGTTTCAAGCTGAAGCATGTTTTAAGCCTGCTTTCCAAATTATGTGCCTTCTTCTATTATTTACTTGTTTTGGTTTAGAGGTCATCCTGATTGTAATTTAACAGGGCAGGTTTTTAGTTATGTTTTAAAAAAAATTTCTTTTACAATAAACTGTATAAAACAGATGAAAAGGGGAGTTTTAAATAGGGTCCATATAAAACTGTTACTTTATGGGTTTTTCTAATTGCTGAATGTCTCACAGTTGCCTATAATTGCTTACATCCACTTTGTTTGAACTTTAGTGGATAGCTATCTCATTTACATTCTTACCACATCTCCATATTTCATTTTCTTTTTACCTGTACTAATTATGAGGGTAGTATTATGCCCTTTAGCGTCAGGCGTCAAATAGTCATTTTTAGCTACCGTTAGCGTCAAATTGGTTAAAATTTTACCGTGATTGGTCAAACTTTCCTGATCGTGAATCGTCAAAAGTCTCAAACTTGTTAATAAAGTGTATATATATTGTCATGCACCAAAAATTACCACTATTATAACGTCATTTGGCAACAATTTTTAGTGTTATTAGCATGAAGGTACCCCCATTACCACCCTCAATTATAGTCTATTTCTTTCAGAGAAAATCAGTTGTTGGTGGTTGATATGGACTGTTGTGGTTTTTTTAATATGTTTGGTAATACATTAGATTCATTTATTTTTGTGGGTTAAGCTAAACTGAAATTTTCGTGGGATTTTAACTTCCTGGTTTTGACAAAGTCTGCATACAATAAAATTGAGAGTGGAAATGGGGAATGCATCAAAGAGACAACAACCCGACCACAGAACAGACAACAGCCTACAGGAAATTTGTCATTCGTTCAACAATCAATTTTGTGGTTTATCTATATCCAAGAAATCAACGAAAATTGGTATCCAATGAATAATAATTAATCCAAAGTTTAAAAAAAAGATGTGGTATGATTGCCAATGAGACAACTCTCCACAAGAGACCAAAATGACACAGACATTAACAACTATAGGTCATTGTACAGCCTTCAACAATGAGCAAAGCCCCATACCGCATAGTCAGCTATAAAAGGCCCCGACAATGTTAAACAATTCAAACGAGAAAACTAACAGCCTTATTTATATAAAACTAGAGGCTCTCAAGAGCCTGTATCGCTCACCTGATTCTACTTGGGTTTTTGAAATCATATGAAAAAATATAAAATTTGGCTAAAAGTGACAACACAACCTCATTGATAAGGAAAGGAACATGTTTAATTTCATTCAAAAGTCCCCCACTGGCGGCCATCTTGGATGGCGGATCGGCTACAAAGTAACAACACTTGGTCAGCACCTCATAAGGAACATTCATGCCATGTTTGGTTTTATTCCATTCAGTGGTTCTCTAAAAGAAGTCATTTGTATGCATTTCCCATAGGGTCCTATGTTAAACTAAGTCCCCTGCTGGCGGCCATCTTGGATGATGGATCTGCTATAAAGTAACAACACTTGGTCAGCACCTCATAAGGAACATTCATGCAATGTTTAGTTTTATTCCATTCAGTGGTTCTCTAAAAGAAGTCATTTGTATGCATTTCCCATAGGGTCCTATGTTAAACTAAGTCCCCCGCTGGCGGCCATCTTGGATGATGGATTGGCTACAAAGTAACAACACTTGGTCAGCACCACATTAGGAACATTCATGCCATGTTTGATTTCATTCCATTCAGTGGTTCTCTAAAAGAAGTCATTTGTATGCATTTCCCATAGGGTCCTATGTTAAACTAAGTCCCCCGCTGGCGACCATCTTGGATGATGGATCGGCTACAAAGTAACAACACTTGGTCAGCACCCCATAAGGAACATTCATGCTATGTTTGGTTTTATTCCATTCAGTGGTTCTCTAAAAGAAGTCATTTGTATGCATTTCCCATAGGGTCCTATGTTAAACTAAGTTCCCGGCTGGCGGCCATCTTGGATGATGGATCGGCAACAAAGTAACAACACTTGGTCAGCACCTCATAAGGAACATTCATGCCATGTTTGGTTTCATTCCATTCAGTGGTTCTCTAGAGGAAGTCATTTGTATGCATTTCCCATAGGGTCCTATGTTAAACTAAGTCCCCTGCTGGCGGCCATCTTGGATGATGGATCTGCTATAAAGTAACAACACTTGGTCAGCACCTCATAAGGAACATTCATGCAATGTTTAGTTTTATTCCATTCAGTGGTTCTCTAAAAGAAGTCATTTGTATGCATTTCCAATAGGGTCCTATGTTAAACTAAGTCCCTGCTGGCGGCCATCTTGGATAATGGATCGGCTACAAAGTAACAACACTTGGTCAGCACCACATTAGGAACATTCATGCCATGTTTGATTTCATTCAATTCAGTGGTTCTCTAAAAGAAGTCATTTGTATGCATTTCCCATAGGGTCCTATGTTAAACTAAGTCCCCCGCTGGCGGCCATCTTGGATGATGGATTGGCTACAAAGTAACAACACTTGGTCAGTACCTCATAAGGAACATTCATGCCATGTTTGGTTTCATTCCATTCAATGGTTCTCTAAAAGAAGTCATTTGTATGCATTTCCCGTAGGGTCCTATGTTAAACTAAGTCCCCCGCTGGCGGCCATCTTGGATGATGGATCGGCTACAAAGTAACAACACTTGGTCAGCACCTCATAAGGAACATTCATGCCATGTTTGGTTCCATTCCATTCAGTGGTTCTCTAGAAGAAGTTCAAAATGTAAATTGTTAACGACGACGACGACGGACGACGACGACGACGGACGACGGACGCCAAGTGGTGAGAAAAGCTCACTTGGCCCTTCGGGCCAGGTGAGCTAAAAATGAACGAAAAACAAATATGTAACACATAAACAAACGACAACCACTGAATTACAGGCTCCTGTTTCATTCTATATCTTAACTACAATAGCAAATATTTCAAAGAAAAGTGACTTGGCTTTGAAATCATGAATCTATTTCTGACTGAAAGCAAACATCACAAATTAATTTATCTTCTAATTTGTAATTTATCAAAATTATCCTCCACAAAGAAAACAATTAACACCTCGTTTTACGGTTCTTTGAAGTTTAATTATGCATATGAACCATATTACATCAATAATAATCTAAAAATATCAATTCATCATAGAGCATAACAATCTATGGGTACCAGATAATTATACAGTGTATTGCTGTATCAACTTTTCAAAAGCAAATGCTATATGATCACAAATACTGAAGGTTAAATCCCAAATACTCTTGGATTGTATTCCCTTGTTATAACAAACCAAAAGGACGATGCAGAACATGATACATGTAATATGATATGGATCCTGCTTTGTTCTAGACTGACAGATGAGCCAAATTTTAATGTGCTAGATTATAATGATTGATTGATTGTTGGTTGCTAAACGTCCAGTGGCAAATTTTTCATGCATATTCAGGACGAGAACCAGATAACAATAAATACAATAGGTAGGTCTGGTATTAATAGAGGCCATTAGGGATGATGGTCGGGGAAAATTTGGACTGCCACTGAAAAAAGAGGGTATAATGGATAGGGACAGTAATTTTGCCTTGCAACAGACCACTTACGGGCCCTCAAAGAGTTGTTGCAAGGGTTCTTAATGTGCAAAGAGCGTGGCACTCTCATTACACGAGACATCGGATTTAACATCCCCATTCTGACCGGACGTGCTAGATTATAATGTAACAGTCTGTAAGGAAGACATGATCACACTATATTGATATAAACCCTGCTTTGTTCTATACTGATAGATGAGCCCAATTCTAATGCAATAGATCATAATATAGGTAACAGTCTGTAAAGAAGACATGATCACACTATATTCTGACACCAAACTGACCAGTCCATGCTTTTACTCCCAAATGCTGGGTGCTAGCAGAATAGCAGCAAATGCCATTTTTTAAGTCTTTGGCTTGACCTGGCTGGGGTTGAAACCCCTGCAAGAGATGAACATGCTATCATACAACCATCGAAGCAGTTCAATTGTCATAAATGGGCCATTATTCCTATAAGGAGAAGACTTTAGGATTTCAGTCATGTTGACTTATTTAAACATTTTAATTTGCAGATCATTTTGTTGTATTTAGTTTCTCAACATCTTCCATATTTTTCCAGAAAAAAGTAATGAGGATGAAGGGCCACTCAGTGATAACAATAGCTCAAATACTGCATATGATATTAAAACTGGTATGCTTAGATAGGAGAAATTGAATAACATTGGACAAAAAGGAAGCACATTCCAAACTTATTCAAGTATAAAATAATAAAATGCTTTCTTTACTTTTAAAATATGAACTTTACAAAAAGATCTGAGTCGTTGTCTTATTACTATCAACATACAAATCTATTTTTTTTTCAATTCACTACGCGTACCAAAATTATAGAAAAATAATATTTTTACGGCTTAAACATTTAAATATCTTAAAGGTGTCTGTCAATTATTGTCACTTTAACAAAAGATTACAACTAATTAAAGAAACTATTTATATTTTTGTAAAACCGGAACAGATTATAAATGTGTAATCGTTATGTAAAACACATAAAAATATTTCCTACCTCCATGTTTGTATGTAACATATATCCTTGGGTAAAACCATCAATACAACTGCATGGTCAGAGAATGATACCTCAGATTTTGAAACTCAATCAAGCATGCAAAGTAAACGATACATTTATGAACATTAAATTCCAGGTCTACTGATCACAAATAAAAATTTAAATCCCGTTTTTTTCAATTACGTAAAAGTGCACGACAATTACATATACAGAATATATGGAAACTTCCTTAAAAGAGTCTAGTATTTCCCACCAAAAATATATTTTCTTACAAAATAATCAGTGCAAGTATAGTTCAAGGATGAAGAAAAATAAGGCTTGTTTTACTTATAGTACGAGGACATCTGCATTCACAACCCATTGAATTTCATGCATTCCTTATCATTTACAGAAAAAAAGGTGCTGTCAGCTGGAGAACATAAGTTAACAGGAAATGTGACAAAAAATGAACCTGAAATCTTTTTAATGATTTATCTATCTTATTACATTCAAAATATTTCTCTTTTCCATAGCTAACGAAACAACGTTTTTCTCTATTAATTAACTTATTGACCTTTATAAAAAGAAACTGCAATAAAAAAAGACACATTTTTAATGAAATTACTTGCATAACTGGAAAATCTGTAAACCAGAAATTATATATTCAAAGAATTTCAAAATTTTATGAATTGAATGCTTCTTTTTGTAAATTTATTGGGGTGTAAAAGCGTTGACCGAAGTACATTTTGTATGAAGCGCAGAAGCGCTTCATTCTAAAAATGTATGCACGGTCAACGCTTTTACAACCCTATAAAGTTACAAAAAGAAGCATTCAATACTTATAATTACATTTTTTGCTATGATCATGAAAACACGAATTTTATATATTTTATTATTTAATTCACCTGTGCAATTTATTGTTGGAGCACGTGTTATCATGAGTGAAAAGTTGTATTGGGCAATGCAACTGCTTACGGAATAACATGTGATGTGCAGTTAGCCAATCAGAATAAAATATTATAATGAAACATACATCTAATGTAATTATATAGGCTTGTATGCAAACTTTGTCAAAACCATTAAATAAAATATTCTTGAAAATACCCAACTTCTTAACCCTTTAACCCCCAATCCCGCCTGTAGGCGACAACCATTATTTGATGGCCCGTATGACCCTCCATACTTTTTTGAACTGCCCCAACTGAACTGTCATGATAGCAGGGACTTCAACCAAGCAGTTCATTGTCCATCAACTCTTCTCAGATGTCTGTTCATGAAAATTTGGCACTTTGAAAGCCGTTTAAGAGTTCAAAATCGGAAAAACATGATAAGTAGCCAAAATCAGGTGGGGGTGGGCATCTTTTGATGGCCACTACGTAACTGGAAGTGACTGTTGGTAAAAACTATTATCATATATGCATGCATAGGTGGTATAGGAACACAACGAGGTATAATATGGCCAATAGGAATCTAGTCTGTAAAATCTAGGTCACCATTTTGTCAAAAATCCATAAAAACGGACATTTAGGCAGACCTGACTTGACAATAATAATTCCCAAGCAAGACACTGAAGTCCAATATACTCCAAGCTAGCATGAATGGACTACTGTAACTATAGGGTAATACTTGAATGACAAAAAAACACAGTCTTGTCAGTGTTCACCTCTCAAGGTCGTTTTGAAATCAGAAAATAGACGGAAAATTACCATTTTTCACTGGAGGTGGGTTCGAACCCTCGAGAAAATATTCCTCCTCCCCCCCCCCCCCCATGCCATGCCATGCCATCAGCCCCCAAATCCCAATAAGTAGTTTAATAGATGAGCATCAGTTACAGCATCAGGAGTTTGCTCATTTGCATATGTTTGCAAATTTTCGAAAATGCCTGATTTTCCAAAAATGTCTTGGGGGCGAATGAGTTAAAGTAAAAATATTTTTTTCACGATTTTCAACCTCTAAAGACTGTTTTATGTTTTAGTCAGTTTTACACCCCAAAACGACCCTCAAACCCAACAGAAGCCAAATTAAAAAAAATTCGATCAAATAATTTAAAGTAAAAATATTTTTTTCACGATTTTTAACCTCTAAAGACTGTTTTAGTCGGTTTTACACCCCAAAACGACCCTCAAACCCAACAGAAGCCAAATTAAAAAAATTCGCTCAAATAATTTAAACCAAGAAAATTGGTATCCATGAAGATATTAAATAGATTCAAATGAGGAGAGACTGAAATTTTATCTTTCTAATTTAGATTTGTGATTAGGTCAGTTTAAGATGAGCTACTAGTAAGTCAATGAAGAGGTTTCCTATCAAATCAATCCATATTCATTTAACATAAAAATCACATAAAAAAATATGTATTTTAAAATGGTTATACATGTACAAATATATATTTTTTTCAAAAATGTTCATGATAAGCAAAATTTCTTACATTCATTCTGGGGATCAATAATTCCTCTACAACACAAATAATAAGAGGTTGGATTCTGTAGAAGAAATAGAATATGTTTATCATGATATCTATATCTGGCATTGTAACTTCTGTGAAATCAATTGATTTGAATACCTATATTCAAACTAATTACGAACACACCCATATAGCTGGAATATAATAAGGTGAAAGCAGTGAAAAAAATACAATGTGCCATTTTTTTTTATGTTTCACAGCTGTTATATTTATTCTATTGTGTTTAACCTTTATGTTATACTTCAGGGACGATGGGTACAAATATTTTGCACTAATTGCTAATAATAATAGCATACAGAATAATGCAAAGAATGATCATACCAAAGTTATTAGAAAAAAAAAGACAATTTCTTTATTTAATAACCAGCTCTTCTGCTGAATAAGCAATTTTAAAATGTATATTATATTTTTCTTTCCAACATGTAATACAGTGAGGCTTGTTTTTACAAATAATCGCTCCAATTTTGAAAATTACAACTACCAAAATTTCTGAGAGATGAGGTATGATTGCCAATGAGACAACTATCCACCAACGTTCAAATGAAGTGGAAGAAGTCTATTACTTTTTTTATAACAAGATAATATTACAGCAAAGTTTTGAAGTAGATGCAAAAACCTTGAGAAATATTTAAATTTTGTGTATTTACTGTCTTCTGATTGGTTAAAATTATTAGTTTTATTTTCAATGTTGTCAATTTTGATGGCGACACGCCCACTCTGACGTTGTGTATTCATACGCCAACATGTGTGTACGTTGTTATTGTCAAGATAAATAATATAAAAAGTTCTTTGAGCCTTATTTTTGATAGAAATTTATTTATAATGAATGGCAATAACTTATTTTGATTTTATTTATGGTTCAATAAAATCAAAATAAATAATAGCCATTCATTAAATATTTTTGAACAAAAAAATATTACACATCACAAAACAGCTGGCGTATATAGAAATTAAAACAATTCAAATTTAACTAGATTCATATAGGAAACTAGCTTAATTAGGAGCTTAAATTAATGACTTTTTCATTTGACTATCTCTACAAGTTCAAACAAACAAACTATTAAGTGTGTAGTGTGTAGTTTACATAAATCATGATTGACTTATCTTGATAACATTCCAGATAATTAGTGAAGACTTTGATACCATGAGGTTAATTATACAGAGAAATTCTTCTCAGCCATTGTAATGTTTACTAACAATCTTCAATATAATTTGAACATAGCGTCACATCAATGCATGCAAAAACTTTTTTGTTGATTATAACCTATAATTATTTGATGTGTAAGTTTATTAGTATGGCAACACAAGCGAACAATTAGCGCTTTACTGGTGCATTCAAAAACTTTTTCCTTTTTGTTAATAATAACCTATAATTATTGGTTGTGTAATTTTCTTAGCATGGCAGCATTATTTAAACATAGCACTTCACTGGTGCATGCTTAAACTTCTACTTTTTTGAAGATAATTACATATAATTATTGGATATTTAAACTTATCAACATGACAGCATCATAAGATTTCATAGAGAGTGGGTGAGAAAGTCTCAAGCTACAGATCAATGTGGATTTTCAGTGGCAGATAGGTTATTTTTTTAATTCCCCCCCTTTCGATTTTAATGGGACATATGGTTGTCCCGCTTTTTAAAAAGGGCAGAATCTATGTCAATGCTTAACTTTGGAAGAATCTGACAACTCTACATTCTACTTTCCATTCTGATAATTTTTAAGTCAATCAATAAAATATCTGCTTCCAAATATTTGAAGGATGTGCACTTGACTGGGTATCATTAGGACAAAACCCAAACTGGAGTATCCTGAAATTGGAAGCATAAGGTCTTTGTAAGCTAAATATGAACACAGAATATGCAGGCCCTTAGGCAGGAATTTCTAAGGAGGGGGAAGATTCAATCATATTCAACTTCAACAGTTACAATTCAAACAGAAAGTAGCTTATTTGTTTTCAAGAAGGGGTTCTTATGAACCCCTCAAACACCCCTAGCTATGGGTATGATCTGTACAGATTACATATTTTTTCCCCATCAAAATCCCAAGACCACCCTTCAACTGTAAAAACATGTCATTTTTTTAAATCTATGTTTATCCTGTGGCTTTCAACTTTACCTTGAGAACACACAACTTTGTTCAGCCTACAGTAATATACATCTTATACAATAAGCATAACACATTTAATGCATTAAAAAACTATGAGACATCAAATGAAAAAAGATGTCCTGAATTTTGAACTCACTTCTACTGATGGTTTCAATAATAATATTATAAAAAAAAAAGAAGATGTGGTATGATTGCCAATGAGACAACTCTCCACTAGAAACCAAAATGACACAGAACTTAGTTTGTTTGAACTTGTGCATTCAATAAAAAATATACTCTCCTGAATTACACTAGTATCTCTTAGAAATTTATCATTAAAAAACACATCAAAATATGATCAATAACTTTGTATAGTAAAATGTTTAATATAAAAAAAGAAGATGTGGTATGATTAAGCATGATCCTTGCAATTTACACTTCTTACGCATTCAAAAAACATTTTGAAAATATTTTTTTTATAATAGGAAATAACTATTCACAATTCTATCAAATTTGTCACAAAATATTTTGTATATCTACTTTTATTGATATTAAGGTTTTCACATTTCATCAAAAATGTTATTAGGTCCTTTATATGTTAACATAATTTTTTTCACATTTATTAATAACCAAGCCCTAGTTTTCAACAAAAAGCATAATAACCAATACCTTGTATTTCAGCATCATAAAGCACATAAAAAACACACACTCAGCTCTTGTTTGAAAGTGGGCTTGACAATATTCTAACACCTTTACATTTTAATTATAAGTGTTATTAATATGGAATCATACAGCTGTCATTTTTTTTTATTGACCATTGCAAGTGCCAGACTTATTTTTTTAATCAATTAATATCCATTTCCACAAGTGTGAAAGGCAGTACAGAAAGATGTGTTAATAATATATACAATGTTAACGAACACCATCTGACTTATTTTAATGGAAATGAAACGAAAAACTGTGTTAAAACTAAATATCTAACCAAATTTGTTTTAATATTATAAATATCTGCTCCTGAAGAGCATAATTTTTTATCTCAATTTCCAATTTTTAATACATGCAATATAAGAGTACCAACTGCACAAAAATATTTAAGTTCTGTTATCATTATGTTGAAGAAAAATAATACAAAGTAAACTGGACATGATTTTAAGAATATCTAGGATTTGACCAATTCAGACATTTTAACAGGTATCCCCCCCCCTTCTAAATTCTTCCTACTACCAAAGTACAACTTCCTAAATTCTCTACCTATACAACTTTACATATAAACAACACTTACCATTCACAAACAGAAGCTTATTCCTCTCTCACCCAATTAACACTATGGTCAGTGAAAATGACCTCTGGGTTAAAAACCGATATATCTACTGATGAGAATACAAGATGACACAGTGAAAGCCAATTAAATGCTACAAAGTAAATTGTACCGACACCTGATAGGTGGGGAGGAGATAAAACAAGCTTACAATGACTTAAACCAACCCCACTTAGATCTAAACATCTGAAGCATTTGTACACAATGTAACATTTATCATCTTTATGTCATAAATAATAATCTTTAGGACAAGAGGAATATCTTTAATTGATAAGAAAATTATGGCTACCTAGTTTTATTGATAATGACAAGTGCACTGGCTGTGTATCAAATACATGCAAGTGAATTGAACCACATGCTATCTTTTGTATTACATCAGCCAATAATATTGTCAAAGATCATATATCTTAATTTCTTGTGGAAATTGTGATAAACCTATTACTAGCTCAACATGAAATCTAATTTTCTATGGATCCAAAATTTGCCAAAGAATTTTAATACATTTCCCAGTGGGATATACTTGTTTAGATAAACTAGGGATACAAATTCAGGATATATATGAAAACTGTTGAATTTTGGAACACCCTCCCCCCCTTTTTTTATTTAAAACTTTTGGGATCAGCTTCGTACTGATTTACATTTCAAATAATGGCATATTAAGACAGTTTGTTCAAACACATGCTATCTTCAAGTTATCAACTATTTATAGATTAGTCAATAGTACTGTCATATCATTTGTCCAAATTGCAAGTTGAAAATGTGAAAAACCTAGTATGAGCTCAGCATGGAATATATATGGATCCAAAATTTCTGTCCCCAGAACCACATTTAAATACATTTTGCAGTGGGTTATTCGTTAAAATAAGATAGGGATAAAAAAAATCATATGTATATTTCTGAAAACTTTCAATTTTGCAATCATACCCTACACCTATTTTTTTATTTGACTATTTGAAATTTTTGGGATCAGCTACTATATCAAATTCCAATAATGGCATATTAAGACAGTTTGTTGAACCACATGATATCTTTAAGTTTTAAATAAGCAATAAATTCATGATCCTTAGCTCAACATTAAATCTATGGATCCAAAATACCTCCTAGAACCACATTTAAATATGTGTTCCAGTGGGATATACAAGTTTGAATCAGGTATGGATAAAAAATCAGTTGGATACATATTTACAAACAAAAACTTTTTTTTAAATCAGTTCTTGCGAGCTCCCTCCCCCCTTTAATTTGAAATAGTTTGGATCAGCTAATCGTTAACATTTCCAACAATGGTATAGGCAGAATATTGATCTTCAGAAATGGGGTTTGGCATTTACTACCGGTAGGCTAAATCGATGATTCTTCAAATTTTATTTAGGAATGTATTACATAATTAACAAAAATTGACAGGACCAAATAAAGTTTTACAGGACATGTCTTGTCCATCCTGTGCTAATTTCAAGGACTGGACATTTAATTTATGTCTGTTGGTAATATTTGTGATGTCACGTCTCATAGATGAATACTGAACATTTCCTTTATTTCGTTCATACGCATAAATAAAAGAAGAATTTGTCTGAGGACACGCATGCCCCACTCAGATTTTTGTAGTTATAAATGAACTTAGCTCTAGAACTATATGTGATTACCTGCCCAAAATTGAACTCTGTCTGCAAATGTTGGTACTCTAGCATTGTGAATGAGTTTCATAAACTTTGGATGAGAAAAACTTTAGGTTAAGAGTGAAGAAACTAAAATGAAACGGAAAGAAGGACGGTTGAGGGTAACACTTAATGCCCCAGTTGCCTACAGGGAGGGCATAAAAATATACCAATTTAAAAGTTTCTTCAAGTTTACACAGATTTAAACATTTTAACCTAAGGAGATACTAATTCATTGTTCTTTAGTTTGATAATCTTTACAACTGATCTTTACACATCCATTACCAATGATAATTCACTTTTCAACAAATAAATCTCAGAACATTATACAATGCTGAAAATGTGGTACACAAGAGGTTAAAATCAAGATTTTAAGTGCAAACTTATCAAAACAGATAGATTTCAAATAATGTAATTTTTGGTAAAATCTGAAATACTGCAATTAAAGTTGAATAATGTATGTTTCTTTGAGTGGGAGGATTTATATTATTTAAAGTGCAATAAAAAGTGAACTAAGCAGTAAATACAAGGCCGCATATAATTGTAATGTAATTTATTAGATACATATTAAAAGATTATAGGGTGGGGTTAGTCAGACTATCATCTTATGATCCCACTGTAAATATCTCATTTGATATATGGTATACACTGATGACAATTTGAAGAAACTAAATAAATCAAACATGAGGTTATAAAGAACATAAATCACCACCCCCATCACAGATCACTCAAAAATAAGAGATAACTAGAAATAGTGATGGGAGCTACGACAGACAGCCACTAGACTACTGAAGTTATGGATTCTTCCATTTTAACATTCTACAGAAGGCTGAAGTTTTAAGCTGCACCATTAATTCATTTCTGAAGTTAAAAGAAGATTTAGAGATAGAGCTGAAATAATGTTTGTACAGATGTACAGGGTTGACTAAGATGAACTAAGTTTTTGACCTAAACTTTCAATGCCTGGTTTTCTTCCTTGGAAGGGAACAAACCTTTTAGAAATATTGATGAAATAAAAGTCTTAAAAACCAAGCACTGAACTGTGGAAGAAAAAATATCTGTTCATCAACACTACCAGCAGTCCATTAATTAAACTATCAGTAGAATTGTGAACTAGTCATTTTAGGAAGGTTGAATTCATCTTAAAATTGTAATTTAAGTTATTCTCATTCCTGACAAGTTTTTTTTATCATATGAATCATTTATAGAAGAAGGCAAGAAAAACCTAAAATGCATCAATTTAAATCCATATGTTAGAGACAAACAGACAACACAATAGCCAAAAGATAAACAATTAAAACCAAACCACAGTCCACAAAACTGTACATAGAAGACTCAAAATTGAGATAGTCAAACACCACCAAAAACTGGATGTTAACTAAGGTGCTTCAGCTGAGAAATAATTTCAGCTTAGCTTGTAAAACAAATTCAGTTGATTTTTGTAAGTAAAATCTATCGATTAATCAGAATTGGTGACGTCCATACCCGTAGCCAGGGAGGAACCCCCCCCCTCCTTGAAACCAGAGTGTGACTGTTAAAGTCAACATTCTGTTCAAATTGTGACTGTTAAAGTAGAGTTCATGAGTCCAAATACCCCCCCCCCCCCCCCCCCTAGGATTCCTGGCTAAGGGCCTGATGTCATAAAAGAAACTGATCCTTTGTGCAGTTTACAGATATCCAAGAAGTTGTTGAATTTAAAATACCTAAACCTTGATTTACTAGCCTTTAGATAAAAGGCCAGCATTATTTTTGAACACTGACGCAATAAACCTACCGGTACACATCAAATTTTTGGTTTTTCCACATTTTTTAAAAACAGAAGCCAAGAACATATTTCTATCTGTATGTGTTATGTAATATGAAGCATCAGTGCTATAAAATAATCAAAGTGTTTAATGTACTATCTTTGAGTGATGTAGAAGATTACGTAATAGTACTACCCTACTGAGATAACATATGTAACAGTGTTTAAGTTTCTGGAATTCTGTACCTTTATTATGAATTTTCTCTTATCATTCTCTGTTTGCGTAATTATCAATCATAAGGAACATTTTCAATACAACAAATATTGATGAATCATAAACGCAATGTTCTTCTTGATGTATCCTTTAAAATTTTATTCTAAACAAATTAAACATAAAAAAATGTGAATTTAAAAAAAATATTTAATTGATAATATTATCAAACAACATTTGTTTGGTCCTCAGAAAAGAAACTTAAATTCATAACTTATATTTAAAGACATCTGGAATGAAGTGGTTTTTTTTTAAAAGTACAATTCATGTAGATTTAAAATTCTGTGATAAACAGAAGCTTAAGTAAGCCTTTAAAAAAATCTTTAAAGTTTTTAAATTTTTCAACAGGTTATCAGGAAGTCTGGTCTCAAGTCTTTCAAATTTAAGGTGGTACCTAACACTACAGGGAGATAACTCTGTAAAATCAGCTAAACATTTTAATTACGTTGTGATGGCTAAGGGAATATTAAGCTTCTCAATGATCAAAATAAGTGTTTGTCAAACTGCTATATAAACAGTGTAATTTTCCTGACAAAACCATTGGTTCAAAATTTTTCAAAATTTTTATATTTTTGTCAAAGTGTCAAAGTAAATACTTTGTTAAAATTGATGAAAATTAAACGAGCCAAATTAATTTTATCAAAGGTGTTGGGTACCACCTTCAGCAGAAATGTCAACAAATTAAAGACAAAGGGGGATAACTGTGACAAAACAACTTAGTGTGTTGTATTAATTCAAATTTAAATTGGAATAGACATTACTAATTTTTACAACTTGTGTCTGATCCATTAGTCATTTTGTACAATAAAATATGTTTATAAACTAAACATTTATTCAAAGACTAATTATTAGAAGCCAAAATGTATAAATATCTTACTGTGCATTGATAGAATGCAGAACTTTCATCAAGATCCTTGTAAAAATCTCTGGTTATACTAGAAACCATTAATTACTATCATTTCTATCAAATTGTCTTAATATTATTTAACCCTTTCAAGGCGAACAATGCATTGAGGCATCCCCGTAGCCAGGCCGAACAATGCGTTGAGTCATCCCCGTAGCCAGGCCGAACAATGCTTTCATGCATTACAATCACGTGATGAAAATAATTTTCGTCTTTTTAACTCATTTCCCCCGTAAAGCTACGTTTAACCCAATAAATATCAAGGTTTTCAACAAGCTTGCATGTTACAGTATAAGAATACGTATTCTTACTGAGTTTGACGCCTAATATTTACCATAGTACAATGAAAGATCGGTAGCGTCAACAAACAAAATAAGTCGTCGCCATTTTGTACAAGACATGTGATGCGAACATGTGACCTTTTAGGTCAAGAAAATGTTATTTGGAAGGAAAGTCAAATATAATTTCATTATTAATTTGATTTATATAATGATTAGAATAACGAAAAATGCTTTTCAAAACTTCACGGAGAATAAAAGTCAAGTAATAATTGGACTTCCGTGGGCGCGGCTATTCCATTTTCCCACGAGTGCAAAAGGTCGCACTCCTTTTATGGAAAATCTAAATAAAACTATCCAATCACTTTCCTCTCCCACTTGCTCGGTGTCAAGGACGCCAAAATCGTAGTAAATATAGTAAAATGTCGTCTGTAACATTTTGAAAATACAAAAATGTCCGACACTTCAGAGGACGAGTTTGAGGGGTTTTCGGCGGGTGAAATCGAACTTGCATGCCAAAGATATCAAGTGCAATTAGCCCAAAACGGCATTGGTGATGATTTTCTGATAAGTGATATTGAAAGTGAACTGTCTGATGACAATAATGATGAACCACAACTTGTTGACATAAATAATGCCGGTGATGCACCCAACAATGATGGATGGCACCAAGAGTTTGATATTTATGAAAGAGGTCTCCCCCATCTGTTCCAACCTAGAAATACTACTGGTCCACAAAATATATTAGGCCCAGAGAAGGATATAATTGACTTTTTCCAACTGTTCTTATCTGACCACCTTTTACAACAGATAATTGAGAAAAGTGATGGCTATGCAAAGTTGCAAAAAGATTTGAATCCTGACCTACACAAGTCAGCTTGGTCTTGTCCCTCCTTGCCCGAGATGAAGGCTTTTATTGGTTTAACTTTCCTAATGGGTATTGATGTAAAGCCAGATTTAAAATCCTACTGGTCTAAAGATTGTCTGGAAACCCCATATTTTGCCACAGTTTTGGCACGTGACAGGTTCATGCAAATTATGAGATATCTACACTTTACTGATCCTCACCAGCGAGTTCCACAAAGAGGGGAGCCTAACTACGACAGTACTTACAAAGTCAGATACTTTATGGACGCCCTTAACCAACAAATGAGGGATCAATATATACCTAAAAGAAATGTATCAATAGATGAGTGTATGATACCATACAAGGGAAGGGTTGCGTTGAAACAATACATGCCTGCAAAACCAACAAAATGGGGAATTAAGCTCTGGGCGTTGGCAGAGTCTGACACTGGGTATATGTCATTTTGTAAAATCTACCAGGGCAAAACAGATCGAACCCATGTAGGGTTGGCTAGCACTGTCGTTATTTCCTGTCTTGAAGGTGCCAATTTATCCAGACAAGGTTACCATGTTTACATGGATAACTACTTTTCCAGTCCTGAATTGTTCACCAATTTATTTGAAAATCTTGACACTGGAGCCTGTGGAACAGTCCGTCAAAACAGAAGAGGCTTACCACAGGATTTAATGACAAAGAAGCCTGTTGGTATTACACAGAGAGGAGACAGTCAATTTAGGCAAAAGGGGGCAATTTCAGCTACAGTATGGAAAGACAAGAAAAATGTTTCTGTGATATCTACCATCCATGACAACAGCTTGACGGAAGTGAGTAGAATTGTTCAACAAGAAGGACAATTCCAAAGGCAGCAACTCCAATGTCCAAAGATGGTTGCAGATTACACCAGCCACATGGGCGGTGTCGACCGTTGTGACCAGTACATACAGTACTATTTCTTCTGTCACAAAACAAATAAATGGCCAAAGAGAGTGTTCTTCAAGATGCTGGAAATTATTAAGTTTAATGCTTACCGTCTGTTACAAATGTCACCAAATCACCAGCAAACTACATCAATGACCTATTTGGATTTTTCTAAATCAGTTGCAACTCAACTCATTGCAGGGTATACCACAAGGGACAACCGTAGGGGGAGGCCATCTAACCTACCTGTAGAAGTCAGACTAACACACAGACATTTACCAGCAGATTTGGGTAACAAGACATGGTGTCATGTATGCTGGCATAGGGTAGCTAATGATACTCAGGAAAAAAGGCGTCAGACAAAATATGGTTGCGTAGAATGTAGCAAACACCTTTGCATGCCACATTGCTTTAGTCTACCACTCAGTCAGAAATTACACTTCTTAATTGACAGTTACTTTGTTACACATGAAGTTGAAGGAAAATACATAATTTGCTGAAAAGATATTCATCATTTGTTGAGAGGATTTTCATTGTTTGTTGAAAGGATATTCATAATTTATAATTGTTGTTACAGTTGACAGTTTCATTTATTAATTTTTGATCAACAATATTCCAAATTTTAAAGAACATTTAATTATTTTCATCATTGAACAATACACAACCAAAGACTGGAAATTCTAGCATCTCATAGAAACTGACACAGATAATTATTTAAATAAATCATAGTAAGTTCATTATTGTTTTTAAAGAGTCTCACTTAGTTTATCAAGATATTGAAGTGTTAAATATTCATACATGTATATTGGTGTGTCAGATCAGAATACATTGGAATAATATTTCCATGATACAAAACAAAACCAGAAAAAATATATATGCATGCACATTCATTTAAAAAAGCACATATGAATCTGGAAAAGAATTCATGATTGTACCAGAAAAAATAGTATTTGATATCTCCACAAAATTTTAATAAATCCACAAAAGATCCCAATAGTCAGTTTATATCTAAATCAATGCAAAAATACAAAGAAAACATTGGACCAAGAAAGACAACTCCAACTTGTTCAGAGTCATCTGATTGCATACTGTACAGGTAAAAAATGGCCGCCGGAGAATTTGACATACCATTTTCATTCGTGTTTATTCACACCATTGAGCTAGAATTTTGACTCTGGAGTTATTTTTTCCATAAAACTTTGATAAAGGAACACTCGATAGGTGTTAATTACCGTTTGCAGTGTTAATTTAGAAGATGGAAGGAATAATCATAAACCGGTCACAAAAAAAAAATGATTTCTCAAATAAAACGTCATTTTCCTCCAACAAAAGGTTAAAACATGTCAAAAGTATGTATTGTCATGTAAATTTGTTTGTATTGCAACGATCCTTTCATACTTAAGTGTAAAACTATCGAGTTTGAACCCGATTTGATGAGAAACAACAAAGATACAAACGTTTTTTACAAAACGTCACTTTTTCTTCAGTCACACGTCAAATTAATTCAGGCCTGGTAAACAACGTCCTGAAATTTGATCAGGTCACACAACGTCACGGTAAAAAAAAATCAGTAAGGAAAGTGTTAAAGAATATAATAATACAATTGTTGGTTCAAAAACCATTCTGTGCCACCAGTTCCTTGATGTTAATTTTTCTAACACGATTTCTATTGAACAAATTACCAGTATTTATAATTTTAAAACAAAAAAGGGAGAAATAAATATGTATTCCCTTCAAAGGCAGACTTCATGCTTTACCACAAGTCCTAGGTACAGCCATGGCTTGTAAAATTGCTTTTGGGGTTGTAAAATTCAGACCAACAGAATTCAAATAAAAATTTTAACAAATCAAGCTTCTGGCTTATGGACTCGTAACTTATGTGTGAAGGCTGCAAAGGAAAAGATTTCTCTATGTCAGCATACTAAACATTTTCTTCTGAAAAAAAATACCGAGATAATCCTTTCCTTCTCTGGAGAATTGACACCTACAAGTACGTGGGGTACTAATTTTCATGGATTTTGTTGGAACAGGAGACCAACAAATTCAAAAAATTTTCACCATAACATTAATTTCCTTAAGGCTTGTAGGCAGAATTTTTGTAAACCATGAAATAGGTATACATAAAAAAACAAAATTTCTTGAAAAAAATAAAACTAGAGGCTCTTTAAGAGCCTGTGTCGCTCACCTTGGTCTATGTGCATATTAAACAAAGGACACAGATGGATTCATGACAAAATTGTGTTTTAGTGATGGTGATGTGTTTGTAGATCTTACTTAACTGAACATTCTTGCTTCTTACAATTATCTCAATTTATAATGAGGGGTCAACTGACCTTTTTGGTCATGTTGACTTATTTGTGGATCTTACTTTGCTGAACATTATTGCTTTATACAGATTAATATGTAACAACATATAAAAGTACTAAGGGTATTGAATGAGCCAACAAATTTCCAATTCAGGGGCAGCAACCCATTGGATTAAATTCAGTTAAATTTAGTTTCAGAGGAGAAGATTTTTGTAAAAGATTACAAAGATTTACGAAAAATGGTTAAAAATTGACTATAAAGGGCAATAACTCATATAGGGGTCAACTGACCATTTTGGTCATGTGAACTTATTTGTAAATCTTACTTTGCTGAACATTATTGCTGTTTACAGTTTATCTCTATCTATAATAATATTCAAGATAATAACCAAAAACAGCAAAATTTCCTTAAAATTACCAATTCATGGGCAGCAACCTAACAACAGGTTGTCCGATTCACCTGAAAATTTCAGGGCAGATAGATTTTGACCTGATAAACAATTTTACCCTTGTCAGATTTGCTCTAAATGCTTTGGTTTTTGAGTTAAAAGCCAAAAACTGTATTTTACCCCTATGTTCTATGGCAGCTATCTTGGTTGGTTGGAAGGACGCCAAGTGATGAGAAAAGCTCACTTAGCCCTTCGGGCCAGGTGAGCTAAAAAGAACAAATGATACCTAAAAAGTAATTGAATCAACATATTGAAGAAAAAAGTAACCCTACCTGTCGAATTAGAGACAACTGTGAACTTGTGACTTTCATTTCTGTATTTTCCATTTTCATTCCCTCAAGGGGAGATAACCCATCCACCTCACACTCCTCCTTTTCTACTGGCTCTTCTAAAGTCTGTAAAACCATTAAAAACATTATTACAAAACAGACAATGAAAAATCTTTCTAAATTCCTGTGTCTAGATAAAACCTGAAATGGAGAAACATTCACTGCAATAAAACTCTGATGGATCTTAAGTAATTACATCATATTATTGCCATTAAACCAGGATGAAGAAAAAGTTCTTTCAGTTCAAAGATACTTAATATTCTAAGTCAGAGTACATAATCTTTATGCCATAGAGTTACATAGAATTGAATAAAGATTTGTCGGCTCATTCAATACCCTTAGTACTTTTATATGTTGTTACATGAATTTAGCCTGCAGAAATGATATTATTCAAAAGTACATTTTCATATCAATATTTATGTCAAAGCCACCATTATTACACAAATTGATATCTGATGTCAGAAAAAAATATTCTAAAATTATCAATTAATAAAACTGGAGACTAAACTAAGCCTGTATTAAGTAAATAATCTGTAATCAATGTCTTGGTTGCAAACTATTGTTTCAAAAAATAGGATCGGAAAAGGGCAAACAAACAATATTTTAATTCAGGCCAAATAAGTCTGAATTCAGTTATGGCCCTTGACAAAAACCAAAAGGAGCTATTTTACACCAATTTTAATATTCCATACATTTTCTTCAAATCATAATACATGCAATTGTAAGACATTTGGAAAGACCAATAGATTAAACCATAATATGTCTGGTCTACAAGCATTTGCAAATTTGAAGCAAATTTTTTTTCTTTAAATAAACCAAAAGCTCTCTTTTAATGGACTGACTCCAGCAGTATGCAATCAATATGGGTCTGTATACATTTAATTCAACACTCCTTCAATCCAATTTTGTAGTGTGAAGCTATTGTTTCATTTTTTTTTTTAATATTTCAGTACGATCCTCAATCTTTAAAGAAACTGGCAAGTATGAAACATCAGAAGTATCAAAAATCTGATAACTGAAGACTGATGTCTGTGGTTTAGCATGGTACGTTTGCCAGAACTTTAACAAACAGTTTCTACCTAATGTAAACAAGGCATTTAATGTGTAAAGCAGTGATGTCTTACTAGATAATGGTTAATGATGTTTTCAATAGTCACATGCAGATGTATAAATGATGTTTAAATGATACTATCATTGCTAGTAATAACCTTGATTTCTTAATGATATGCAACATGTGTTTACATTTTTGATTACATTTTTGATTACATTTTTGATTAAAGGAAATGTGCATCTATTTGATTTGATTTGATTTTATATGTTTTTATCACCACTACCACTTTTGGGCTATTTTATGATGTAGGAAGTCGGAGCCCGAGAAAACTACCAATCTTCAATAGGAAAACTGACAATCCTAGTCAATTAAGATTGGTGTCGAGTGCACTCACATGAGTGTGGCTTGAACTCATATCAGCTTTGACTGGCTAGTGATTACAGAAGTAACTACTTAAACCACTCGGCCAACAAGGCCTCCAAATGTGCATAGAGACAGCAGACCAACAATTGAAAAAATAAAGACATAATTTACATTGTTTGGTTTAAGGTCTGTGATTTTTCTAGGAAAACTTTTCACAATTTTAATGATAAAATACAGGTAATTTGTACCCCCTCCTCCCTCTATCTGCAACTATTTGACCATTTCATAATGAGAGAACCAATGCTAATTTGTTACATAACCGAGATTAACAGATAAAAAAAAGGTTAAAAAATACTGATTTATAATATCATAATTTAAACTACAGGCTCTAAAGTCTTTAAGAACCTGTGTAGCTCACCTTGGTCTATGTACATATTTAACAAGGACACTCTCCAACAATGTAGATGAGAACAGAATTTATGACAAAAATTCGTTTTTGTTGTTTTTTCATGACTAATAAATATTCAAATTAATTTCCAAAAATAGAAATACAAATTTTAAATACAACAATTGTTTCTTAAATTTTTTTAACTCCGTATACAAGTACAATATATGAGCATCAACTACTCACCAGCTTTTCAAGTTTGTTAGTTAGAGCTGAGGTCAATGACAAGCCAGAGTCATTACTACTAGTATCTACAAAATAAATCACCAGAGAAAAATAATTTAGAAACAATCGATTCCTATACTATAAACATAAGGAGATTGCAAACTTCTCAGCATGCAAGGGCAAAATAATGAAAGCTTCAGGACATTTCTTTCCTTTACTGATTCTAAAAAGATAAAAGATCAAATTAACAATGATTTCTGAATTTCAGTCATACTTATAAATGTATCATGAAATTGAAAGAAAAAAAACTCGAAAAAAATTGTTCACTGTAAATTTTTCTTAATTTCATAATATATATACTGATGACTCAAGTTTCATGGATTGAAGACAAATCATAATCTTGTGGATACTAATTTTTGGTTTTGACAAATTCTGCATACCAAGCTATTGTTCAAGTCAAATTTGTCAATTTTTTTTTTATATAAAGTATAACTAAATGATCTTGTAAATACTATAATGTGGTTATTTTTTAGGTGCTATTTACCATAAGTCACTAAAAAAAGAAAAAAAAACACTGCATTATTGTCATGCGTCAAGTAAGTTGGCCATATTGGATATTAATACCTTGTTCACACGACAACAAAATAGGATTTGAAATCTGATTTAAAAGCGGACAATATCAGTTTCCAATCACATATAATTCCAAAGTGAAAGCTCATTTTTTAATCGGAGACAAACCACTTGATGTAAATGGTTTGACATCCAATTTCAATTAACATAGGAATTTGATTCTAGAATATTTGTAGTTAAAATTGAGAATGGAAATGGGGAATATGTCAAAGAGACAACAACCGTACCAAAGAGTAATACCTATCTACACAAATTAATGTTCTTATCCAAAGTAGAACAGTGTGAAGGCCTATACCGTTTCCGTTTTAATGCTTCATAAACTCATGTACATGCATGAATGTATGAAGAAAGTATTCTAGACTCACAATTCGCCTTTTCAGAATCTAAAGAATTCTGGGTAATACTTTCAAAAGTGTACACCAAAACGTTGTGATTGGTTAAATATGTCCTAGACAATGGAAATTCATCCAATGATGTGACGTTATTTTCATATTGGGGTATGAACAATGAAATTACCCATAGTCCTTAGGATTCTGAAACGGCCAATATACACCTTACAGATCCACTTGTGAAGGCAAACCTGGATTCAGTTTTTATTTAATGGTAAATCCAAACAAACCTCAGATTTCAGATGTTCTCTTTGAATCTAGCACAAGTGTGAACAATGTATCAGAGCATAATTTTGATAAGAAATCAAATTCAAACTTATGTTTATATTGTGTACTGAATAAAGAAACAATAATGTGTCCATAGTACTCAGATGCCCAACTCACACTATCATTTTCTATGTTCAATGGACTGTGAAATCATGGTCAAAACATAATGCCTAGGTGGGACATAAAAATAGGCCCATAGTAATGGTATCCATCTTGGTTGGTTGGCAAAACATAATTCAGAAAAAGGACCAGAACATAAAAATTGAAAAAAAGCATGCTACATTAACAGATTGAAATACCGTTATAGTAGTAACAGCAATAGTGTTTGACATATTGGGCTTGTGGACTAATTTTTGAAACCAGTGCTGGCCTCTTTTACTTCAGTTTAGAAAATGAAAAATAACACTACAGGAAAAGTATGTAACAACTTCAAAGGAAAAGAATATAAATAAGTTTACCAAAGACAAAAGAAAGCAAAATGATGGCCATATGCAACACTGACCCTTCAATGCAGGCAAGCTAAATATTTAATTTGATTTATTTTCAGTGACCAAAAATTGATTCAACCTTGTAGACTAAAGAACTATACATTCTTATGCATAATAAAAATTCTTCTCTTCTATCAGGGTTCATGCACTTGGATTCTTTTAATGATATAGGAAATAAATCAAAATGTAATATAGGTATCATTATCATTACCCATCTGCAAGATGTATGGAAAATTTATTTGATATCTAATTGATATGTCTGTGTTTGAATTATCAAGATAATGATAGAAATGTGGTCTCTCTCTACCTCTCTCTCTCTCTGGTTCATTTTGGAAAATTATTAAAAATATATTGAAAACTTAGTAAATATTTCACTACTTACTCTTAGAATATTTAGCTAAAGTAAAGAAATCAAAAATGTCAAGAATCTGAATGCAATATTAAGCAATATATACCTCATGAACCAAAGCATGACTTCTTTATCTTTTTTATTATAAAAATGAAATTCAAGGTTGTTTTTTATTAGTCATAAGCAAACCTTGTCCTTTTACTGAATAGTCCAGCAGTAAAAAAGTTGATAATGAATCAGTTTGGCAACATACAATACACTATAAATTCAAACAAAACAGTTTTCGCTGAACTAGTACAAATTTTTGTTTAGCGTCCAGCTGTAGCCCCCATAGGTAAGGGATTATCTAAGTTATGTTGAAGACCCAGTGGTGGCCTTGGGGTGTTTTCTGCTCTTATGTTGGGTTGTTCTCTCTTTGACACATTCCCCATCTCAATTCTAAATTCTATTTTTCTTAATGTGTCAAGACATATGTATAACACTTATAACTGACAAGTATAAAAAAAAACATTGACAACCTCAAGCAATAAAACTAATCATTTCTTACACCATGGTGTCATTAATCGTATCATGTATTTATCCTAGAACTAGGTACATGCAGTTCATATCCAGCTTTAGTCAATTTTAAATGTATAAGTATCATGTATTTATCCTAGAACTAGGTACATGCAGTACATATCCAGCTTTAGTCAATTTTAACTGTATAAGTATCATGTATTTATCCTAGAACTAGGTACATGCAGTACATATCCAGCTTTAGTCAATTTTAACTGTATAAGTATCATGTATTTATCATAGAACTAGGTACACATGGTACATGCAGTACATATCCAGCTTTAGTCAATTTTAACTGTTGAAGTATCATGTATTTATCCTAGAACTAGGTACATGCAGTACATATCCAGCTTTTGTCAAATTTGACTGTATAAACTATTCTGTATAGGTAAAAAAGTTTTTTTTGAAATTTAAGGGTTAAATTATATCAATTTTGGGAGAAAAATCTTATGGAAAAAAAAGATGGAACATTATAGAAGTTTCCTGATTAAAAATGTTCCAATCTTATTGTTTTTGGCATTGGCAAAGCGAAGATAACATTCGTTGATAATGGCATTGGTAAAGTGGAATTTAACATGTTTCAAATCCAATATTACTTTAAATATACCAACTTGTGTGTAATTGTCTGAATATTTTGTTTGTTCACAAAAACTTTTAAACCTAATCAACATGTTTCACAATAAGGATCAATGCATAGATAAACTTTAATCTCAAATTTAAATCTCATTATCTTCTAAATGAGCCTACCTGCTGCAGAGAATTGCTTTAAATTCAAGTATGAAATTTGTAACTAAAATACTTTCACCTTGAACACTAATCCCTCACTTATACAACTGCAGGGCTTATGATCAAATTTGAAAATTGTTCCATGTAATTGATAGGTATAATTCTAAAAGAATGCAATTTACATTTTAAATTCCAAACTTTTGTTTGCTTTGGATCAAGATATATATACAAAAGTCTACATCTTGATTTATACATACAATCATGTATATATACATTCAATTTTCTCACTACTTACTGTTTAAATCTTTCAACTACATGTGATTAAAATAATTAGATTTTTAAAAGCCGTTATATCTCATGGTATGACTGATACGTACTATACAACACTTTAATATCTTTTTTGCAAAAAGATAGAAGTATTTTATTTTGGCTATCAACAATGAGACACTAGCCTATTAACACTGAGGTTGTTAATCTGAACCCCTCTTTGACATGATGATACCCTCAACATTTTGGTCGACTAGCTAATTTTGTTGAAAAAGGTGGGCTTCCTTTACCAATAAATTAGGGTGTCATGAGACAGCAAAGTGCGCTGAAAGTGGCATTAAACACAATCAATCAATCAATCAATAAATATTAAGTCTTAAATCATTGAATTCACAATAAAAAAAAACAGTAACTAGTTATTAGGGCCTTTCTGCAAAATTCCTAGTCATAGCTCATTACTGACCTTGAAACGTTATTTGCTGGACTAAACAAGTACAACTGTAAGAATAATTGCATTTACCTAAATATTCTCCTGATCAAAGTTTTCTAGATAATAGTCCCTCAAGAATAGATTATAAAGACACTTCTGTTGACAATAAAGCACATGTAATATCCCTTCCTGATATCAAAATACAAATGTAATTGCTTTCACTAATTAGATGCATGTGTTTTACAAATGAAGACTTGGCATACATGTAAGTAAAGCCGAATACCAGTTCAAACCAAGGTGATAATCACAAAATATCCCAGTACAATATAAGGCCAAATAAAAATATATGTGTGGTTCCAGTAACCCTACCGTCCCTACTTTTTCGGCTTAGAAATAGCCTATCCTACAGATTTTATTGTCATTTTTCATTAAGCACTGTTAAAGTCAGAATGTTTCTCCCATAGACTCAATGTAAAAAAAAAAAACATAAAATAAAAAAATAAAAAATCCCTACCTACCTTCCCTAACTTTTTTTCAGATGTAACTGGAACCAACATATTTTTTTATTTGGCCCAATTACAAACAATATTGTCAGTGTTACTTTTTCCTTTAATTAGGATTGGAGGTGCATTCTATTTTTTGGGGGATTTGCTATCTAATATTATGTGTAAAATTAAATTTGAAATATTTGCCTTGAATAGAGGAATGATTTAATACTTGAAGAAACCAGAACTATGATAAATCTCTCAAAAAGATAGCTCAAAGCAATTTCTACTATCTCACTTTTAACTTGCTAGTCTGAAATTATAGGCACATCCTCAGATACTATTAAAGTGTTTAACATCTGTGTAAAGTTTCACCAATACACATCTATCATGTTAGGAGTTTCCTTTACAAAGCAAAAACAGAAAAACAGACAGACAGACACCTACAGGGTGATTTCTGTATTCCCTTCAAAAATTGACCTAGAGAGTTCAACATTGTTATTTTCAGGCCTTATCAAAATGAAATTTTAATTTAATTACTTTACTATTAATTATCAAATATTGATTTCAATGACAAGTAATTTTGACAAGATGACTATAAATTATTAATAGATTAATCATATCTATTTATTTATAATGTAAACATCCTCGTCTCTGACTAAATATATAAAGTTAGTACAGAAGTATGGTAAGATGGTTAGGCAAACCAACACTGCTTATGATAATTATGGCTAATTTAGGGTCATTTCAGGTTTTGACCTTAAGTATTTAAATGAAATAAATGTAGATATTATGGTCCACAAACCTGTAAGAGGTAAATCTCAGTTATATGCCTGAGGCTTAAGATAATAAATATGGTTTCCTCTTTACTTCCTCCTATTACATAAACATGGGTAATTGATTTTACACTTTAAAGTTATTTAATATTTTAAAGATTACAAAATGTGTCAATCATTCAAATTTGACATGAGTTGTTTCAACACCTTTAAATGGAGATTTTAGAAATTCTATAAGAAAAAAGATATAATATTGATTGATTGAAAACAAAAATTTCACAATCTATTTATTTTCCTCCTAATCAGCAGTGCATCTGTAGAACATTCAAAATGTCTTTCCAGGATTGCACAAACATTATATCTGGTGAAATATGCATGACGGTGTGCAGGAACTTTCATACCTGACATTTTGTACAACTATAACATCCTAGTATTTTCTCCTTTTGAATTTTACCCCCCCCCTTTTTCTCTCCCCTCAATTAGCAGTGCATCTGCAGTAGATGCCAAATGCCTTTCCAGGATTCCATCTACATTCTCATGCACTGTATCTGGAGAAATATACCCTACAGTGTGCAGGACAGTTCAATACTTAATTCTTCCTTTGATATGGTGTACAACTATAGGTACCATGCTACGATTTTCGCATTCACAATTTATTCACCCTTTTTTCAATCAGCATTTCAACTGTAGTACAATAGTTTAAATGACTTTCTAGGATTCCATTATTCTCATAATATCTAGAGAAATATTCACTACAGTGTGCTAGGCCTTTCAATACTTATTTATCCACTGACGTTTAGTACCACTTTCAATACTAACTTATCCACTGACGTTTAGTACCACTATCAATACTAACTTATCCATTGACGTTTAGTACCACTATCAACAAATCAATCAAACTAATAAAATCATATCACATTTAATTAGTAGAAACAAATAAAGCTAACTTACCTTGATTTTCAATACACAGATCTGGTTCCCTTATCACAGTATCTGGTACCCTAACCTCCTCCTCCTCTTTACTATAGGAGATACTATCAACCGACTGCTACAAGAAAAGGATCAGTCATAAATTTATCACACAATAAATATATTCCCAATAAACAACTTGAACTTCTAAAGTATCTAACATCAAAGGGTGCAGATGAAATAAGAGGTACTTCATTTATCCTTTACAATTTTTGTGGCTGATTCACTTTTTAAAACAGATCGACAAGAGAAATTACCTACACTATTGAATAAATTACATGTATTTTCTCCACAATTTTGCTCAGAGCAGATTTTATAAGTTTAAGTCTGACATATAATTTGCTTTACAATTCTTGCTATAGGCTAAGAGTTTTATACACTTCACAACTTGAAATTGCAAATTTAATTTTGATTTTCTTAAGATAACAAATGTGACCATCTTTAATTTCTATAATATGAGGAAATTACAACAGTTAGGTAATATACATGTATTTACAAAATGTCATAAGTGTAACTTGAAGGAGTTAATATTACTGTTATTATTGGCAAATATACAAACTAGCATGTGGCAATTAAATAAAAAGGAAATCACAATTGTTATTGTTTTCCTTTTCATCACATTAACAAACCTACAAACAAGAGGTCCCATTGCCCCTACATATTTTGGCTGCTTATTTACTTCATAAATATCAAATAAAAGTTTATTCATAACAAATTTGTTTCCAATCACAAAATATTCTTTCTTATTTCATATTAAAATTGAATTATCTTAACTGTTAACAAACAAAACATACAATAAAAATACAAAAAAAATAAAGAAAATCACTTATCATCATGATCATAAGAAACACGATTAAAAAAAAAATTAAAAAAATCATTTTTTTCTTGAATATATATTCCTTTTATTAATCACAACCATGTTTTTCTTGAATATAAATTCCTTTTATTAATCACAACCATTTTTTTCTTGAATATATATTACTTTTATCAATCACAATCATTTTGCATTTTTTAATTTGCATAATTTTCAATGCAGTTTAAATCAAATTCATTAATAATTAACTTCTTCCTTATGAGGTCAATGTCTTACTTCAATATATATGATCTTAGGCCAACTAAAATTAATTAGTAGATTTTCATCCAAATTTTTGTAAAAAATGGGGCGGGTGGGAGGATTTTATCTTTTAAATTTAATTTCATATGAAACCTTCTTGTCACGTGTTATTCGATCATATATGCAAGTGTAATAATAAGCTTATATCATGTAAATACATCCATTAGATATCGTGTATAAGACAATAACAATCAAAACCAAGGAGTAACCAAAGACTCATAAAACCAAAAGACATTTGCACCATCAGTTACAAATAATAAGTAGGAAACAACACAAACTCCACTAAAAACCAGGAATGAAATCAGGTGCTCCGGAAAGGTTTAAGTATTTCCTGTACCGTATACGGCACCCGTCATGTTATTTTTTTGTTCAGTTCGGTAATGATGGAAGGTTGTTATGACTGAGGAAGAATATCACTGAGATATGATTTCTGACACACTTTTGTCATAATGGCCAATCAGCTCATGATGGCAACTATACAATTGAGTAATGATCTTAATTTGATGATTCATAGCCCTGTCTTAGCAACTTTTGAGAAAGCAGTATTCTTCGTTCAACAAAATCAGCGTACATGTACTTTGAGCTAGCTCTAGAGTAACGTATTAATATTGAGACACATTTACTCCATATGCTGGTGCCGCTTTTTCAAATTCGTATTCAAGTATATATCTCTGATTGGCCACCACTGTTCTACATGTAATTGCCGCTTTAGAAACCTATTTTATAGTAAACAGCAGAAATGTGAGGAAATGCTCTCTTCAGTTGGACTACCTACATGAAATATTATTTTGCTTTCTAAGCTATGTTTTGTTGTCCGAATAAAATGAAGCAAATTCATTGGTATGCAACACTGTGACGAGTACGATAAGTACAGAATGAAATGAAAACTCAAACAGTGTTGAAATAATAGGGTTGGTCTTTAATATGCAAGATGCAAATATAATTACAATGTAGAACAGAGTTGTTAAATGACTCTATCGTGGGTATTGGGACAGAGGATGTTTGCTGTTTTTTTTTGTTGCAAAAAAACGAAAGGCATGGATAAATTTATTTCTAAGAGCTTGCTGTAAATTAATAAATTAAAAATGCGTATGTTTGTCGATTTTCTGAACTCAATATACGGTCATTAATCTAAAAAGTTCATGCTTGTGTCAATTTCTTTATTCCAGTCAAATGTGTTCCACGATTCTGACGCTTTTGGGTTTCCTTCACAGTCCAAATTTCTTGACACAAAGTCATTGTATAAATAAAATAAATTCAAGGTGTTTTACTCGCAAAAATTTGTCATTTGTGACATAGTGTACGGCGATTTGCGTTCTTTGACACAGCGAATATTTCACGCCCTTCTCATAATCAATCTTTTAATTTATTCTCGGTAAATGATGTTGACATCATAGATCAGCAGAATATATCGACTTAATCATCCAGTTAGAATACTCTAAGAAATACGAAAACCGAAATTTTAAAACAGGAAGTTTTACACGAAACGAAATATCGACGGTTACCGGTAACGGAAATGAACAAAATCCGGAAATCGTAATTTTTTCAAAAATAAAAAAAATCGGGGCGGGAAGATTTCAGAGGGGCGGGCGGGGATGAAAATCTATCAATTAATTTTAATTGGCCTTATAGTAAGAAAATATTTTTCTTCCTTTTATAAAATAAAATTCCCATTACAAGTCCTATCAACATTTTTCAGAAACATAAATAAAGACTTTTAACAAATTATAGCTTAATAACTAGGGCCATTAAATCAGGGAGAACTTTGATATTATGTCCATTACTGGATTTTTTACTTTTAAGGAATCTGTCTTTCTTTTTAATTGATTTGCAGTTTTTTTTATCTATACCAAGGCAGTTAGGAGGAAAATAAACTAAAGGCTCCAAGAAGAAGAATCAGGCAATGTAGAAGAATTTCAAAACATGGTGGGAAAAAACCTGCCAACCAGCCAACCTATCTATCCTATTTTGAAGTTAATGTTATCCTCAGTTAGAAATGGTAGTCTATCCAGTGCACACACAGAAAATTTGTTAGCTAGCAATCAGAAGCTATTTATGCGCTTAAAAATTGTAAAATATTTGCGGTTAATAAAAATTTTGCAAATAAAATTGAAATAGCTGCCATTAAAAATCTATTAGGTCCACTTTGAAAAGAATCTTTAATGTCATGCTCATTTTTTATTTGAGGCCTGAAAATTGTCAATAATAATCTACAAATATACATTTAGGGTCATAAAGTAATCTACCATCCAAGGTCTAAGGCCTCATTGGCAATGGTGCAGCATCTCTTCATTTTCATAGAGAGCATGGTATGAAGTAATCATTTCTTTAAGGTGGTACCTAACACTACAGGGAGATAACTCTGTAAAGTCAGCTAAACGTTTTAAGTACGTTGTGTTGTAAAAGGAATATTAAGCTTCTCAATGATCAAAATTGGTGGTTGTCAAATTGCTATATAACCAGTGTTATATTTCTGACAAAACAGTTGGTTCAAATTTTTTTAAATTTTTATATTTTTGTTAAAGTGTCAAAGTAAAATAAGTATTTTATGAAAATTAAAAGAGCCAAATTAATTTTAGTGAAAGTGTTGGGTACCACCTTAAGTTTTAATGGAAACTGAATGAGTATTTTTGTATGTACCCCAATGACTATAAAATCATCATAACTAAACTTGACCATTAATTTTTGCAGTAAGAACACATTAGTATTTAAGAAGCATTGGTCTAGTAGAGTATGAGAACACAGAAGCAAGATTAAGTCCCATTTTCCAATATATCAAGGACCATAACTCCTGAACAGTAAAGGTAAATATCATGAATATAGAACTTGATCTCCATTTTGTCATCAATATTTCCAATGGTATTTCAACTGATTGGGCGGAGCGTAGGTTTTAATTTGCATAAGGACAGTTTATTTGAAGATGTGTGTGATAAGGATGATTGCCGTTATAATTATTACTGATTTTGAATCACCTATCAGTGTCATCAAAGGAATTTACAAAAGAATGACTGGACACTTCATTAATGAGTTTATCCTAAAACACCTTTCTATAGATGGACTGGTTTATTATGAGCGAACCCGATAAACTCCGCCCAGTCAAGTGAAATAAATCGAGTAATAGTAACATAATAAATTTGAAAACCATTAGTAGAAGGGTTCATAAGCTATCACAAAATAACTGTTGGCAGCCACCCCTGTATTTCATTAATCTAAAAACTGTTCTTTTTTCTTTGGAAAACCGAGTTAAAAAGGATAAAAAAAATGGACTGAAGCAGATAAAAAAAAACAACATACCTTTGAGGAAGGTTCTTCTTCATTGTAGGAATCTTCATCTCTGAAAGAAAGAAAACAAAATGTCCTTATTCATCACTCCAGAATATAAAGCATATTTGATAATATTTTCCAAAACATAGTCAAATATTATGATAAATTAAAGACACCCTTTACAATTCAATCAAATATATAAAGTTATTCCAGTTTTGAGATAAACAATGGAATAAGTAATAGTCCTTTATTGTCATCTAAAAATCTGAAGCACTCTGAGTAATATTGAAAAAGTATTTAATCAACAATTTTCTAAAGAATTTAAAATTGCATGCTTTTATTGAAAATGCTTTTCACTTTATTTATATAAAGGTCAGCTGTTGGTCTAAGTCTTAAAATATAAAATTATCACTTTCTTCATACATATACATCAGGAACACTTCAAGTCAAAACTACGAAAGTTTGAGGACCAACAGATACCATACTTCAACCCTTTCCTCCATAATGACGCCTTTTGACGTCTGTGTAGTACCCCATTTGTAACGCTGTGACTATGAAATGTCTGCATCAGACTTAATAAAATTTGTATCTATATATGAAAAGGATATTCATAAGAATATCTGACTTAAATTTATTTGATGATTTTTTTATTTTTTTTTGCAATGCATTAATACTTTAAAGCATGTTTTCAGCATTTGATTGAAAAATCCTATGCAAATCAAGTATGCAAAAAAATAATTTCCATTGAGGAAAGGGTTAAATAATTTCTAGATTTATCAATGAAAGATTAAAGAAAATGTAACACTTAATGCCCACCTTGCCTTGTGACAGGGGCATCCAAAAACCCCAAAAACAACAACAAACCAACACTTTATGCATTTGATGTGTCCAAGGTGCATTCAAATACTTAAATTGTATTTAACCACTAAATCTTAAAAAATCATTGATCAAGTACAAGGGGACATAACTGTAGCAGAAACCTCATACCCACAAGCAATGCAAATTTGTATATCAAAATGACATTTACATTCAACTTAAAACTAATTCATTAATTGGGCAAACAACGGGAGGGACCAAAGGGAATAAGCTATGCCTTTACATTTATTGGAGAAGTTGCTTTTAGTGGAGAACAATTTAAAAATTTCTAAGTTGAAATGACAAAAATCTAAAAGTTCATTGGACAGTAATTAACATGCACATCTGAGTACTGTGGGTTCATTATTATTCATTGGATACCAATTTTTTGTGGATTTTTTTAGTACAGACAAACCACGAAATCAAATGTTCAACTAATAACACATTTTCAATAGGCTTGTATGCAGACTTTGGAAAAACCACTAAATCAAATATCCAGAAACATGTAAGTTATCTTTAATCCACGAAAATTGGTACTAATGAAAATAAATGAATCCACAATATTAGTATCAAACAGTTTAATGAGCGATATGTATATATGATAGACTATACAGAAGAAGTTGGGATGACATGCCAGTGATTTTGTTTGCCACAAATTACAGCCAAAATTCGGCTTTTTCCCCTAGAGAAAATTCCCAATTACTAAAAAAAATGGCTTAAAATTCCTCCCAAAAAGTTTTACGTTTTCCCCAAACAGTGATGGCATTGGAAGTAATTTTTGTAAATATCGTATTCATGTTATTATTTTATTATTATAAAGCACTTTTGAGATCCGGTTTTCTGATCAGAATCATCATGGTGTTTGTAACACATGTGGGTTTCAATGCATTAAGTACCATCATTTGTTCTGTTTCTTTCCCTTCTCCGAAAAGTACCTTTCAGGTTGAAAATGTCTGACAACCAAAATATACATGAAAAAACAGTACAAAAAAGACAGCATAGGTCAGCAAAAAATCGAAGATGTGTTTAGAATAAAATATACAAATTTCCCAATTTCATTAAAAAATATGCATTTTTCCCAATAAAAAACGGTAGAGGTAGTTTTGAAAAAAGACAACAATACCACTGCATGCTTGGTGCCAGACAGGCCTGAAGTTCTAAGTTTAATTAGGAATTACTCATAAAAACAACCTGAATAGACAGAATGCACATCTGCATATAAGGATCTAATAATATACTAAATTTCATGCTGATAGGATGAACCATGAAAGAGAAGCTGGGATGATAAGGTTGGTTCTCATATTCGTAAAAAATGTCTATGGTGAAAGGGGTATAATTCTAGATTAACTTGACTATGAACAAAATCCTTCAATTGGTAATGGTGGCATATCATAACTTATTTAACTAAGTTTGATTTAATCAAATAAAGGATACAAAATTTAGTTTTGACTGACAGGTTGATTTTATAAACTCCCATCTCCCCCCTCCCCCCCCCCCAAAAAAAACCCCAACAAATTTAAGACACTTTATACTATAAACATACATATATATGTGTAGATATCAGTTACCTGAAAACATCCTGTCTAAGGGGCTGGAATGGATAGGACAAGTGTGAAAAGCTGTAACTTGAGTACGAAACATCTTCATCGAAAACCACCATGTTATCTTTCCAACAATAATCCTCTACTCCTTTGTTGCGTGTGTCGATATTATCACCAAGATAAACGTCGTCCCCCATTATAGTACATCCACTACTTAGCCGACGTTGTGGTTGTGCCGCCACATCACAATCAGATTTACTTTCGATCAAATCAAAGGCGGATTCTGAATCTGTTGATCCAATCACAACATCAGTTTTATACGATTCCTTAGAATCGTCAATTGCGGCTTGGTAACTAAGCCTTCTCAAGCTACAAGTCATGGAATCTTCCAACGAAACAAAACTGTCCTCGTTTTCATTAATATCAATGTTTGTATCACTTTCAGAACGACAATCAAATTCTAAAATGCCATCAGTGCTGGAGTTTTGAGAAAGAAGACGATTCCTAACAACAGTATTTTCAGTGCTTACTGAGCTACAATCGTTCATGTCATTCAAGTTCTCTCTACTAGATTGTTCTTTGTTTAAACTAAGGCTATCAGTTAATATTTGAGGTAATGGTCTGTTTCCATTGAAAAAATCTATTGTTAGTGCCTCTGAAAGATAGGTTAGTACAATTGTCAATGATTTCCAAATTAAAGAAACCTTTGAGAGCATGCTCACATACCCCACGCCCCACATTGTCACTGGACAAACAAAATCTCACCAGATTCCTAAGTTCAAATATGCACATTAACATATTATGTCCTCAGTAACGACAAAGTTTCATGAAATTCTGTTGTGTGATTTCAGAGGAGTTGTGATTACAAACTGTTGCAGTAGTATATTTAGGCCAAAATTCTAAGTTCAAAGGGGCACAACTCCTAGGAAAACAATTGAATCATAATTTCCGATTGTTATGCACATCTTCGTTGTATGTCCTTATCATTTACACAATTTCATGAAATTCTACTGAGTGGTTTCAGAGGAATTGCTATGACAAGACCAAGACTGATGGACAAACTGATGGAAGGACCAAAAACATTATACCTGACGCAATAAATTGGGTGGGGTATAATTATTTCAATATACTGGTATAGTGAGGGGTTCTAAAATGCTGAATTGCTGACATTGTGATAGTGGCTCCTTTTTAATGGATGAGTTGGCATTTTGTAAGGGGTTCTCAGTTATTTAGTATGTCTATTTGGGAGAATAAGAATAATTGATTGTTGGTTCCTAAATGTCCAGTGGCAAATGTTAACTTTGTTTGAAACTTATTTAAATCCTTAAATCAAGTTTAATAGGGAACTATGCAATAAGATTTATAGGTTAAGGATGATTTAGATTTTGACATATTGTATAGTGTGTCTTTTTATGTTGTGATGTTACACCATTATTTAGGGTAAGGGTGAAGGTTGGTACCTATTAAAACATTTAAACCTGCTGCATTTGTTTGCACCTGTCCTAAGTCAGGAACCTGATGTTCAGAAGTTGTCGTTTGTAGATGTGGTTTATAAGTGTTTCTCGTTTCTTATATAGAATAAACCATTGGTTTTTCCTTTTAAATGTTTTTTTCTTTGTTTTTTCCTTTTAAATGTTTTTTTCTTTTACAAATTGTGAGTTGGATGGAGAGCTGTCTCATTAGCACTCATACCACATCTTCTTATATATATATTGAAGGTTTTAAACTTAATATTAATGATGACTGCAATATCAATGTATACATGGAGTTATTGCATAACTTTCTTACCTACGAGTGGAGAGCTTGCAGAACTACCGGTCCCAAAACAGCTACATTTGCGTAAAGATGATTCTTTTTTCTTGGACTTGTTCTAAAAAATACAACATTCCAATCTTGTTTGAGATCAAATAAAATGATTTTTTGACATACTGTCATTTATTTTTGTTATCTTCCAAGGGATAAAGCAATAATTTTCAAAGAATGAACCCAAAACAAAACATCTTTCCAGAATAAGCAGGTTAAACAGATGGCATGATTTAAGTGTTAAGAAACACTCAATAAAATTTCATAACAATTCTGATGGACGATGGTTAAAAGCCTTGTGAATTGTCTTTTAACCATAATTATCTTTTAACCATATTATACTGGAAAAATTGCACCCAGTGTTTCATGGTTCTGACCAAACCCCTTTATGCATTACTCTTCATCTAAATGAAGTGTGATAAACAGAGATAGAGAAAACCAACTAAAGATTTTTTGTTTATTCTTTCATATTACCAGCTCAAATGTTGACTTTGTCAGATGAAGGTCAGATTTCAGGGCCAGAATTTCATTAAATATCCTCCTCTTGATTGTATCTGCTGAATCATTCATCTCGTTCTCAAACTGAAAAATAAAGAATGCAACTTTGTTATCCTTTCACAATACAGAATTTTGTTCAGTAATTTTTTTTTTTAAACTATCCAGAAATGAGTGCTCTAATAACCCATATATTTCTATATAATATGTCGGGGATTTTTTTTTTTTTCATTTCTTGCCGATAAATATCTGTATATAATTGAATAGATTTGATGAAAATCAAACAAATAGTTTCTACAATAGTAATTTAATATAAACTGAATATTGCAAAGTAAAATGACACTGAAAAAAACCCTGTTCTGTTAAGTATGTATTCAGGTTGCACTTTAATAAACAAATATGTATGTAATGTTGTTTGAACCCTCTTTTAACAATCTATAGTTTTTCCATTTTAAACTTTTTATTTATTTTGGAGTTATTTCCAATTTCTTATGATTTTGAACTATTCTGTGAATTAGCTTAGATCAATACTGTTTATCAACTGTTTCAAAAGCAAATTCTAAAATATTGTTGTTTAAATACAATGATTGTTTCAATAAAATTTAAATTCAAAAGAGCCAACAAAGAAATCTTCAAAGTGAACAGCATCTTCAAAGGATTGGCAAAATTATCAACCTAAATGGAATCTCTGAATACATAATTTTTCCAACTATTTTTAAGTCAAAATAAGAATTAGTCATATGGACCATAATTTGCTATTGGGCTCCGTTTCCTATAACTATAGAAAAGTAATAAAATGTGAATTACTGTAAGAAAAGTTGTAACTACATCTAAAGATGCCATTATTTTTATCAACATACAAGTGTATGCTACTCTTCCCTAGAAAAAAAATTGAAATTAACAAATTTCAAAAATTATACGACCGTATTTGTGTGTCGTTTCTCGCGTTACTTTTCGCGTCCGAAGTGCATAACGCTGACTAATTTATAGATAATCGTCACCGGCAAATTCGTAATTTTTGCTTTAAAATAACAAAGAACATCGACCAATAAGAATAGTGAGAAGAAAATGCCAAGAACTATAAGTATTTCTGAAGCAGGTGTAAGAACACTGTCGTTATTTTGGTTTCCCATTTCGTAACGCACATTTTAGATGGTTTAATCTGCTTTGTTGCAAAAGAATTCTTTGAAACAATATGCAAATACGAACTCTCGCGAGATGTTCAAACAGGTAAATCAGAGATGATTTACATTCTTGTTTTGTTCTTCCTCAATAATTAAGTTAGAAAATGACGTTATCGTTATGCGTTACATTTCACACGAAACAGAAGTCCATTTATGTATTAAAATTGTTTTTGTCGTTAAGTTCTAATCATTTCCGGTCATACGTGAAACATGTGACTAACATGTGATCACGCCCTTACAGCCGGATATACGAAATACTAGGTCTAAACATTGTATTTGTTTCCAACGGGATGTAAGCAAAGATAATCTGTAGGCTTGTTTCGTCTTGTTTAAAAAAGGAAAATACAATTTTCAAAGAGATTGCGCCGGGGGTCTATTATTTTTCCTATGTGCATAATGTTACATACGATCTTGTGTGAAAATAAATGCCCAATGACTTGACAAAATCGATTTCAGATTTGACCGACGTTTTAACACACTTCGTTTCCCAATAACGATGTAAAGGGTCCTTGGAAAATTCAATCGAAATTACGTCTCCTATCATGGTGCCGATGTTCGTTGGATTGATTTAGCTTCAGCAGTAAATATTACTGGATATTTTAGGTGAATAAAGATAATTTAATAAAAAATACATGTTAATGTACCGTTACACTTGGAATGTACAAAGTTGGTATCTTTGTCACAATTTTTAATTAATTTTTTTTATTCATGTTCTGCAAACACTTATCAGAAACCCAATAAACTTGTCAAAGGAAAAGTAAACTTTTACCATGCATGACTTGAAAGGAAGTACTTTATTGATTTTAGCCCACTAAAGTAGGTTAAAATGTGGAAACCATGTAGATGGTGTACAGGTCACAAATATCACATGGTGCCTATTTCAAAGATTTTAATTCCAAGTTAAAAGTTTTTTTCTTTACTGGATTTAAAGAATTTTACATTGCCAATGATTTGGAATAAATTTTATATAACTGGAATTACAAAACCAAATATAAATATATTTTTTTGGCCAAAACATCAAGGTACAACGATTATGGTATCCTGTATCAATGAAGAAAATATGGAAAATTCTGAATAAATTGTACTAATTGTTTTCAAAACAAGCACATATTTAGGAGTTTTATAATACTGTTACATTTAAGATGGATTTTAAGAAAAAGTATACTGTTCAGATTATTTTAAGCAGATTTTGCAATAAAATAAAACTAAAAAAATGCTTTCGGTTTCTTATGGTTTCCTGTCACGTTTAAAAAAAACTTTAATATAACATTGAAAATAGATTTTAAATATTAACATGAAGCAAGTAACACTGGTAATGGTGTTTATTTATGCCTTTTGAATTATATTGTGCAAAATAAAGAAAAGAAAGATTGGTTTCCTGTTTGGTTTCCTGTCACGTAAACGGTGAATCAAAATGTATTAATTTTTTCTCAAAAAACTCAATTGTTCCATTCATACTATTCTAACACCATCACAACCCACAAAATAAAAGTTAAAATTTTAGAACTTATAAAAAAGGATACAAAAAGAAACCAAAGGCCGAATACCAAATTATGGTCCATATATGTTAGCGAGAAATATAATTCAATGAATCCACCAATGGAATTAATAGAATAACAAGAATGTGTCCATAGTACATGGATGCCCCACTTGCACTATCATTTTCTATGTTCAGTTGACCATGAAATTGGGGTCAAAACTCTAATTTGGCATGATTTTTGCAAATAAGAAAGATCATATCATAGGGAACATGTGTACTAAGTTTCAAGTTGATTGGACTTCAACTTTATCAAAAACTACCTTAACCAAAAACTTTAACCTTAAACTTGCACAATCATTTTCTATGTTCAGTGGACAGTGAAATTCGGGTAAAAACTCTAATTTGGCATTAAAATTAGAAAGATCATATCATAGGGCACATGTGTACTAAGTTTTCAGTTGATTGGACTTCAACTTCATCAAAAACAACCTTGATCAAAAACTTTAACCTTAAACGGGACGAACGGTCGAACAAATAGACTGACAGATGAACGGACGAACAGACCAGAAAACAAAAAGCCCCTCTTCTATCGTAGGTGGGGCATAAAAAAGTAAAATCACAAAAACACTGAACTCTGAGGGAAATTCAAAACTGAAAGTCCCCTAATCAAATATATATCAAATATTTCAAACTAATAACAATCAATTGGTAATATAAAGCCACCTACACTGATTTCATCCTGACATTCATTCTCTATATCTTTTTGAACGATTCTCCATATCTCCTTTAAATCCATTTGTCTGGAAAGTTTATTGGAATACAGATTTTCCTGTAATATAAGATATACAGTAAGCAAATTGTTTTGTCAAATTGGAGGGAAACAATTCACTGAAACATAAAAACATGATTTTTCCCTATACATTTTGATATACAAAGGCAATAAGGATGCATATGGTACAAACAACATTAAAATGTGTAATACATCATAAATAAACTCCAATTTTTTTTTTTATACAAAAGTTCAAAATAAAATAAATCCCTTCCAATTAAGGTGGTAACCAACACTTTCACTAAAATTAATGTGGCTCGTTAAATTTTATAAAATTTTGTCAAAGTATTTACTTTTACCTTTTAACAAAAATATAAAAATTTCAAAAAGTTTTAACCAACTGTTTTGTCAGAAAAATTACACTGGTTATATAGCAGTTTGACAAACACCTATTTTGATCATTGAGAAGCTTAATATTCCTTTTACAACACAACGTAATTAAAACGTTGAACTGACTTTACAGAGTTATCTCCCTGTAGTGTTAGGTACCACCTTAAGAAAGTTTTTTTTACATGTATAATGTAAGCCATCAGTAAAAGTCTTATAAAATTTAATTATTTTTTAATAGTTTTTGAGATCTTAAACTTTTTGAATTATAAAGCTATGAAAAGTCAGGAGAAACATTTTCCTGCCAAAATTTCAATGGCTAATATCTAGAAAACAATCACATTGACCTATATATTTTTTTTGCTCTTTTTGGTTCCTTTTATCAATATATACTAGTGTTTTGAAAAGTTATTTATTTTGAAACTGAGAAGCAAACTCCCTTAAGTTTTTCCTGGGTTTTTTTCTGTTTTATTTTAGAACAATCTGGTTCCTTATGAATATGAGGACATAAAAATAGGGAAAAGTATTTTAATGTCTATATCCTGTATTTTAACCTATTTAATAAACCATTTTTTACACTAACCTCTAATTCATAGGATCGTAGCTTTTCTATTTCCACATCTTTTTCGCTCTTCCTCATATCATCCTGTAGGCAGTTTATTTGACCTATCAGAAAACATAATGAATATTAGTGATCAATTTAAGGGGGTAGACCTTGGTTCAGGGAGATAACTCAATAAATCAGTAATGCGTTTGTAAAAGTCAAGTTTCATCAATGTTTTTTAAGCATTTACCTGAAACAGAGTGGAAATAATCTATGTTATCTAGAAGCTTAGAATATATTTATGAAAGTGGTTGACACAAACATACTGATGATTTTATGAGTTATCTCCCTTAACCTAGGTCTACCTCCTTAATGTAAACTATTAATGAAAAGACAAAAGGTCTGCCTCAGCCAAACTATTTCCAATTAAAATTTCCATTAAGAGTAAATATTCATTCCTTTTGAAGGGTATCAAAAGCGGCATTTTATGTTTTCGCAGTTTGGCACTACATTTCCGCATTTGTATAGTACTCTTTTCTGCATTGTTTTTACATTGATTTAGTTAAAGCTTATTTACGTTTCTGCATTTTAATGTTTAATATATGACTCTTCCATTTGCCAGGTAAACATGTTGCCCCCTGCTCAACAAAGGGGAGGTAGAAGTAGGATAAGTCTTTATGATTAAAATGAAACCATCAACTTAAAATTATAATAAACTATTATCACAGAGATATGTTTCGCCTTTTTATAATTTTGATATGTTGGAATCAAAATAGTAATACTTTAACACAAGTTATGCAAATATTGAGTAACATGGCTCAACAATCTCCATGTAAATAAGATGTGCCAATGATAATATAACTGCATACCAAATACCATTGACTTATTATAAGTCATTCCCCAACCTAAATACAAACATTAACTTGTAAACTATGAAAAAGTTTCAGTCAATGAACCATGAAGAGGGGGTGGGGCTAAATAATCTCCATGGAAACAATACTTGCAGATGCCAATAAATATGAATACCAAATATCATTGACTTAACATTAGCAGTTCATATTAAACTGAACTTATCACAAACTAATACATGTAAACTAAGATAAGTTTCAAAGTCATTAGACTGTGACTGAGGGACGAGGCCAAATATTCTCCATGGAAATGAGATGTGCCAATGCTTATACAACTGAATACCAATTAACATTAGCCTTCCACTAATGGTTCCCCTTTAAATGACCTAACCACAAACTAAGACTGATAACTTTGAAAAAGTTTCAAAGTCAATAGACCATGACTGAAGGGGCAAGGCCAAATAATCTCCATGGAAATCAGATGTGCCAATGCTTATAAACTGCATACCAAATATCATTGACCTACCACTTGTGGTTCCACATAAACTGACCTAATCACAAACTAATACAAGAATAAGCAAAAGTTTCAAAGTCAAAGACTATGACTGAAGGGGCAGGGTCAAATAATCTCCATGGAAATGAGATGTGCCAATGATTATTCAACTGCATACCAAATATAATTGACCTAACACTTGTGGTTCACCATAAAATAGACCTAATCACAAACTAAACACTGTTGATGCCATCCCTTCCGTTGACGCCGGAAACAGCATACCTAGGTCTTGCTTTTTGACTCCGTCAGGGAGAGACAAAAATCAAACATGGTTGTATATCAATTAAAAGCAAATGTTCAACACTCGTAATCTCTTCTCTACCATACTAGACACTGTTCAGAAACGAATTCAATTCGTTTGCGGTCATTTTTACGAAGTGGTTCTATTGCTGATAAAAGACCGAAAAAAAAAGTCTTATATATCATTATAACCATTTTTCTACAGGTGAAATACAGGTTAAAATGCGGAAAGGTGGTATTTTTTTATTTCGGAAAAGTAATGTACAAAAATGTGGAAACATGAAATTGTTTTTTTGCTAAAAATGCGGAAACGTAATACGCCCATCAAAAGTAATAAAACTTACAAGTGTGAAACTATAAACCTTATTAAAGAACTACATTAAGAAAGATAGGGGACACAAAACTGTATTATAGTTGCTAACATTCACGTCATTTGGTCTCAGGTGGATAAATGTCTCATTGGCAATCATACAACATCTCTTTACTTTATATTCACTCAGTAATGAACTGGAAATAGCAATTTTTTTAGATGTGCTCATATTTTTGGATAATCAATTAAAAAGGTTATTTTTTTCACAATCAGGAAATTTTCTCTACCACGTAAAAATACAAAATACACAAGGCTTAAAATGTATTTTTTTCAAAAAATATTCTCAGTGAAGCTTGAATCAGTAAAGTGGAAATTCCAAATCAGTAACCAAGTATAAGGCAAACTCATTTATCAGATGTCAGGAAAAAATACAAACCTTCAGATTTGGCACATTTATCAAACAACTCCATGTTAGTTCTGAAAGACAAAAATACAAGCTTTAATAATACAGTATAGCAATTTTAACTGATAATATATAACTGGTTTAAGGATGTACTAGGATCACAGTTTGGGAATTTGTGTCTGAAAGTCTGAGTAAGCCACTTACTTCCATTTTTTGAAATTCAAATATCTCGAAAAGGAGCTCTATAACATATCAATAATTTTTAGATTATTTTGTTCAATGTTTGCTTTTTTTAAATTTGAAATTTTTAACTGAAATTTGAGTATGTATGCATTACTAGAAAAATAACTTTTTTAAATATCACTTTAAAATTATGTCAGTGCTTAACAAAATACATGAAAAATTAAAAAAAAAATATAAATACATGTAGTAGTTCATTCAAAATATGAACTGCACACAAGTGAGCCAAAAAAATTAACAACTGTTGGCTAGATGATTGTTTTTACCACTAAACTGTATTATGGCTGAAGTGTAGAAAAAAATCATCATTTAAAAATATCTCTAAAAAAAAATAATATATCGATACGCTTATAAGAAAATATAAACACTTACTGGTGTTTTTGCTTTACCACATTGAAACCTTGTTTTGAGGTACATCCACCCATTATATATAAATGTTCAAAATAGTATTAAATTCTAAATACAAGAAACAAAGTCCACATTTGTCATAGAAAAACACAACAATGTCGCTACAATACTTTGAATGACTTAAGTATAAGGATGGAACTGCTCATATCACAATTTGACACAGAGAATGACACGTTATGTTAAAAAATGGTGATAAATCAATCCTAGCCTTCTTCTTATTGCCAAAGGAATAAAAATCTTCGTATAAGAATAGGATTATTGATATAGACTTGATCTATGTCGAGTAACTTTCTATGAAAAAAAAAAGACCAATTCTCCACAGACGAATTCTGTTTGAAATTGTGAGATGAAATGCAATAAAATGTTTGCTGATCATGACAGTCTATTGACAAATTTGTTCCATTTAACCATATTAATGTTGCTTTCCAGAATGGTGCTTATATTCATAACACTTATAAGGAGAATATTCCTTAAGAACTGTTCAATCATGAAATTACAGAAGCTTTATGAGTCTTTGTGGTTTTAGTATTAGCAATAAAAAGATTAAAGTGATGACTACAATGAGGACTGTTAATATAAAAAAGAAGATGTGGTATGATTGCCAATGAGACAACTCTGCACAAGGGGCAAAATGACACAGAAATTAACAACCGTAGGTCACTGTACGGCCTTCAACAAAGAGCAAAACCCATACTGCATAGTCAGTTATAAAAGGCCCTGAAATGACAATGAAAAAACAAGAAAACAAGAAAACTAACGACCTTATTTACAAACAAGAATGTGTCCACGGAAGCCCCACTCGAACTTTCATTTTCTATGTTAAGTGGACCGTGAAATTGGGGTGAAAAGTCTCATTTGGCTTTAAAATTAGAAAGATTATATCATAAGCAACATGTGTACTAAGTTTCAAGTTGTTTGGACTTCAGCTTCATCAAAAACTACCTTGACCAAAAACTTTAACCAGAAGCGGGACAGAAGGATGGACAAACAGACAAACGAACATACGAAAGAATGTACTGACAGATGCACAGACCAGAAAACATAATGCCCCCTCTACTATTGTAGGTGGGGCATAAAAATGAGCGAAAAACAAATATGCAACACATAAACAAATGACAACCACTGAATTACATGCTCCTGACTTGCGACAGGCACATATACATACAGAATGTGGCGGGGTTAAACATGTTAGTAAGACTTCTGACAATTTATATCAACTGCTGGGAAACATAAAAGATACAAAATTTTCTGCTGTAGTAACCTTGACCTTTGACCAATTGACCTTAAAATCAATAAAGATCTTGTTCACCTTAAAGTCCATTATCAAACAAAGAAAGAAACAAGAATGTTTCCAAAGTACACAGATGCCCCACTCCCATTATCATTTTCCATGTTCAATTGACCGTGAAATTGGATAAAACACATAATTAGGCATTAAAATTAGAAAGATAATATCATAGGGAACATGTGTACTAAGTTTCAAGTTGATTGGACTTCAACTTCATCAAAAACTACCTTGACCAAAAACTTTAACCTGAAACATGCACTTTCATTATTTTCTATGTTCAGTGGACCGTGAAATTGGGGTCAAAAGTTTAATTTGGCTTTAAAATTAGAAAGATCATATCATGAGGAACATGTGTACTAAGTTTCAAGTTGATTGGACTTCAACTTCATCAAAAACTACCTTGACCAAAAACTTTAACCTGAAGCGGGACAGACAGACGGACGGACGAACGAACGGACGGACGAACAGATGCACAGACCAGAAAACATAATGCCCCTCTACTATTGTAGGTGGGGCATAAAATAACATGATTTACGTCTCAAAAGATAATGTTTTGAAATCAAACTTTTCACAAATTTCAGTCTTTTAAATGTTCTGCAACCTTGATATTTGACCTGCAGAAAAAAAAATCAATAACTTTAAGGGTTTCCTTCTTCCCAAGGGGCATGTCCAGGATTGCAAGAACGTAAAACATAACCATATGTGCTGTTGCAACTAACAATATAACAAAGCATATCTATGTAGAATATTGGAACTATGTTTATGCTTATGTTTTGAATAGAATATTGAACTGTATGGTAGTATTTTCATCAGAATCAACCTAGCCTTATCACAACGTGAAGTACCATAAACAACTTATAACCAAACTGGGCATTTCTAAAAAAAAATTGGTTTGCAGGTGACATCTTTTGAACCATATGTCAGTCTTCCCAGAAATAGTACTTATTCCAAATTGATGAAAATGGTAAATATTTCAACAGAATATTCTTAAATATATGCAGCACCTTATCAACTCTAAACACCCAATAAAAATAAAGTAAGTAAAAAATATATTTGTTTACCTGATTTCCATAATTATTTCACACATTAGCCATGAATTAAGTGATATAATATACAGATACAGGAAACAAATCTACCACCGAGTTCTATATGCAGCTACGATCAATAATTATTGATACACTAGCTACAGTCCCAGCAATGTAAAAAGATTCAATTTACTTTCAATTAGCCATTATAGGAACTGACAACTTGATAGTTATAATTTCCTAGCCTTATATTATTCAAATTTTGCTCTATTAGAGGATTTTGTACAGTTTTACAAAAGAAAATAAAGTAGAAAATCAAAATAAACTTATTTAGTTAACAGATAAAGTGGAGGTATTTAGAATTTCTATATGTAAACTTTTATCGTATGACCTTTGTTCCATATGATGGTAATTTAATTATTTAAATTCCTGATAATGGTGAAAATCTTACTTTTTTCTGACAAAAATTCAATCATTTCTATAATATTAATCAGCTATCTAATAATGTGGGTTTCAGGACACCACCAGTACAATACAAGAATGTGTCCATAGTACACAGATGCTCCACTAGCACTATCATTTTCTATGCTCAGTGGAACGTCAAAACTCTAATTTGGAATTAAAATTATAAAAATCATAGTATAGGGAACATTTTTAGTAAGTTTCAGGTTGATAGGACTTCAACTTCATCAAAAACTACCTTGACCAAAAACTTTAACCTCAAGCGAGACAGACGAACGAATAGACAAACAAACTAATCCAGAGACCAGGAAACATAATGCCAATAAAAGGGGCATAAAAAAGTATCATCACAGACTGTAGAACATCAATTATGAACTTACATGATTTACAACTCATGTTACTTGAAAATGGGCTTGTACTATTAAACAGAATCACTAACCTCTTTAAGGCATTGATCTCTTCTTTCAGTTTCTCTGTTTTATCCAGGCCCAAGGTCTGCAAACTTTCAAGCTTTAGAATGGTCTTACTTTTTTCTTCTAGCTATAATAAAGTATTCAATATAAGGTCAGGAATTATCCCATCTAAAGATCAAGATATACTGGTCAATTGCTTTTTGGTTTCTTAACACAACTAGTTTTTCAGATAAGAGTCTGTTTGCAATTTCTGATATAGGACCCTTGGATTTAGCATCATAGGACTGAAATCAAGTGAAATTTTTTTAATAATTGACAAATGCTAGTAAATAATTCTTTAGATATTTTAAGACCATAGCTCAAATAATGGCCGGCCAACTCAACAGGCCTGTAAATTTTAATGCGACAATTCACTTTACAGGTCTTTGCAAAATCTTTTTACAAATATCTTCTAATTCAGAATATTTAATAGAGGGTAGAAATGCCCTTTATCGTGATTCGTCAGGTCTGAAATAATTATCATTACTGATGTTTTGTTAAAGAATTAATGTAATTCATCAAAATCTGTCTATTTTTTATCGTCTAAAAGAAAATCAACATGTTATCTTCATTCACCAAACATAACTGTTAATGTTATTTGGCAAGAATTTTTACCGTTAATCGTCAACAAGGTACCGCCACTACGACCCTCTTAATAGTGACATGGTTTACTATGATAAAATTGAGAATGGAAATGGGGAATGTGTCAAAGAGACAACAACCCGACCATAGAACAGACAACAGCAGAAGGTCACCAATAGGTTTTCAATGCAGGGAGAAATTCCCGAACATGGACTCGCGTCCTTCAGCTGGCCCCTTATAAATAAATATATATACTAGTTCAGTGATAATGAACGCCATACTAAACTCCAAATTGTACACAAGAAACTAAAATTAAAAATAATACAAGACTAACAAAGGTTAGAGGCTCCTGACTTGGGACAGGCGCAAAAATGCGGGGGGTTTAAACATGGTTATGAGATCTCAACCCTCCCCTATACCTCTAGCCAATGTAGAAAAGTAAACACATAACAATACGCACATTATACATGTAATAAAATGTTTACCTCTTTCTTTAAGCGTTTAACCAGATTTTTCTCCTCGTCCAAATTCTCCTTGAGTATAAGTAGCCTTCTATCAACAACATTCTGTAGGTCTCGATCACATTCAACCAACATGCTTCTAGAATCATGCTGCACTCTTCTCAACATAGCATTCTCATCTAGATAATAACATGCACTATTTCTTATATCTATATCATACTCTTTAGTGTTAGTTTTTAACTGAAACGAGGTGACTTTTTTCATTAAAAATCTTATGATGAAAATTGATTGCAAGTTTAACCGAAATATGTTCAAACAAGAAATCATTTGAAGCTGGAATAATTTTGAATCCTGGAAAATTGATAAAAAAAAAATATGATGAAAACTAACCTATTTTAGGAGGTTAAGCCATGCATGATTGGCCAAGGAGGGTACGATAGTTCATACTTAAAAATTAGTGAAAGTAACCTTAATCATTCATTTTTTATCAATTTTAAGAATTACAAATTATTCCAGATTCAAATCATTCCTTGCTATTCATGACTTGCACAAATTGTTACTTGTAAAAAAAGTTGGTAAAAAAGAGCCACTGTTTAGTTTATTAGCTTTATAAATATAGTGTTAGTTCATATATCTGTAAATCAAACAAAATGCTAAAAAGAGTTAAAAAAAAGATATTAAAAGTAGTTATTTTAGTACTTTGGTTAATAAATTATTAATAGTGTTTAGTACAAAAAAATATAATGGTTTTGCTGACTGCATGATAGTTAATTTGAATTAATGTTTTTATTATATTTATCCCATATAAAATCAAGTTAATATAATTTCATGCTTTTATCACATGTAAAAATCAGCTAAGGCCAAATAAAAATATATGTGTGGTTCCAGTTACCCTACCTACCCTACTTTTTAGTCGTAAAAATAGCCTACCGTAAAGATTTTTTTGTCATTTTCCATGAAGCACCGTTAAAGTCAGAATGTTGCTCCCATAGACATGATAGACTCAATGTAAAAAAAATAACATAAAATAAAAAAAAATCCCTACTTACCTTCCCTAATTTTTTTTAGATGTAACTGGAACCACACATACTATTTTATTTGGCCTAAAATATCTAATGACATGTAGAAATCAAACTTAACACAAAGTATAATCAAACAAAGCAGAAAGAACCAAACAGTCACTAATCACCTAGCTACTTAAGAAGAAAGGGGGAGAGCAGGATGGGATGTCATCCCAAATTCCTAGAAAAGATGAATACCTTCTTCCCCAAAAGAAAAACATTTTGTTTCCTGTTCCCATTAGTTAATCATTAATTACCAAGTCCCAATAAGTGTAAATTCCTAAATCATGCTAACATTAAGACAGAATGACGGATGGAGGGGAAGAAGGATGGTCATGGACTTAATGTCCCTCTTGCCTAAGGGGCAAAAAGAACCCAACTCCAAACCAGACACTGACCAAAACTATCTTTATATCTTTATATCATGCAAGAGTGTGCACGCTTATTATTGATAATATGTTGATAGTCCTAAATATAAAGCTTTATTACAACTGTCACATAAACTTAACATTAACCAAGAAAACTAAACATTGACCAATGAACCATGAAAAAGAGGTCAAGGTCAATTGAACCATGTCAGGCAGACATGTACAGCTAACTATTCTTCCATACAACAAATATGGTTGACCAATTCCTTATAGTTTAAGAAAAACAGACCAAAACACAAAATCTTCACACTGAGCAATGAACCATGAAAATGAGCTCAAGGTCAAATAAAACCTGTGCGACTGACATATATATCATAAAATATTTCCAAACACCAAATACAGTTGACCTATTGCATATCATATTAGAAAAAAAGACCAAAACTCACAAACTTAACTTTGACCACTCAACCATGAAATGATGTCAAGGTCAGATGAGAACTGCCAGTTGGACATGTACAAGTCCTTCCATACACCGAATATACTAGACCTTTTGCTTATAGCATCTGAGATATGGACTTGATCAACAAAAATTAACCTTGTTCACTGATCCATGAAATGAGGTTGGGGTCAAGTGCAAACTGTCTGACGGGCATGAGGACCTTGCAAGGTGCGCATATACCAAATATGTTTATCCTACTACTTATAAAAAGGGAAAATTTAACATAACCAAAAATTACAACTTTTTTTCAAGTAGTCACTGAACCATGAAAATGAGGTCAAGGACATTGAACATGTGACGGACGGAAACTTCATAACATGAGGCATCTATATACAAAGAATGAAGCATCCAGGTCCTTCTGAAATATAAAGCTTTTAAAAAGTAAGCTAATGCTACCGTGGGAACACTATCCCTATGTCAAGCTGTTTGCAACAAAAGTTGCAGGCTCAACAAAAATTACTTTGAAATTGACAGTGACATACCAATGCATATAATGTATTATCTTAATGTATGCTGTTCAGTGTCTTTCAGTTCTTACCATAATGTAATGATCATGTTAAGATGTCATTGAATCCACAAACAAACTTCTAGATAAAGTCTATTATAAAATTTCTGGTCATTAATGGATACATGATGGATGCCTCTTTTTATTATACAAATGTAATACCAATATTACAACTTTTTAGCTTTTATAAAGATAATTATTCATTAAAATCATATCATGTCAACATATTTCCTGTGCTATCACTACTTAAAGATTTACAAAAATTAATTGCTAATTTAACAAAGATTTTGTGTCTCTATATAATTGTCAATAGAGACTAGAGAAAAATCAGATATTTATATTGACCAGATTATCAACTTATCAAAAATGAAATTTCTCGCCTCCTTTTCTGATGATAATAAAACTTATTTCAAAAGTTGTTACAGTATCACTTATATACAGCCTATGTGTGATGATGCAGCTTAAGGCAAACACCAAGCACTCAACATTTTGAAGGGACATTAATCAACTCATTAATGTTCACCGTATTGACCAAAACTCTCAAATTTGATTTATGTAACATATTTTATGAACTTTCAGACAAAATATATGATATTGTTATTTTCCATAGGGTTAACGTTTGTAAAAGAAACATTGGCAAAAAAATAAGCGAAAGTAAATGTCTTCCAAAAAGAATTTTCCAAAATTTTCAATACATTTAGTCATGTAGTTTCAGAGAAAAATATTTTGGAAAACTGGTTATTCAGAATCCATGATTGCCTATGGTGGTCATTTTTTTCATCAGATTTGACAACCTTCAACAAATTGTTCATTAACAGTTTTATTGAAATTGGCTACTGCATGTCTTTACAGTAAAGAACACTTTAATATTATCCTTCATTCAAACAATTCTTATATTTTAGCATTGCACAAATGAAGGATTGTTGCTTAACTTCCAGAGGAAATCAAATGCATATTCAGGACATGAACATATTATTTTGTATAGTGTGTTCTTGTGTTGTGCTGTACTAGGTTAGGGAGTTTGCTGCCATCTAACATGTTCATCCCTGCCACAATCTGTATGTGCCTGTCCCAAGACAGGATCCTATAACTCAGATTGTCATTCGTTGCTGTACATATTTGTTTTTGTTCATCATTTTGTACATTAATCAGGACATTGATATAATATTAGAACAATTGTTTTGACATATAGTTCCTATAGTTGCTACCATCCACATCATTTGGTCTATTGTGGATGATAAATTGATTGATTGTAAGGGTTTAATGTCACTTTCTACACTCTATGCTATAACCTGACAGCCTGGTTTTATTGCTAGAGAAAACCAGAATGCCATAAATCTAGAAATATTGATAATACCAGTCAATGAAGGTTGGAGTCAAAAAAACACCTTGCCAAGACTTCCAAAGAGCAGGGTTTGAATCAACAACTCCAATGTTGACAGGCTAATGATCCTTCAAGATGAACTACTTACAATCAGTAACCAAGTAATCAAATTTTGTGCAGTAAATATAAAAAAGAAGATGTGGTATGATTGCCAATGAGACAACTATCCACAAAAGACCAAAATGACACAGACATTAATAACTACTATAATTTTATAGTTAAAAAATGTTGATATAAAAATCTATGGCTTTCAATAATAAGTATCATTTTATATTCTTCAAGCGTTCTAAAGTTTTGATTGATTGACTATTGTTTTAACGCCACTTTCATCACTATTGGCTATTTTGAGGCAGTCTTTTTTAATGGTGGAGGGAGCCAGAGAGCAGCAGACCTTCTGAGAAAAACTTGCTTTCTCTGTAACCAGACACAACTTTCAGTAACAGATAGACAGACAGATTTCTATATACCCACTTAACTTAGTTTGGGCGGGAGTATAATTATTCATCTGACTTAGAGCAGTTAGGGCTTAGCTCTTACTTCTAAATGTTGTATGCTAAGGGGAATAGCAGTAAATACCAATTTTAAAGTCTGTGGTTGACCTCGTGCAAACTTCAAACCAATAAGGGGGATTTCTAATTGAACTCCCAGATATTGATATCAGTATCTATTACTCTCTGAAAAGATACTAATATATTACGCAGGTTTCAATCAAACATTTCTCTAACAATTTACACTGCATAAATTTGGGGGATTTAAGTTTCCTTTATTTTGAACTTGCAACGTAAAAAGAAATCTGTACTAGTTAAGAGCTCTGCTATTATCAATAATGAAGAGTATAAAAAAAACTTGCAAAGGGGCAGAACTCTATTTAATCAACAGAACAGAATGCCTTGCTGATATGCCCAATTTAATATTAGGATCTTACAATGCAGAGATATTATTAGTTACATAGTGTGCTAGTGACCTAAAACATTATATATGGGGTCAGTAAATTCCATATGGGGTGAGAGCGAAGCTCGAATCCCCTTATGGAATTTACTGACCCCATATATACCGTATTACGTCACAAGCACACTATGTAACGAATTTATCTTACCAACTATCTTAACGTGTAAAATTTAGACTTGTAATCTATTAAAATGAGCAAGCCAGTCTTCAATACTGTTAGCATTAAGAAACTAATTCCATTGATCCTACAAGAACAATGGCCAACAATAACAACTTGTTAGGTTTAAATGTCTTTAATGAATTTATTTCAATCTTGGTCATCAATTTCTTCGTCTATTGAAACCTTTAAGATTTTTTTCTCAGTTCCGTTTTGTTTTTATAAAGGGATGTAACACCACTACTAACCGTGTATGAAATAAGCCCCGCCTCCCTACTACCTAATATGGAATATAAAGGGACGTAACTCTACTACTAACCGTGTATGAAATAAGCCACGCCTCCCTACTAATCTAATATCAAATATACACAGTCTTCACACGGACGCTTTTAACCAATCATATTCCTAGAACTGTATAGGAGGTAAGATAAATGAATATACATGAAGAACATTATAGGAAAAGTTGCATCCATAGATTGCAAAAAGCATGGTAAAAGAAATTTGTAGATGCAAAGAGGCATAACTCTGGAAATTGTCAAATGGATCAGGGCACTATGATGGACAATCATTCCAATGTAAGAATTTAAATTGTAGAAATTTAAAAAACATCTGAAGAGGCATGTATGAGAAATTGTGTTTGTAAAATTTTCAAAAGGGGCATAACTGAGTTTATGGGAATCAAAAGTTTGTTTGTACAAACAGGCATATTTCTATAAACCCCCAACGTTGTTTGCAAGGTTCAACATCCTTAATGATCATATGTAAATGTCTGAGAAAAACAACAGAAATGTCACACTAGATATTACATTTATGCAACTTGCATATCTTTATATGTTTAAGAACTAGAATGCAAAAAGCTATTTACAACAAAACATCTATGAACAAAAGAACTAGCAATACACATGGCACATGAATTTAAAGCTGCAAAGTATGTGAAAAGAAAAAGTACAACAATTTATTTCACAGATATGTTTTGAATTTCAGTACCTCTTATTTTCTTCATGCTCTTACTCAAATGGTTCACTCTGAAAAAAGAAGAAAATTTTATCACAATACATGTAATATCTAAATATGTGCTTTATTTAAAAAAAATATTGGTTAAAATCATTTGACACAAAACCAGATTTATTTAATATAACTCCAACGTCCCCACATTGTCATTGGAGAAATTAAATAAGTGTAAGAAAAAAAAAATTGTAGAAGAAAAAAAATTGAATCATAATTTCCTGTCGATATGCACATCTACGTAGTATGTTCTTATTATCTACAAAGTTTCATGAAATTCTGTTGTGTAGTTTTAGAGGAGTTGAGATGACAAACTGTTGCAGAAGTACATTGAAGCAAATAGGTTCCAAGGTGCGTAACTCCTAGAAAAAAAACTGAATTGTAATTTTCTGTCGATATGCACATCTATGTAGTATGTCCTTATTGTCTACAAAGTTTCATGAAATTCTGTTGTGTGGTTTCAGAGGAGTTGAGATGACAAACTGTTGAAGTAGTACCTTAAAGCTTATAAGTTCAAATGGGTGTAACTCCTAGAAAAAAAAATTGAATCGTAATTTTCTGTTGATATGCACAACCAGTGTTCTCCCCAGGCCGTTTAAGTGCTGCGGTATTCAGCGCTATCCTATTTCACTGCATTGGTATTGGGCAGACCGCAGCGCTATCCAATCAAATTTCAGCGCCATTGTTTTTGAATTTTCAATTTCTGGTAATATTTTGTACAATTCCGATCATGTGGACGACTGGTTGAATTGTCTATGAGATCGTTTATTCACCTGACAATGTCAAAATCGGAGGGGCCAGTTCAATAAATGAACAAAATGGCAACATCTGCAAATCTTTTACTGTCAATAAATCGTTCTTTCTTGAGTTTTTCGCTTTGAAAAGATGCAGAAACTTCATGAAAGGGATGTATAGTTCTAAAAAGTTCCTTTCTAAATTAATAAAGGGACGTTTTACCCCTTCTCTGACAACCGTGGTCGCGACCATTTCAGTTGCGATGACAAACTGTTGCAGTAGTACATTGAAGCAAATAAGTTCAAAGGGGTGTAACTCCTGGAAAAAAAATTGAATCGTAATTTCCTGTCGATATGCACATAGTATGTCCTTATTATCTAAAAAGGTTTCGTGAAATTCTGTTGTGTGGTTTGAGAGGAGTGCAATGACAAGAAACAGGACTGACGGACAGACTGACAGACAGACAGACAGACGGACAAGTCAAAAACATTATACCATTCGCAACCCGTTGCGTGGGGTATAATTAAACATACAGCAACCATTACACCTTCATTAAATTGACTACAAGTACCTTTTATCAACAGTATCTTTAGCAATTGCTAATGATGCCATTTGTTCTGTCATTTCAGTGAGTTCTTTCTGTAAACTGGAATGTAAGCTTTCCTTCGATGTTTGATTTTCATCATTATCCTGTCTAAAGTAGCTGTCAATCTCCGCCAAAAGTTCTGATTGTTTATGTTTAAATTTCTCGGTCTGTAAATATAAAACAGAAACATCAGCAGGGCCAAATTATATGAAAACTACAAAATCTGGAAGAAGAACTCATAATTTCATAAATCCACTCCCTTTATCATTAAGTTTAAATGAAAAATATGATAACATCAACATTATGTTAAATTACTTCTGAATCCTGTCTTTTGTTTAAAAAACTGTAAAAATCATACAACGCAATAAATTCCACAAAAAAAAAACACCTAAAATTATTTGCCTTGTGCTTCATTCAATGCAAAAAACTGAATAATTATTCTTCTTGTGTGTATTCGAAAATTTCGAAAATTTATGTTTAACTCCGAGGACAAACAATAATGAAAACTTTCGTCCAAAATGTAAAATACTTACAAAGCTGGATATATCTGCAGCTAACTGATTATCTGTATCATCTTCAGGATTACAATCTTCATCTTCTTCATCAAAGACAGGAAGTAAGTCCATTCTGTACTCCTTGTGATATTCCTTAGGACACAATGGTGAAGGCAAATGTTTATCTGACCCTAACTGCAAAAAAAAAAATCATGCACATCATTTACTTATATATAAAATATGTTGAACTAAGAGCTATTGATCACAAATAATGACCCCGATCAAAGTATAAGGGAAACAGGAAGATGAGAAGAAAAAGAATGTGAAAAAAAAATTTGTCTTAGTAAGTAGTTTTTGAGAAAAATGAATCAAAAATTTCATTCAAGACCATGATATGTAGGAAAATATACCATAAACAACAAGAATGTGTCCAAAGTACACGGATGCTCCACTCACACTATCATTTCATGTTCAATGGACCGTGAAATTGGGTAAACAAGTGAAACTGTGAGCTACTGCTCACTGATGATACCCCCGCCGCAAGTGGATAATATTAATAGTGTAAAAATATGCAAGTGTTCGGTAAACAGGAAGTTGTCGAGTGATGACTCTGAAAACGCATCAAACGGTATAGCTGACTTATATAAACCTTGAAACCAAATTTCAGAAATCCTTGTATTGTAGTTCCTGAGAAAATTGTGACGAAAATTTTCAACTTGGCTATCATGTGTAAAATCATACAAGTTTTCGGTAAACAGGAAGTTGTCAAGTGATGAATCTGAAAACGCATCACACAGTATAGCTGACTTATATAAACCCTGAAACCAAATTTCAGAAATCCTGTTCCTGAGAAAAATGTGACGAAAAATATTCATGGGACTGACGGACTGAGGGACTGATGGACTGACAGAAGGACAGACAGATGTAAAACAGTATACCCCCCTTTTTTTCAAAGCGGGGGTATAAAAATCTATTTTGGCATTAAAATTAAAAAAGATCATACCATAGGGAACATGTGTACTAAGTTTCAAGTTGAATAGACTTCAACTTCATCAAAAACTACCTTGACCAAAAACTTTAACCTGAAACTCGCTCTTTCATTTTCTATGTTCAGTGGACCGTGAAATTGGGGTAAAAACTCAAATTTAGCATTTAAATTAGAAAGATCATATCATAGGGAACATGTATACTAAGTTGATTGGACTTCAACTTCATCAAAAACTACCTTGACCAAAAACTTTAACCTGGTCCAAGGACACAGTTATCGTCCTTTGGTTTTCGTTGTCTACGAATATAGTCCCTAGTGTAAACAGTGTATAACTTGCATGTCTTATTTGATACACTTTCCCAATTTATTTCTTGATATTAAATGCATGGAATATCAAGTAGGGGGATGTTATTACATGTAAAAAAAATTGGGTGCTGAATCTTTATGTTAAGAAGTAAATTGGTCCAGTTCTAAAAGGTCAAATTTTAGCACGTCTGAAGCTGTCAAACTGAATTTTACACCCCCTTAACACAGAATTGTCAATATTTTGAGTTAGAGCTGGTAGAAGTTTCTATAATTTTGATATTATTTGTCTCACTGGTAGTACACTACACTGTAAAAATCTTTTTGAGAAAGAGCAGGTGCGATTTTTTTAATTTGAATTTATTGTCTAAAAGAAATGCGCTACGAAATAACTGTGTTCTCGGGCCTAAGAGATGGATTCCTGAAATCTAGATTCTGTACTTTGGCAACTTTCCTGAATGATTTGCTGGTTTCAGTTTGTCAAACTCAATCAAAGTAAAGGATTTACATCTTTGGTTTACAGAAATTCTGTTAAAATGTGCCATTTTGGCATTCTACGGCTATAATAAGCATTTTAAAGCAGTTTACATTTTATGGCTAAGAGGCATGCTGACTTTCTATCTGACAGCTTTTTTGTTCCTGATATTTGTGTTTCTATGATTAAATCAAATTTAATTAACCATTTGTGAACTCTGGATATAGAGAAAAGTAGATTATCACAGAAAAAAAGTGCAGATATTTGTATTCACGGCCATGGTTAAACGGCCTAATAGATGTATGTAAAATGTGAAGAGCTTTGTACATCAAATCTGTAGTCCATCACAAATATTTCACTAAATCTGTAAAAAAAGCACTTTATTATACTCAGTACACCTTACTCCTTTCATAGGCTACCATTTTTTTTCTCTGTATGATAGTAAGTGGTCCAACTTTATGCCTATTAAGGCTAAAACTAAATGCAAGTTTTCCATTGAAAAGTGAAAAAACTGGCCATCAGACCATATTGTTTCTAAAAAAATTAAATGCAAGAGTCCTTTTGCAATTAGACTTCTTGTATCATAACGCCTTAGCATAGAAATGAGCAAAAAGTTACACATTTTCATTTCTAATAGCTTCTGTGTGCATTTTTATATGTCAATATGGGCTACCGCCTAAATCGACTCTAAATAATTCTCAGTACTACATGGCCCAAGACCATTTTATACTCATGTGGTATGCTTTTTGACACTTTTCTATACATTTAAAGTACATTTTATATATATGAAAGAATAAATTAGGCATAAAAAACTTCAAAATCTTCAAATTGGCTGAGAAAAATGCATATTTATATAAGGCGTCCCTAAATTGGAAAATCTCTATTTTCAGGCATAGGCTTATATAAATTTAACTTTGGAATAATTACAATACATCTGATAAATAAAAGAGTGTTCAGATGCTTTTAATACTTAATATTTGATATTCAAGAGCATTTAAAAAGCAAATTTTTGCAAAATTTAAAATTTTAAGGCCAAAATCTTGACAGTTGAAGATATTTGATTTACACGTCAAAAATAAACATTCAAATGTCTATATTAAAATGACCCTAGTGTCTCTAATATATGTCATATGGCCATGAAACTTGGCAACCCATCTCACAATTGCCTAAGCTTAGGTTATGCAAAGTTTTATAAAGATTGGTCAAGTCTTTCTGTCCTATTAGGTCCAAGGACACAGTTATCGTCCTTTGGTTTTCGTTGTCTACGAATATAGTCCCTAGTGTAAACAGTGTATAACTTGCATGTCTTATTTGATACACTTTCCCAATTTATTTCTTGATATTAAATGCATGGAATATCAAGTAGGGGGATGTTATTACATGTAAAAAAAATTGGGTGCTGAATCTTTATGTTAAGAAGTAAATTGGTCCAGTTCTAAAAGGTCAAATTTTAGCACGTCTGAAGCTGTCAAACTGAATTTTACACCCCCTTAACACAGAATTGTCAATATTTTGAGTTAGAGCTGGTAGAAGTTTCTATAATTTTGATATTATTTGTCTCACTGGTAGTACACTACACTGTAAAAATCTTTTTGAGAAAGAGCAGGTGCGATTTTTTTAATTTGAATTTATTGTCTAAAAGAAATGCGCTACGAAATAACTGTGTTCTCGGGCCACCTGATGCGGGACAGACAGACGGACGAACAGACGAACGGAGGGATGGACAGACGCACAGACCAGAAAACATAATGCCCCTCTTCTATCGTAGGTGGGGCATAAAAAGTGGGGAGCAATGAATCTGGAAATGCATCACATGATATAGCATTCTCACAGGAACATTGATTCCAAATTTCAGAGATCTGTAATTTCCAATAAACAAGTGAAACTGAGAGCTACTGCTCACTGATGATACCCCCGCCGCAAGTGGATAATATTAATAGTGTAAAAATATGCAAGTGTTCGGTAAACAGGAAGTTGTCGAGTGATGAATCTGAAAACGCATCACACCGTATAGCTGACTTATATAAATCCTGAAACCAAATTTCAGAAATCCTTGTATTGTAGTTCCTGAGAAAAATGTGACGAAAATTTTTAACTTGGCTATCATGTGTAAAATCATACAAGTGTTCGGTAAACAGGAAGTTGTCAAGTGATCAATCTGAAAACGCATCACACGGTATAGCTGACTTAGATAAACCCTGAAACCAAATTTCAGAAATCCTTGTATTGTAGTTCCTGAGAAAAATGTGACGAAAAATATTCATGGGACGGACTGACTGACTGACGGCCTGACCGTATACCCCCCCCTTTTTTAAAGCAGGGGTATAACAATTCCAAAATTCTATGGGATTCACAGACAGATAAACCAGTAAATAACAAGAATGTGTCCCCAGTACACGAATGCCCCACTCGCACTATCATTTTCTATGTTCAGTGGACCGTGAAATTGGGGTAAACCCTCTAAATTGGCATTAAAATTAAAAAGATCATATCATAGGGAACATGTATACTAAGTTTGAAGTCCATTGGACTTCAACTTCATCAAAAACTACCTTGACCAAAAACTTTAACCTGAAGCGGGACAGACAGAGAGACGGACCAACGAACGGATGCACAGACCAGAAAACATAATGCCCCTCTACTATCGTAGGTGGGGCATAAAAACACCCTATCCATTCCCTGAAAATAGCTATAAGGCTGTAACAATAAAACTCACCATCCCTTTAAGTTCCATACATAGTGACTGACTATGTCGCATGGGTGTACTGCATACAAAGCTGCCAGCAGCTTTGGAAATCATTTCTTCTACACCATCTCCAGATTCTGAGGGCATATGACCAAAACTTGAAAAATATAATTCATAAACATCAAGTTTTTTTCTATACCTTTGCACATATAATAGAAGATAAATTTTGAAAATCTAATATTTTTCATTCCTGGTTTATTTTGCAATACAAATATTATACTGTAAACCAACCTATTTTCATGTATACTGTAAAAGTAGAAATTTTCGCGGAGTATTTAATTTCGTTTATTTCATGGAAAAATATATCCACGAAATTAAAACCTCCACAAAAAATTAAACCTACATATAATATATCACTTCCATTTACAGGATACCACAAATATAATCCCCATGAAATCTTATATAGAGTCAAAACCACGAAATGTTAACCCCACGAAAATTAATGTTTCTACAGTACTTTATCTCTCATATAGCCTTTTCTAGCCCATTTCGCGACAAATTAGTTGTTTATCAGGGTGATTGCTATGAACACCTACAGTGTAGGGGTTAAAAAAGAATCTCTTCAATATGCTGTATTATATACCTTGTAATGTCCTGTTTGGACTGCATCAATTCAAACTTCACTTCATCATTTTCTTTTTTATACTCCTAAAAAAAATGCACATAAATTAGTTGCCTGGAAAAAGATCATTATCGGTTACTTGAAAGGTTATCTTGAACCAAAGGGATGGACACTCATATTCTCTACACTGAAATGCATGAATGCTTATACAAAATAATACTATTAAAACTTGGTGGAATTATTATGGTGGACTTAAAAAGCATATGACTTCCCTTTATCTATAGCATGTAAAGAAGTCATTCGGGTAAAGAAAATTGGTAACAAACACATTTTAGTACGGGAAAGGTATTGTTATGGCAAAGAAAACAATAGTGTGAGTGAACTCCAAAATGCATCCCTTTCCCGGTAATTTTATTATCTTCTCTTTAACAGAATAGGGTGATTCCTATATACACCCAAAAACTTTGCTAAATATATATGGTAAATGGATTTTTCATATATTCAACAATTTTTGACATGATTTACCTTTTAAAATAAAGGGCATGGACATTTTTACCAAGGAATATTAATGACATGGACATGATTTCCTAGGAAAAATTAGTCTTGGGACATAAATTTCAATAGAAAATTGATACACAACTCTTAATCAATATCAAAACATAACATTTATATTAACCTTTTAAAGTTAACGGCATGGACATTTTTACCTAGGAATATTAATGACATGGACATGGTTTCTGGAAAACTAGTCTGGGGACATTAATTTATCAAAAATATAAATACACAACTCTTAAACAATATTAAAACATAACATTTAAATTTCCATTGTTTATCATGTTTATATGTAATTGAATTTATTCATTTATATTTTCCCTATAACATAAAGGACATGGACGTTTTTACCTAGGAATATGAATGACATAGACTTGAATTCCTAGGAAAATTAGTCTGAGGACATAAATTACTAACATCGGACTAAAAATACTAGTAAATTCTGTAACCATGGAATTTTTATACTAGTTATATTTGTCCGCCCAGACATATTTTACCAGGACAAATTTATCACTTACATATATTGTACTTATGGTCAAAAATCTAATTTGGCATTAAAATTAGAAAGATCATATCATAAGTTTCAAGTTGATTGGACTTCAACCATCAAAAACTACCTTGAAAAAAAACTTTAACCTGAAGCAGGACAGACGGATGGACTAAGGAATAGACAATCACACAGACCAAAAAGCATAAAGCCCATAAAAAGATTGGGCACGACCCGCCTGACACTATAGTAATCTATAAAGGTATTGTAATGTCATATAAGAATATATATAAATAGTTCAGGGTCTTGTAATGATTTTAATCTACTAATGATTTAAAAGGGGCCAGACAAATTACTAAAGGTCTAAAAATGAGGAATTTTATATAAAACTGAAACTTATAACTTATGAAAAAGATGAAAAAATATAAAAAAGCGCAAAACTTTATGCACAATTCTCATAAACCATTGGCATAAGAGTAAATGCTTTAAATTCAAAATAACAAAACATTTGTCAAATATATTATATCTATTAATTATGATTGAAGTTAGCCAAAATTAAATTTAAACTGTAATTATAAAAAAGTTTTCCGATAGATCTATTTATTTACTGCAATGAATTATTATTTTCTTTTATTCTACTAACCTTGAGCTGTACACAAAGATCTTCAAGCTGTTTCTTGAGAGAATTGACTTCCAAATATCTCTAAAATTGATAAATTACAAAAAGATTACAGTAATAAATCAAAGAGCAGATTGCTCTGAGGGTATACGATTGCCATTGTTTTCATTGACACATGTATACATATAGCTGGATAATATTATTTTCAAAACTAATTCAACTGATGTAAAATGTAATTTACGTAATCTGAATAGTTACAAAAAAGCCAATCTCGGTTAAAAGTGTATGAACAATGTACTTAGGCCTATTGGGTTTTATTTTTGTACTATCAATTCCAAGTTTACTTTCCACAGCAGTCACTGTGAGACTCAGAGTGAGAGAAGTATTTTACTTCGTATCTTATCACCTATTTTCCTACGTTAATTCTAGGAGGAACCCCATTCCTAACTCTTTAAATATTCAATTTCCTTTGGGTCAGTGATCATGACTCCTTTTCGTTCACATTCCTCGGTTTAAATTGCGATCGTTTTTAATATAATACGTCGTTAATCGACAGAACGAGTTATTTTTTCTCAACGTGTTGTAATGTTTTGATTCAGAATTCACGGAAGTGACTTCCGGAAGAGAGACAACTCGAAACGATAATATGGAAGACTCCATTTCGCCTGAAGGGGTGATTTAAAGTAACGGACTACATTTATTTTAATTCAAATGATGCATATGATTTAAAATTATGCAACAACAATGACCCTCAATAGCAGACATACATAGAAAGGATCCCATGAGTTATAAATCAATCAATTGAGTGGGGAATCCAGAGCAACCATTTAACCTAGTACCCCTTAAAGTCAAGAAAAATATATGCATGCACACAATTACCTAAACAAACCCTGCAGTAAGAACTTATATTAAACCTAAATGGTTCTCTATTTTTTATGGAAGTACAATATCAAATATCAATTTAATAACGGTGACATATAAGTAAAACTCCACTTCAGTTCTTATATGACAGAAATAGATTTATCGGAATTCAGAGAACTCTCGCATTTTTATCACAACTGGGGAATTCCCTCTGACATGTTTCTAAATTTATAAAAACACTAAATATAAATACTGCTTGATTATGATTTTCCGTGTTGTTAAAAACACGCATATAAGTCAAGGGAAATATCAAACATGAAGATTATGAAAAGAACATTATAGGAAAGTTGTTTAAGTTCAATCCCTTTGTTTGTTTTTACCTTTTAAACCAAGACAATCATAATAATCTGAGATTGTCCTTAATGTTTAGAATAAAACGGTTACCTGAGCCACTGGTATAAGTCTACAGATTGCTTGAAAGCAATTGTATCCCAATAAAAACAAATAAATGCATGATCATTGCTCGCCTTTTACTGTTTTCTGCTCTTGATCCGGTTGTTATCTCTTTTTGACACATTCCCCATTTCCATTCTCAATGTTATGATGTACTGTAGCAATTTCTTTTCAGAGATGCTGCACCAAATACGGTGAAGTTAATTATATACTGAAATGCTTATTGATAGTAATAACCTCTACCAATCAAATAAGAAGCTGGCGTTTTTTCTTCTATTTTGTCTATATAAATTTAAACTTAACAAGAATGTGTCCATAGTACATGGATGCCCCACTCGCACTATCATTTTCTATGTTCAGTGGACCGTGAAATTGGGGTCAAAATTATAATTTGGAATTATAATTAGAAAGATCATACCATAGGGAACATGTGTACTAAGTTTCAAGTTGATGTAACTTTAACTTCATCAAAAACTACCTTGACCAAAAACTTTAACCTGAACTTCGCACTATCATTTTCTATGTTCAGTGGACCATGAAATTGGGGTCAAAACTATAATTTGGCATTAAAATTAGAAAGATCATATCATGGGGAACATGTGAACTAAGTTTCTAGTTGATTGGACATCAGCTTCATCAAAAACTACCTTTACCAAAAACTTTAACCTGAAGCGGGACAGACAGACGGACGAACAGATGAACGGACAGACGCACAGACCAGAAAACATAATGCCCCTCTTCTATCGTAGGTGTGGCATCAGATAGGTGAAAAAGACTGATGGGATGACTTCACAGATCTTATATTTGAGAAAATTAGTGTTTGGCATATTGTATAGATAACGGTACATCTGTTTGTGACAAGATAGTTTCCCTTAGTAAATGTGGTAGATACTAAGTCAGCCGTAATCAGTTGAGCTAAGGAAGTACTTCTTAAGCGTAATCAGTATACAGCCTGCCTTGTACCATAGAGGTCAGGGTTGAGACATGAAATTTTGTGATGAAATTCATGCTCTTGGGTTACATGTTTATTGTTGAATACTCCATTTTGGCCTTTAATTTTCAATTTGTTAATTTTTTTGTTCGGTTAATTTCTCACTGACGTATACCAAACATCTCATTCTATTCTTTCAAATCATTTGCAGTAAACAAAAAAGAGCATCTATTATTTCCTATATGTCATATGAAAATCACAAAAGAAGTAAATTTGGCAACTTGATCTCGTGTTTTAATTCATTGCTTCTTGATTTTTATAAACATAACTTAAATCTCCTTGAACAGAGAAATTTCTTATCATACTTTTTGCAATTATGTAGTCATATAGGATTCAGTATATAACAGATAAATTCCTCAAAAAGCTGTTAAATATACTGTGGATTCACTATATTCGTTGGATACCAATTTTCGTGGATTTCGTGGGTACAGGTGAACCACAAATTAAATGTTCAACAAATTACTAATTTTCTATAGGCTTGTATACAAACCTCGGCACAACCATGAAATTAAATATCCACAAACATGTAAGTTTTCCTTAATCCACAAAAATTGGTACCAACAAAAATAAGTGAATCCTCAGTAGTATATATCTTCTGAGCAATACACAGAAAGACAAACCTATAAAAATGAAACTTACTTCATTGAGTTGAATTTCTTGTAAACTTTTAAGATCTCTGGCATGGACCAGCTCATGCTGACAAAACAAAAGATAAAGAATTGATTAGTAATCAAAATCATCTTTAAAACTATCTATCAAACCTTCATATGAACCATTGTTGAAAAAGTTGAAAAATAAATTATCTGAAAACTTGAATGCATAAAATGTGTCAAATGAAACAGAAATGAAAAATGAAGTAAACTTCAAGGTACAATCTAAAACCAGATGCTCCGCAGGGCGTAGCTTTATACGACCGCAGAGGTTGAACCCTGAACGGTTGGGGCAAGTATGGACACAACATTCAAGCTGGATTCAGCTCTAAATTTGGATTGTGATTAAATAGTTGACACAGCATAGGTTTCTGACACAGAATGAATGTGTTCTAATGAACTTAAAATTTTTGTTTTCTCTTAGAGCAATTCACTATGCTGTTGAATATTAATCCTCTCAAAAAAATGTTTGAAGAAATTTTCTTTTTTATTATGAAATTTCAAATGAGAAAAATTGAACCCAATTTTTTTAATCACATCCCCCTTTCCCTTATTCCAAAACTAATCTCAATTAAAATTTCTAATGGAGTTTGCAACAATAACTACTCATTTAAATACATCATAAAATATTATGATGTAAAAAAAACTGCTTGTTATCACTGAATGGTAAAGATTATTTTAATTTATCAGTTGGTAGTAAAAAGTTAATATACATTGTATATTGTATATAACAAAGATTTAAGTTGATTCTGGACAAAGAAAGATAACTCCAATTAAAAAAAAATCTTGCTATTGCACAATATTTTGCAATTAGATATTTCTTGCTTACTATTCTGGACAAAGAAAGATAACTCTAATTAAAAAAAAATTTGCTATTTCACAATATTGTGCAATTAGATATTTCTTGCCATTGCGCAATACTGTGCAATTGAAAAGACTTGCTATTGCACAATACTTAATATAATAATTTTAGATCCTGATTTGGACCAACTTGAAAACTGGGCCCATAATAAAAAATCTAAGTACATTTTTGGATTCAGCATATCAAAGAACCCCAAGATTTCAATTTTTGTTAAAATCAGACTAAGTTTAATTTTGGACCCTTTGGACTTTAGTGTAGACCAATTTGAAAACAGGACAAACAAGAATGTGTCCACAGTACACGGATGCCCCACTCGCACTATCATTTTCTATGTTTAAAGGACTGTGAAATTGGAATAAATTCTCTAATTTGGCATTAAAATTAGAATGATCTTATCAAAGGGAACATGTATACTAAGTTTCAAGTTGATTGGACTTCTACTTTATCAAAAACTACCTTGACCAAAAACTTTAACCTGAAATTTGCACTATCATTTTCTATGTTCAGTGAACCGTAAAATTGGGGTCAAAACTCTAATTTGGCATTTAAATTAGAAAGATCATATCATAGGGCACATGTATACTAAGTTTCAAGTTGATTGGACTTCAACTTCATCAAAAACTACCTTGACCAAAAACTTTAACCTGAAGCCAAAAACTTTAACCTGAAATTTGCACTATCATTTTCTATGTTCAGTGAACCGTTAAATTGGGGTCAAAACTCTAATTTGGCATTTAAATTAGAAAGATCATATCATAGGGCTTGTACAGCTTTTAAAGTTAATGTAAGAAACCAGTTAAATTTTATTAATGATCAAATCTGAACAGTTCTATTGATTCATATTACCTTATACTCTGCAGCTTCTTTATTCAATAATTCTTTCTGGGATGTAAGACTTTCCAACTGTGATGTTAATTCAATTAACTGTCAAAAAAAAAAGAGAAAAAAAAGAATTCAGAAATTGATATTAACTCTAATCCTCTTTCATATTAACGCACAAATGCTCCACAGTAAAATAAAAATACAGTAGAAAATCCTATAAATTTTTCAAACAAATAATTAATTTTGAAATTATAAAGAAACTAAGGGTTCGACTCCCTGAGGCAAAGTTGGCCTTAGAGGGATATGGCTATTTGTTTTAGGTCATTTTTGGTCATATAGCTCAGTATTTATAAATCCTTTCAAAAATTTGACTTTGAGCGTTCCTGATGAAGTTAAATCCAGACAGCATTTATGACGCATGAATTTGTATTACATGTTGTTTTCATTTCTTTAAAGTACATGATCATTTGTTTTAAATGAGGTTTTTTTACCAGGGAAGGAAGTAGGAGTGGGTAGGAATTGAATTAATAAATACTCTAAGAAATTGATTTTGATTTAATCGGTTAAATTTCTCCATCTGTCTGCATAATCTTTATAATCTTTATATATCATGGCCTGAATATGTCAAAAGAATTACTAATGACAATTTCTGTACTATTCTTTATTTTTCTTTTAGCTGTATAAAGGCAGAAAGGGTGTTCGCATATAATTTTTAGTAAGTTGTTTGGGAACTACTTCTATAAGCATAAAGTTGCTTTTCTGTGATTTGGTGTTGGGTATATATATAAAAACAGGTGTTCCCACTCCCAAATACATTTAAAAGGGAAAGGCAATAAAGAGTTGAAACAAAATTAAGAAACTTATAATTTCAATATCAAAATGTTTGACTTTGAACACACTAATTATCTTAACCCTTCACCTTTAGTTGAAGGTCAGAACATTGATTTTCATAACTGAGTTTATCCTTATCAATCTGTGTTATCTTAGTTGATAAATCTTTCTTCTTTTCTTGTAATTTTGAGATTGTTGATTTTAATTCTTCATTCTCTGCAATTGTTTCGTGTTTAGAATCAGCAGTCTGTTGTAAGCTGTAAAAAATAAAAGTAATTTAACAATGAAACTGTGCATGGAAATTTTCTTTATATCATATTAAAACTGTAGGATTACTCATTTCAATAGTGTAAATTCAGAATCGTTGGTTAGTTCTTTCTGTAGGTCATGATATTGTATTTTTCTACTTTATACAATAGTCTTTGATTGTCCCTTCTACATTTTGTATATATGAGTTTACATGTATATTGTGCACATAAAACTACACTATAAATCTTATATATTTATAGATTATCGTTGATCATCTCAACAAGATTGGTTTTCTTGCTTGAGCTAGTACAGCGAAAGTGAGAATAGCAATCGTGTTGAGATGACCAATGATAATCTGTTTATTGCTATTTTACCTATGATGACGATGACAATTTCATGTCAATTTCCTTAGCAACATCACATGCCTCCTTAGTTTCTAGCAAAACTATTTTCCATCTCAAGCAGTAGCATGATATGAAAAATTATCACAACAAAAAATCGAAGGAAAAATGCACAAAATAGCAATAAATGTATTTAAGAGCCAATATTTGGCACCTGGAATTGCAAAAAATCAAAAAGTTTTATAGTTATAACTGCAGTGATCTGGCCTTTAATTTGATGTTTTAAATTTCTTTATTATTGCATGCCAATCAATCAATCATACATTTAATATTTCTTTCTCTAAAACAAAACTCAATTTCATTTAATAAGTTACACACACCTTTTAACTTTTTTGTGTAATATATCGATTTCATTTTGGTTTGTGGTAACAATATCGTCTTGTACATCAATCTGTTGTCTTAGCTTTGTGTTTTCTTCTGTTAGTTTTCTGTTCTGATGCTGAAGGTCTTCTATAGTATTCTGTTGATCTACAGGGTCACTGAAAAATATCAAGATGATGTTTATTTTCATTTATTCTTCTCCTCACTCAGACAAACTCATATTCTCTAATCAAAGCATCAAGGATGTCAGAGGCGGATCCAGCCATTTTAAAAAGGGGGGTTCCCAACCCCGGACAAAAGGGGGGGGGGGGTTCAAACTATATGTCCCCATTCAAATGCATTGATCGTCCAAATAAAAGGGGGTTCCAACCCCCGGAATCCTCCTGGATACGCCACTGGATGTTGTGATTCGGGCTATTTTCCATCTACTGTAATCAGGCTTGTATTGTTCACACTGGTACATAGTGCTCAACCCCCTTCTCACCATAAAATTTCAGGTAAAAAATCTTTTTGTATCTGTTATAAAAATTTCTAACGAATCTCCAGTAATATCATATAGTGTGATGTAGTTTGAGGCATTTTCTTGGAAAACTAAATTAAAATCAGTATAATGAAGTTTAAGGTCTCTGTGGAAAAGAATTTAGTATGGTCAGCAGTATTTGCCCTAAAGCCTTTAAGCATCAGTGTACTGTGATGCTATCTGAATTGATTTTCATACAGATTGTGAGGGAATTTCTCGCTGCATTGAAGACCTGTTGGTGACCTTCTGCTGTTGTTGGTTCTATGGTCAGGTTGTTGTCCCTTTGACACATTCCCCATTTCCATTCTCAATTTTATGTCTTATAAATATAATGCTATAAATTCCAGAAAAAAGAATGTCTTGCAAGATACCCTGCTTACCAAGAGGCTTTATCATGGTTATGAAGTCAGACAAAGAACATACACAATTTACTAGTCAGAATCAAAATGGAGATTGCAAAGATGCTAGTCCAAAGTGAAAGGGTTGGAAGAAACCTAAAGAACATCTAACTTAATTAGTCACAGATCAGGGGTTCAAATAAACATTTTGCACTGAAAAGTTCTGGACCTTTACAACACTAAAGTGGAAGGTCCACACCCAAGGATTAAAGGTCCAATTCCAAACACTGACTTTTAGTTACTGTGGATTCATTTATTTTCGTGGGTATAAATTTTCGTGGATTCAGGAAAACTTGCATTTTTGTGGATATTTGATTTCGTGGTTTTGCCGATTTCTGTGTACAAAGCTGATAGAAAATTTTGCACACATTTCTTGCGATCATAACTTTCATAGCTTTAATGTGGAACTCTTTTTACTGTAGCTACACTCAAAGTAGTTAAAATTTCATCTGCCGCGTCCTTTTCTCTTAGAAGACTTGATGCCACACTCATGGTTTAGCAAAGTTGGCAGCCCATGCATTAATATGAATGTGTACCTCACCCAAAGTACCCATTAAAATTGTCATCTGACACGCTGCACAGAACTATTAATGAATCAGGAAGCATATCATTAAACTAAAAATAAATTTCTGGACAAAACTAATATATCATGACTCATTACCACATCAATTTACAAGTTATAACTAGAGGCTCTAAAGAGCCTGTGTCGCTCACCTTTGTCTATGTGAATATTAAACAAAGGAAGCAGATGGATTCATGACAAAATTGTGTTTTGGTGATGGTGATGTGTTTGTACATCTTATTTTACTGAACATTCTTGCTGCTTACAATTATCTCTATCTATAATGAACTTGGGCCAGTAGTTTCAGTGGAAAATGTTTAAATTTATAAATTTTATGAAAATTAAAAATTGACTATAAAGGACAATGACTCCTTAGGGGTCAATTGACCATTTCCGTCATGTTGACTTATTTGTAAATCTTACTTTGCTTATCATTATAGATGTTTACAGTTTATCTCTATCTATAATAATATTTAAGATAATAACCAACAAGAGCTGTCAAAATGGCAGTAAACCGGATTCTTTAACATTTATTTGTGTCCTGGCATTTATCAATATTACAAGGACCAAAACTCCTAATAGGTAAAATTTATGATTATCAATATCAAACTTGACTTCCATGTTGTCAACAATAACAACATATTTATATAAACTAGATAGAAAATGACCCTCTAGCAGGACAAACTGTGTGCCATTATTGAACTTGACCTCCATTTTGTTGTCAGTAACAACATATTAAAATTTTAAAAGGTTTGGTTGACTGGTTCATGAGTAAATGCACGGACACGACATTTTTTAAACTTTCAAGAACAGTAACTCCTGAACGGTAAAAGTAAAAATCATCATTATTGAACTTGACCTCCGTTATGTTGTCAGTAACAACATAATAAAATTTTAAAAGGTTTGGTTGAACGGTTCATGAGTAAATGCACGGACACAACATTTTTTAAACTTTCAAGAACCGTAACTCCTGAACGGTAAAAGTCAAAATCGTCATTATTAAACTTGACCTCCATTTTGTTGTCAGTAACAACATATTAAAATTTAAAAAGGTTTGGTTGAACGCTTCATGAGTAAATGCACGGACAACATTTGGTTGCCGGCCGCCCACTGTACATTACCAAATCAATAACTGACATTTTTAAAAACAGCAAAATTTCCTTAAAATTACTAATTCAGGGGCAGCAACCCACGGATGATTGTAGCCAAGTTTGGTTTAATTTGGCCCAATAGTTTCAGAGGAGAAGATTTTTGTAAAAGTTAACGACGACGGACGACGACGCCAAGTGATGGGAAAAGCTCACTTGACCCTTTTGGCCAGGTGAGCTAAAAACTTCAATTAATTATTGCAATTTTCAGGAAAAACTCAATACAGATATATCTATTCTTTTTATTTGCAATAACTTAAACCTCACAATCATTTCGGAATTTAAAGAAATCTATCAACTTACAAATCTGTGCCAAAGGTATCAACAATAGATGTATCCATGTTGTGTCCTCTTAAAATGGAAATATCTATAAAAAGAAATAAAACTACGATTAATTAGGGTAATTAGATGGCAATTTGCATGGTCAATATAAATAATTAGATCATTGACCCCATGCCAAATTTAATACACAACATCTAAGTATAGGCATGTAGGGAATTTGTACTGTAAATGGATTTTTGTTTGTTTATTAAATTGTATACTTGATTTAGTATGATTAGAAGGTGATGTTGAGTATATATCAATGAGAATGAAACCAAACAACACAATTAACTAGAAAAAGACCTCTAAAGATCAACAGTCTTTAATCATGTGTTACAATGTGTTACTAATAGCAAACTGCTAATTATGTCTATATACAATAATGTAAAGTCTTGAAGATTTGTGAATAAGTTTACAACAATACCAAAGATCTGACACTGTTAATTAATTCTTTAAGAAAATGTACTACTTCAGTTCAAAATAAGAAACTGTACGTTCAGAAATAATTGCATGCATTTATCACTCTGATTCAATGTGCCAGACCAAAATGTGAAAATAATTAGTGTGATTTTATGAAAATCTGCATATAGATATAGGAAGATGTGGTATGAGTGCCAATGATACAACTCTCCATCCAAGAAACAATTTAAAAAAGTAAACCATTATAGGTAAATGTACGGCCTTTAACACGGAGCCTTGGCTCACACTGAACAACAAGCTATAAAGGGCACCAAAATTACTAGTGTAAAACCATTCAAACGGGAAAACCAACGGTCTAATCTATATAAAAAACAAGAAACGAGAAACACATATAAACTACTGTACATCAGATTCCTGACTTAGAACAGGTGCAAACATTTGCAGTGGGATTAACGTTCTAATAGGTATATATGTATCAGATAAAAAGTAAATTCACCAAAATGCTGAACTCTGAGAAAATTCAAAACGGAAAGTCCCTATTTAACTGGCAAAATCAAAAGCTCAAATACATCAAACGAATGAATAACAACAGTCTTTATATAGCTAGCTAAACCTTTCACTTGTATGACAGTAGTATCAAATTCCATATATATAAAAGATTATGATTTCTTATCAGGGTCTGTGCCAGTCGCATAATTTAATTAACATGATTAATAGAATACTCACAATATTATCTGAATTCATAATATGAAAACCTGGTAAAGAGTCTTACAACATTATAAATAAGTTTACCACAATATCAAAGATCTGACATCGTTACTTAAGTTTAAGATAAGATAGTTTTAACCAAAAGCCTGCAAAAAAAAAGGTAGCTTAGTTTTCCAATGTTATGGGCAATTCATTGAATTGGCAATTGTGTAAGATTCAACTTAAATGTCTTAAAAGGAAAAAATTACAGATCACTGGGGATGTTTTAAAGAATTGTATTTTATTGTCAAACCTGCGACTTTTGTCGCAAAAGCGAGGAATAAGGGATCCTACATTCCGTCCTTGGTGGTGTCCACAAATATTCACTCTGTGGTTAAAACTTATTGAAATTTCAATAACTTTCTTAAACTATCCTGGATTTCTACCAAACTTGGACAAAAGCTTCTTGATGATCATAAGATAGTATCTAGAAGGGATTTTTTTTAACCTAACTTGGACAGAAGCTTCTATCTATCAAAAGACACAGTATCTTGAAGAAAAATTTTCATCATTTTTTTCCCCTTTTTTGTTAAGTCTGTGACTAACAGCAAAAGAAGGGGAGACACTGGGTTCTACAGAACCCTTACAAATTATTTTTTTAAGTGTCCATTTAACTTGAAAGAAAATGATAAAACTTATGTTTTACCCTTTAGGTTCCTTTATCATGTTTATAGTAACAACACTGTTACCATGTTGCAAGGGTTTGCAAGATCATTAAAAACAATTAAGATGTGGACCCCATGATTTATCCAATTTTCATTCAAATTTGGTTCACAATTTTTCCAAAAAGAATATTTTTTTTAATCTAAATTTATTCAAATTATGTTTTTTCTTTTGAGTGGACATTTATTTGATATTTTCTTAAATTAAAAAAACAATTGCCATTTAAAATATCTCCTTAACAAAGCAAAAATAAAACTTACAAAATAAAAATACCCCATCAATTTACATCCTTTTTAAACAGAAAAGTTAAAATTGTCACATAATGGGTTCTTATTTGCATTATAAACTAAAAACTTTCAATATTCTTAATTCAAGACAATAATTCAATTACTGTAAATTTAGAAATTATTGTTTGTATTTATTATTGCAATTTTGTCATTGTAGACCATAATGCGATTTTAATTTTCCCGATATTTAGAAAAATTCTGTTTAATTCATTAAAAAAATTCAAAATGCAAGTTTATATTATTGTGATTATAACCCTGGCACATTTTTCGCCATAATAAAAACATTGCAATAATTTCTGAATTTTACAAGATACAAGATTTAAAAGAATTTTGACAATCTGAAAGGTGTCCTATCTTGCCTTAAATATCATATACTACCTAATTTAAAGGAAAAAAAACATCAAACTGAATATTAAAACCCTCCTCCCCCCGGAAAAAAAACCCAGTTGCAGCGTAAATGAAAACTCTTACCAGATTTTACAATGCCATTTACATTGACCAAACTTCAACAAACCTTTGTTATCAAAGTTTATTTAATCACCCAGGTACTGAACAATATCTTATTAATATTGTTAGCACTTGATAGAGTGTTGGTAAATAAAACTATTAATGGTACTACCAAATGCCATAAAAAATCAATACCAAGACAGATGCTATTACTTAAAATATTATTCTCACCTTTTGATAAACAGATAGGGCCCTTTGATCTTCTATCCAAACCATCTTCTTGGCTAGATTCATTCTCACTTAAAAAACATATATATAACTTGACATAGTATTTTTTGAAAAAAAAGTTATTTTTATATTCTATTAATAAAATATTGAATATCAAATTGCTTGATACTGCTTGATTGCTTGAAATCAATTTGTAATTTTTTGTTTTGACTTGGACAGCCACATTCAAAATTTCAAATGGTCATTAAAAAAAGAAAGTCGTGACATCGACCAGAAGATGAAGATGTTCTTTCCAAAGCATCTTCTTGGCTAGATTCATTCTCAATTTAGAAAAGAACAAAACAATTCGATATGAATTCAATGGAATGAAAAGTCTTCAACATCCTACTATACTATATATAAACAAATACTAAAATGTCAAAACTAATGAATGTCAAATTGCTTTATATTGTTCTTAACAAAAAAATCTGGAGAAATCAATCACAATATCTACTTTTTCTTTTAACTTGGACAATCATATCTAAATTCATATAGCATGTATAGATTTGCTATCTATCAGCAAAGTTATACAAAGAATCTATGACTTCTACAGGAGTGTTTTGATAATACATCATTACAATAATAAGTATATAACATTGATTGATTGATTGTGATTTAAAATCAGCAGTCACATAATCAATAGCGACTGATTGAATGGTGTCTAATGCCACTTTCAACACTATTTTTCTATTTTGTGGCAGTCAGTTTTTGTTGGTGGAGGAAGCTGGAGTGCCTGGAGAAAACCATGAACCTTTGGTTAAAAAACTCATAATCATGGTCAATTAAGATTAGAGTTGAGTGCAACAGCCCTGTGTGGGATTTGAACTCACAACAGCAGTGTTAGCTCTCTAGTGATATATTAGTGCACCAGGCCCCCTAACCAATGTCAAAGTGAGAAAAAACCTGCATAATAAATACTTTATATTGAGTAAATTGCTATATCAATTAGATTTTTTAATCATACATGTAGTAGGTTTTCCAGGATTTCCACCTTCTTGCAATTTTCAAGATTATTTCAAAGCTGAAAACGATTATGTCAGGATTTATCTAGTTCTCAAGGTAGTACATGAAGATTTTAAATATTACATTAATGTTTTGAGAGGCTTATCTACCAAAAGGGAAATGAAACCAAAAACCTGGTATTACCAGTCACAATATCAAAATTCAAATTTGTTTAAGTACACAGAACAAAGCAAAACTCAAGGCAAAAGTTGTAAAAATTGACATTTGAAAATTGAGAATAGGCAAAAACTAAAACATATTACACTTTTATAGCTAATGATATCGATTACTCCGTATAATACATCTACATAAACCGTATTTAATGATATAAAGTACACCTGTCTGTATGAATTTGATAGAATTTTGTAAAAAACTAATCCATTAAAAATCATAGCATTTATATCTACCATCACTCTAACAAAGTAAAACTTTATCAAGCAGAAAATGTTTTTTTCATAAACCATCAAAAGATTTAATTTTTTCCGAGACAAAGTTCACAGGTGCACGTAAAAGGTAAAACAAATATAGAGGAAATAGCTGCATTTATTTCTGCCCTTTAATCAATAGAAAGTTGATAATCTACATATTTATCAGCTATAGACCAAAAGAGGTTATATATCATGTATATAGACTTTTGTATATAGAAATTTAGACATCAATTATGTATCTACATAGAGAAACTGATATCAAAACAGTGTCAAGGTCCTGTACCACTTAAAAACGTTACAAACACTCAATCAAATACAAGATGGAAAGGATGAATTTTAAGGCAATGTTGATTCATTTACTTCCTGCAATCCTGGTTTGATGAAAAATTCTATTATCATTGATATTGACAGGGCCCCATGAAAAGTCGATGAACGATATTTATATAGCTCCATAAAGAAAGATACTGGCATCCCCCCCCCCCTTAAATCTGCATCTGTTTTTTTTGTTTGTTTTTTTTCAATATTAAAAAAAAAATCCAATGAACTAATCTAATATGAATCAGTACACAAGCAAGTTGTTCATCTGTAAAAGTTAAAACTCTATTCTCTCTTTTAGATATATTATGCAGTTCAATCAATTTCAAAATGCAACCATTTTTTTTGGCAAAGTTAGACTTGGTTAACTGTAGCATAAACCTGAACCCTTATTAATGACCAAATGATATTTCTTATTACTGTTAAGGTTTTAATTTTATATCTTCTCCAGTCATGCTAGTCAGTATTGTGAACTTTATAAATAAAATTGACAAGAATTTTTGTTTTTAATTTTTGATAGCACTTGTCAATGCTTGTTACATTATCATTCTCTAAAACAGACATTTTTTTGGGGGGTATATAGTGGTCTCATTGGGATTCATACATCATCTCTACCCATATTATCAAATAAATCTGTTTGCATATTAAAAGAAAAAGTTTTACTAACCCCCAGAGAAGGTAAACTGCCACCCTGGCCTACACCAGATTATCTTATTACACACAATATTTGTTTGTCATTATACATAGAAAAGGTGAATATATTAAGTTAAATAAATATGACCAAACTCCATCCAATTAAAAATTCAATAAACCGTAAAAATCAAACAAGGATTTTAAATTCAAATAAAAGTAGCACCTTCTTTGTTTTATTTGTTTTTCGTCTATATTTTTTTTTGTTCCTCCGACATTAAAATAAAATTTATTCAATTCAATGTGTTTCCTATATTTATTGAAGTCAATATTTTCATAGTGAGATTACGTTAAATGAAACGTATTGATCTGTTCTTTTGTCTGAGTGATCTCTTGTCTTTAAAAATAATCCCAGGGTTTAAAAAAGATAAAAGGACAGCATTCATTTGAAAAAATAACAATCATATCTAGTAACGCCATTTAATAAATTGCAATAGTATGACCTATTGACTTCTCTTTATAAAGTAAAAATAAAACATTTTTTATGACTTGAAATAAGCCTCCTAAATTACAAGCTACAAGTCCCACTAAATATAAAATAAGGTTGGTTACCCCAAAATACATGGTGTAATTTATAGGCCAATAAATGAAGTTTCAAATTAGAAATTAAAATTTTCTTGAAACAAAATCAATCTTAAAGGGTAAAATAACTAATTCAAAATTTCACAGATAAGGAAGGAAACTCAAAAAAAGTTTGTGCATTCTTCATTTTCTTTGTTACGTAAAAAGTTTTCCAGCACAGTTGTCCTATTATTGATAACTGAATGTTTTCAACCTGTCTGATCAATACATTTTGTTCAAATTATTCTGTTCATTTTTTCAATTGACATATTCTACCAAAAATTCCTTATAACATCCTGGTAAACATAGAGATTTAAAATACCATTACATTTCTAGTAGTTTTAGCATCACATCAATAACACATACTAACTATAGAAGAATATTTCAGATAACATCACATTCAAGCATTATTTAATCAGCATCCCATTTATATGTTGCTAAGCCCTAGGGAGAACACTGATTGTACGAACATATTCATACTGAAATCACAAAAAAATCATCATTCTAAAATAATTTACCTATTATTAACAAATATGAAAAAAAAAATCTTCTTAAATTATTCTTTTTCTTCTTTTCACTCATTTTAATTTTTTTAACATGGTTTCTTTTTAGGAAAGATAAAATAGTTTACCTTAAAAGAGGTTATATTCATCCCATTTCTTACAATTCCATTTTACCATATTACACGAAACATTCACACTGTAGAGCCTATTAAATCTAGAGTGCCCTTAATATCACTATAATTGTCAACATAGTAAAAGGCCATAAATTTTCCCGTTACAGGTAATTTTAGACCACTTGATCAAGTCGGAATTTTATTTTCAAAAGATTACGACAAACCAGGTAAAGGGCAGTCGTTTGTTTTGATCTAATAACCAGCCTCCTTATAAATGATATATATGTTTTATTAAGAATTCGTAACATGTAGATTTGACATAAATTATTGTTGTCGTTATGTCATTAGAGAACTCCCACAACTTGAAGTTTTTATTGAGTTCTACATGATGAAAATAGTAATATACATATATAATTTTGATATCTATAATCGTAATGATTTATGTTTTATGGTAATACTCCCAATTTTTGTTTTCACATGGTCTGTAACTTGACATATACCATAACAGACTTTCAAATGTTTACTTATACCAAAATTATCAATACAGTTTGATGTTTAGTTAGAAAGTTGACAAGAATAATAATTACATTTCAGGATATTTGGGTTTGCATTAGCCAATTTTGGCTGCTATAAAAAAATGATTGGCAAAACAAAAATGTAAGCCATATTGTGACTTTATCAAACTTGAATAAAGAAAGGAACTTAAAGAAAAACTAGTTGTTGTAGCCATACAGCACTAAATACTTGCTTCTAATAAATATGAATTAAAAAGGAGAAGTGAAGCAAAAAAAAAAAGGGCAGGCATATATATAGGGGTCATTATTTTGTTTATACACTTTTTTTCCCCATTATAGCAAATAGCAAAATGCATGGAGTGTAGGTAAGGTAATATCATTGGCTAGTTTGCTTGTTAGCTGAACCCCATTAAGTCATTATAAGGTTAACTATACTACCCTCCTTTCGGATAAGTCTATCCTAGTCATACAGACAGATTGTTATATGTCGGACTAGTCAATGCTTTTTTTGTTGAAATACTAAAAAAACGCCCACTTAAAGTATAGAAAAACAGGAAGAAGGTTTCTGGCAGATTTCAAAAGAGCTTACACATTCATGGCATTACATTTACAACTCATCTCTGCCAAACTGTTAACTAAATACAATAAATGACTGACCCGTGTTAAAGAAAGCAATATCTCTTGCACGTATAAAACACCCTTGTAGATTCCGAAAAAGAGCAGGCTAATGTCGCTACAAGGCAGCACTGGCACCAGCAAAGTGGAAAGGGATTAATATTAGTTACAATAACTTGTTCCCAATCCACTATAAATAAATAAGTTTAACCTAACTAAATACGAAGTATCTCTCTATGGGAGAACTTGAGGAAAGGGTGAGGCCATAAAAAAGAATAGGTTTGTTTGCCCAAACCCTACCTACCCAGAAAAAAGCTGCCTACTCAAATTCTTTTATTGTCTTAATTTGAAGAAGTTTTTTTTTAATCAGATAGGCATGAAGACTAATGAACATCCGATACTTCAATTTCTTAAAAAAAAAAAAAAAAAAAAAATGCCTACCTACCTACCCACTGTCTCAACCTTGGGTAGGGTTTGGGCAAACCAAAATATTTTTAATTGTGGCCTGATATAACATTTTTTTAAGTTCACTAATCATACTGAAAAATTTAAAGTATCATTAAACAGGCAGAATGTGTCTGACATAATAAGTTACAATTCATTAAAGTTAAACTGATGATCAAATATGAATTCATTCTATTCAGTAGTACAAGCAGAAAGTGTGACGGAAATATTTGTTGGATGAACAAAAGGAGAAACAGCCCCCTACTTAATATAACCCAAAACAAGAATAAGACTAGAATAATATGACCTAGTGAAACTACAATGTATATATACAGTGCAGAATAAATTTTCAAAAAAATACATTTGAAGATATGCCTATACTATAGAAAGGTTGAGAGAATCTGTCCATTCAGCTTATTCCTAAAATAAATTTTATAAAATAAATTCTATGACATTTATAAGGGTAGAAAAGTTACATTCAAAGACTGATGAAATTATATTCAAATGATATTCAATTATTTAACAAACTTAATTCCTTTATATTATTAACAATCCAACCAAAATCAATTTCCACTTTAACAGGTAGCTGTGTTCATTGCAAATGAAAAAAAAATCAAAACTCAATAAGTTTTATTTTCCTTGGCATTATATATATTTTTAACAGGCTCTTACTAGTAGATTATCATGATGTCAGATAAACTCATCATACATGTACATACCAGGATTAAAATTTTGTAATTGGGCCAAATGCTCATATCAGAATCAGACAAAACCTTTAAAAGGGTCACTATTGACCTTCAAATCCATTAAAAAAAATGTTTATTATCTATCGATTTCAAAAGACTGGATAAACTTGATGTATCATTTTGGTTCTTGATTAAGAGAACAGATTAAAAACTTGAATTATTTTTTTGATACCGTGTTGTTATCATTCTTAATGTGTGTGTGCACAGAAATCCAAATATCATTCATATATCATTTTAAAAAGTAGATAGGACAGTTTAAACTATAAAAGAGGGACGAAAGATACTAAAGGGACAGTCAAACTCATAAATCTAAAACAAACTGACAACGCCATGGCTAAAATGAAAAAGACAAACAAACAACAGCACACATGACACAACATAGAAAACTAAAGAATAAACAACACGAACCCCACCAAAAAACTACGGGTGATCTCAGGTGCTCCTGAAGTCTAAGCAGTCCCTGCTCCACATGTGGCACCCGTCATGTTGCTTATGTGAAAACAAATCCTGTTACTGTTTAATATAAATTTTCTATTTCTGTGGATTCATAATTTTTTTGGACTATGATTATGAATAACAAATTTTCTATAGGCTTGTATGCAGACTTAAGCAAAACCTTTAGTATCTTCAAACATGTTAGTTTCCCTTAATCCATGAAAATTGGTTCCATGAAAATAAATGAATCAACAGTAATCTATTTCAATGGCATTTTGTCTGACATATGACAATTAGATACCGACTATAACTGTTAGTGATTACCATGGTTACCCAAAACAAAATCCACTTCAGCTATCAAAATTTCAGTCTTCACAATCATACTTAAGCCCTACAGCCCAGGCCAGTTAACATGATGTCAAGGCAGAAATGTTTTACTACAGATGCCTTATGAGTCATGAAATTCTGATTTTGGGGATAGTGAGTTGAACATTTTCATGGGTACTGGTTTTCAGCTTACCTTCGCTTCCGAATAGCATCAATCCAATGGTACATTACTTGTCTGTAAGTTTCAATATTAACTTCATCTCCGCCTTCATTAAACAAATGTTCCAAATTCTGTAAGTCATCATCCCTCTAAAATCAAATTGTACATTTTTTATTCAAGTCTTGCAGTTACAGTGACTTGACTGTTAGTGTTGCTCTCCAACAATTGCAATTCATTCAAAATTTTGACCAAATTGCAATTTGTTTTATAAAATTAAATTGTTCAACTGGTCAGAAATTTGAACCAACTGCTGTAGAAAACCACAGCCAAGTCATGAAAGTGCAAGGTGATAAAATAAAACATACTTACAATCCTTTAAGACTTTAACTCCACTTTAATGATGTTGTGACAAAATTAGTTTATCAGTTTGTATAGTTATATTATATTCATTTCCATGCTGAAGGGGAACTGTTTATTTTGAATTGCTATTAAATTATCCAAACTAAGCTTTCATATAGTTTTTCTTTCTAAAAGTATTCTATATTTATAAGAATCAGACATTATGTGAATTAAAACATTTCATATTCAGTAAAACATAGTTGATCTATTGCATATAGTATAAGGGAAAAGACCAAAACTCAAAACCTTAACTTTGACCACTGAACCATGAAAATAAGGTCAAGGTCAGACGACACCTGCCAATTAGACATGTACACCTTACAATCATTCCATACACCAAATATAGTAGACCTATTGCAGTGTTTTCCCCAGGGCCTTTTACTGAGTATTGCTTACAGTACATTTTTTTGTATAAGAAAAACAGACCAAAACACAAAAACTTACTATAACCACTGAACCATGAAAATGAGGTCAAGGTCAGATGACACCTGCCAGTTGGACATGTACACCCTACAGTCCTTCCATACACAGAATATACTAGACCTATTGCTTATAGTATCTGAGATATGGACTTGACCACCAAAACTTAACCTTGTTAACCACTGATCCATGAAATGAGGTTGAGGTCAAGTGAAAACTGTCTGAAGGACTTTGCAAGATAAGCACATACAAAATATAGTTATCATATTATTTATAATACTAATAACATTATAAAAAATCTTAACTTTTTTTTTCAAGTAGTCACTGAACCATGAAAATGAGGTCAAGGACATTAGACATGTGACTGACAGAAACTTCGTAACATGAGACATCCATATATAAAGCATGAAACATTCAGGTCTTCCACCTTCTAAAATATAAAGCTTTTAAGAAAAAAGCTGCAGGCTCAACAAAAATGCTGTGAAAGTATTGATTTTTCATATTGCAATTTGGTCAAAAGTTATTTCAGACAAAATTTTGATAAAGTATTAGATACATGTATCACAATTGTTTCTTTAATTGTATTCTCAGGTGTGAATTGAACAATATTGAAAAGAATCAAATTAATAGGATAAATGTGGCTCTTTAAATATTGGTAAAACCAAACATTGTAGCTCTGGGAGCGAAGGAGCATTATCAAGAATGTTTCCATAGTACACAGATGCCCCACTATCATGACTATCATTTTCTAAGATCATAAGATAATATCATAGGGAACATGTGGACTAAGTTTCTACGTGATTGGACTTCAACTTTATCAAAAACTATCTGGCAGGGCTCACACTACTTCAGAATTATAGGGAGAAGTGACTTCTCTTTTTGAAACTGATAGGGAGAAGTGGTGAGATTTAAAAGAGAAGTGCTCATTCGCGCGGTGCACTACAATGCTTGGATTTTACTATAGTAAATAGGGTCATATGTAAATAATGTTCTTTTTATGTTGTTCAATTCATATCTGAGTATACAATTAAAGTAACATTTCAAATTAAAAGTTGTTTAAGTTTTACTAAGGTTCTTGTGAGAAACTACCAACTAAATATTTAATATCTAGTATCCGGACCAAAAACTTTAACCTGAAACAGGACAGACAGACGAACGAACGCACAGACCTGTAAACTTAATGCCCTTTACTATCATAGGTGGGGCATAAAAATATTCTGAATCTTCAACCACAATTAATATACAATGCTCTTTGGTCTAGTTGTTACATGTACATGCACATTTGTATCTCTTTGACATTTTCCCCATTTCCATTCTCAATTTTATCTACATGTAGATCTGCATATTTAATTTTTTTATCTCCACTTTAAACAAATGTTAAATACAGTTTATCTACAATATAATACCTCACTTATTGCACTAGATGTGAATTTAAGATATTCAATCAAATTAGAAACAGGCACAACTCCGGCTTTCTTTACGTCACATGTTAAAAATAGACTGTCTAATAAATCCTCCTCCGTAAAATGCTGACTATGGTTAAAATCCTCTCCTGATGAATTCATTTCATAATCCTCATCAGTGTCCATTTGTAAAACATAATGTATATGGTACTTTCTTTTCTAGGATAATTTTGTTCTGAAACATGAAGACACTTTAATCATGTTTATTGTACTAAAAAGTATCCTTCCTTGAAACATACAGATTTGTAATAAATGCATAGCAACATCACATTACTAATAATTAATCTAGTAACCTTTTAAATTTTAAAATAATTGCTTTGAATTATAATTTTTCATAGAATAACTTTTACTCCAAAAACAATTGTTCAAATTTTTTGTTGACTTTTCAATTTCGTAGATCATTAAACTCCACTTTTATTTTAAATTTCACCACAATATAAATCACTGTGCCTATAACAAATAATTACAGGTGTTTGGTTTCCTGTTTACATCAAATTGTTGATAGTGACATTATTCTAGCACTTTTACCACTCCAGGCAATAAGTATCTAAACTGGTGCATACTATTTCCTAAGTATCGGTATGAAAAACTAATAGATCACCTTACAAAGATGGAATAATTGAATACTAAGTCATACATCAATCATTGATAATCATTAATTAATATAATTACATGTAAGAACTGTTAAGACATTATTGATTCCCCAAGTTATGAACATTATGATACTATATACTAAACAGAAGAATAAACTTTATTGAATTTTGAAGTTAATTATTGGTTAATAAAATTACATATTTGAAAAAACATGAAAATCATATATATAATAATGAATAATAAATAAGTTTTAAAGGCAAGTATTGATAGATTAATTGAAAATATGGATTAACAAGATGTTGGGTATATGTTTTGTTCAAGATATCATTTTGTACAAACAGGGTTTAAGCTAGGATTTAGAGGGCTTTAGACACTTCTATGCGCTAATAAAATTAACCTTTTTTGTGTAACAGAAAGGGACCAAGGATGTATATTACTAGCTTCATCTTTGACTTTGTCAGATTTTAAAGGACTTAGGCATGATTGGCAGTTATTGTATGATTTGACTGTGTTGGCTCTTTAAAATTATGAAAGATTCTGACATGGGATCCGGAAATTTAGTTCACAATTTCTCTTCAGTTTGTTCCAGAGGACATTCCTGATTAACAAAAGAGATTCCATTTTTTTATTAAACAAGGAATTATAAAACTTGCAATGATTATCTCACTGCATAATCATTTTCCTCATAAAACGTCTAAATCAATATTTGGAAATCATTTCTATTAAGTTTGAAATGAATAAAATCCTTTTTGGAACGATTATAGATACTGTAACTTTTATAGTGTAAGGAGATTGTAAACAAATCAAGAATAGATCACGTTTTCTACTTTCATTTTTAAAATGAAATGAAAACGGGAAGTTTAACATCGATAATAAATTCAAAACGAGTCCGGATTCATCAGAAAGTTATAATTTTTTTATTTAAATTCCTTTAGTAAGAGATATATATTTGTCTCTTTCGTTTAATTCATACTAAATGATTTTGTATTTCACATTTTTGCTGTCTATAAAAAGTCAAGGGAATACTTTCATGCATGCGTAGTGCACAGTACAGGAAGCACCTGTTTGACTCGTGTCAGTCGTGAAAACATCTCTGATCGTTTTGATTAAAGTTCTATATTTTAAATGGAATTTGTCTTAAGTTTTTGATGAAAACTTATATCAAGTATGACGAAAATGCGTTCAAATGACGAAACTATGACAAAAACTAACTCCAAATTGTGATCGTTTGAGAAATATTGAAATTCAAATGCAAACTGTCAGGGGGGAACCATTTTGATGAAATGATGAAACTGTACTCCTGGTTGATGAAATGCCGACTGACCAATCTTCCTGGGGAAAATAATGGTGAACCAAAATAATTATGATGGTCAATTATGATGTTTAATTAACGGATTAGTGACCCGGTTCATTCCCTCTATTCCCACTTTTTATAAATCTGGTAAGAAAAGGTAAAATTTCATGTGGGAATAGAAGGAAAACTTGTGCAAACAAAGGATTATACTATACAAACATTTTTTAATCAACTGTTAATTGACCAGAGTTTTTTTTATTAGAACAGGTAATAAGTTAGTTTTGCATCTGTTTAAATTCTGTTTTTTTTTTAAACAAGATAAATAATGAAGTAAAGTTAACAGTTTTCACCCATTATTCTATATCTTTGATTATTGGTCCAAGTAATTATATTTTAAAGTATACTTTTATTCCACATCTTAAGCCAACAGGAATCACCAAAATCCTTAAATTATCGTTTATTTAAAGTTACTTTGGAGTTTGAGAAATATTTATTTTGGATGACCGGCAGATATCCTTATTTCTTAAATATGGAACTTTGAACATGAAATCTCCAATAGAAACTGGAAGATGGCAAAACATAGAAAGAGAAAACAGAAAATGTGTATTGTGTAATTCAGATGCCATTGGTGATGAATACCATTACATTTTTAATTGTTCAGCTTTCGATAATTGTAGAAAACAATGTATTGCATTTTACAATTATTATTATAGAAATAGAACAAACACATTGAAGTTTAATGACTTAATGATCATGAATTCCCCAAAATGTACAGAACTGAACGAACTTTGTAAACTTATTAAGGAGATCAATAACAAATTGAACTTTTCTGGGTGAACAATTGTGAATGCCTCTATCTACTTTCATACATTATTTATTTATGTAATTGTATTGAAATATGTATAATTAGCTCTATATATATAGATACCTTTCTGTAATTTGGTTTGTGAGAATAAAGATATATATACATATAAGATTATACTTGGTTATAATATTATTTATATCATGATTTATTAGTAAAACAGACAATTTTTTAAAGTTACAAATTCAAAGATTTAAAAATAAATCTGACTCCAATCTATTTATCATAATTTTTCTTCATTTTTAAGTACAAATTCAAAAGTGTAAAAATAAATCTAACTCCAAACTATTTATCATAATTTTTCTCTATTTTGAAGTATCAATTTGATGAAAAAAGAAACATATTATTATACCTAAACAGTGTACCAAATATGTTATGCTTTAAAAAAAAAATACAGGTAAATCTTAGGTGAAATTCTAATTAACCCTGATTGTTATAAAAACAAATTATTTATCAAAACATCTATTGTTATTTGCAAGTGGGAATAGAAGGAATAGTATTTTTAAAAAGTGGGAATAGGAGGAAGACACCAGTGACCCATCTGATGGCGATAAGTGGATTAGTTGTAATCACAACTTGTAACACCTGTTGCAAATGTTAATTACCTCAGGGTCATAAACTTGTCATAAACATAAAGACAGGTAGATTTATTGTATTTTAATAAGAAAATATTTTTACATTTCAAAATTTAAGTGACAAAATTGATTTGAAATACTTTCGTCAATGCGAAAACCATTTCGAAAATTACAAAAGTGACGAGCGCTAGCAAAATCGCTGTGTACAAATTATAATTTGTATTTTGACTTTGTACAAAAAGTGCTTGATCAAATACAATTTGTACATTTTTTTTGTACAAATTATAATTGTTGTTGTAATTATAATTAACCAATGCTATTCGAACATTCTAAATATTTTGAAGTCTCCATAAGTCTCCAGCCAATGCTTCGTACTAATTCACAAAAATATGATTTTTGGTAAGTAAAATATCCAAAATATTTGTCAGAACTGCAAGTACATATATTACATTGTATTTTAGGCATGTAAACTTGTATGTATGTCCAGTGGCCGATCCAGAACTTTTTGTAAAGGGGGGGGGGGGGGGCTCCAGTCACACTTCAGTGATTCCCTATATAATCAACCAATTTTTTCCCATGAAAAGGGTGGGGGGCACCCCCCTGGATCCGCCTATGGTATTTTTTAAATTATTTTGATGATATAATTGAAAAATGAAAATTTTGTCTTATGAACATGATGAATATAAACCATGATAAAAAAATAGATTTTTTTTTATTATTGAATTGTGCATTATTTGCATATTGCATTGCTTAATTGCCTTCTCTCGACTCTATTGTTATTTATCGAAGTTATCTGATTTATGTTTTTATTCATTTATGATAATAAAAGAAAAGACAAAATTATTTCAATTTTATGTTGTATAAGGCTGCACCATACATGTATAAAAAGGTATAAAATTCACAAATTTCACTATTTTTACAAAGCATAATGATTTCTTAGTAATGAAGTCATAAAAAATATTTCTTATTTATAATTTTACATGATAAACTGCACACATTTGCGTGTTCAGGCTAAAGTTTTTTTTACAATGTTGTAAAAAAGGTGTTTTCATATGAAATTAGAGGGGAGTTTGTGAAAGGCGAAACACTTTTGATTTCAGACTTTAGTAGACTTTACTTTATACAGTGTCTCCGGTCAATAATCGTTTAATATGCTGATTTATTCGTCTATTTTTTTTTCTGCTGCAGTCAAACTATCGCGCGCTGTGATGCTGGATGACATCCGGTCAGGATAAAAATTAGAATTGATCAAACTTGGATCCAATCCGTATTTGTTTTAAAATTAGAATTTTAGCGGATTTCTAATAAAAAAACATTTGAAAGATCCTGTCGTATTCGTAAACAAACAACATGTACATGAACCATGTGGAGCGTAAAGAAGTTGATACTGAGACCACAGATGACTGTTAGTGCATGCATCTAATTCCTTGTGGTAAAAATACATATTTTTTTGCCCCATGTTTAAGGTCAGATCTAACAGGTAGTATGAAAATTTTTGCTTTCAAAATGATATTTATAAGAGTTCAAAACTTTGTTGCTGATTTCCACATTAATGATTAAAACAGGTCATGTTGAATGTGGGCAGTATTTTAATAATGAAACACATCAAATGTAGTTTGAGGCAGGTTTTACCTGATGAGCTGGGAAATAATTATTTGGCATGAGTTCCATATGGGTCAAGATGCGTATTAGTTTCTCCATCGGCGGTAATGGTAATGTTTTCTTCTATTGCTCAGTCCATATTGTTAACTTAAATATGTGTGATGGCTCGTTTCGAAGCTGAGACATTTTCACATATGTGGTTAAATTTTCGGGGTACAAAGTGAGATTGTTTTTTCCATAAATTAGCAAACCCCGAGTATCCTTTTGTGATGCGGCTCCTCGTGGTAAAAAAATCCCATTTTTAACACAATAAGTTCTTTGAAAATTAAATACTTTGAACACATTTAATAGCTCCATAGATTTTACACATTTATTCTGTGTTCCCCTACTTTCTAAATTAACACAAATGGTTAAGCTCAGTCACTTTTTTATCATAGAAAAGTGTCAAATATCACTACACAGAGATTTTTTGTTTACACATGACTTTTGAGTTCCTCATTTCAAGGCGCATTAGGGATATTGTCCCATATGTCTACCCCAATCTAGACACAATAAATTAACCCTGTGTTCGCTATCCTACTAAAATGGTTACAATTCCACAACTTGGGCACTAGTTAGATATAATAAAGAAGATATGCATAATGGTATATGATTGTCAGTAAGACGAGTGTTCACAAGAGCATAAAGCATAAGCGTAAAAGATTTATTAGTCGGATATACATTAAACAATACAACATAAGTTAGCTGTTATCGGACCAAATGACACAGAAATTAACAACTATAGGTCACTGTACTGCCCTCAACAATGATTAAACTGATACTGCAAAGTCAACTTATAAGGCCTGGAAATGACAAATATAAAACAATTTTAAACAGAAAACCAACAGCTTTATTTATGTACAAAAAATAGACTGAAAAATAAATACGTAACACAGCAACAAATGACAACAACTGAATTACAGGCTCCTGACAGGCACATACATGTACATACAGAGTATCACAGGATTAGCTAAAAGAAAGCTTTGTAGCATTCATAGAAAATCATCATTTTAAAACAAATAATTAAAAAACCTAAATTGAAATTTGTTTTAGCAATTTGAATTAAATACTTACATGTACAAGTATCCCCTTATGCATGACATTACATTATCATAACCATATGATTAGAAATTCTTTCAATTTTTTTCATATCTATGAACTTATGAAGTGATAATAAAGTCTTGGATGGAGAGTTGTCTCATTGGCACTCACACCACATCTTCCTATATCTATTATAGGATTGTAAATATGCTTTTTTTATCAGTTAAACAGTTTGGTTGATAAAATTTGCAATTTGATCATGTTGATGAGAGTTTTGAATCAACTGCAAAAGGTCACGGGGGAGCAATACTTACAGTCAAGTCACAGTAACTGCCCTCTAATAATATAAATGGTTTTCTGTAAAAATTTCACAGCAAGCAAAACTAGTGTTACATTTTGTATCTTAGCATGAGAACTGTTTAATCAATGAAAAAGGGGATGGGGGTTTACAGATCCAGTTGATAATTAGATTAAAACTGCTGTTAGTATCATTTATGTATGTATCATTCATTTTTTTGCAGGATCAACAAGATGTACATGAAATACAGAGAAAGACTTGAGAAAGAAAATAAAGAGGTTTGTAGATATAAGAAGATGTGGTATGAGTGCCAATGGGATAACTCTTCACCCAACTCTTTTTTTTGTTAAATTAAACCCTTATAGGTCAAACTATGGTCTCAACACAGAGCCTTGGCTCACACCGAACAGCAAGCTTTTATATATATACTTTTTATTTTTCAACATTGATAATATTGTTAACAGTATGTCATAAACCATTCATTGATGTATATTTTGGGAAGCATAGGTTTTGTGCTTATATGTAAACCAGGATTTGGAAGTCCTTATCTAGATTGGCAGCATAATTAAGACAAGGTATAATATTGTTTAAAGAAGAAGAATATTTTATTCAAATCATGGGCCTAGAATAACTATATGATTAGGCAAACAACATAAGTTACATGTGTACATGTTTTAGACAAGAAAAGGATGAAATAGCAGGAAAAAATCTTTTAAAAAAGATTGAAATGATTTATTGACATAGTTTTCTATTGATAGACTGCTTTTTAGGGGGTAGGTAGGCAACATTAAAAAATTAAAAAAATTGTTTATTTTTGCCTTGTGTTTATTAACATTTGATGTATAACACCCTCTAGTAAATGTGCTACTATTGTATTCTGCATAAAGGGTCTTTCTGATAATTTTCACACTTTTTTACACATTACATGTACATATGTGTGCTTTCAGAGTGTTGATGTCAGTGTCCAAACTACAGTAAAATCTTGTTGGAATGAAGTAGATAAACAGTGTCAAGAATACAAGCCTTTTACATCCACCAAACCCCAGGGAAAATCAGGATGGAAGATTGTTAGAGTGTTTGTCTCATCCACATTTACTGATTTCTTTAATGAAAGGGAAATTCTGGTTAAAAAGGTAAATGTATTCTCAGTAATTATAATTATACCCCTGCTTTGAAAAAAAGGGGGGTATACTGTTTTACTTTTGTCTGTCCTTCCGTCAGTCCATCAGTCTGTCAGTCAGTCTGTCCGTCCCATGAATATTTTTTGTCACATTTTTCTCAGGAACTACACTACCAGGATTTCTGAAATTTGGTTTCAGGCTTTATATAAGTCAGCTATACTGTGTGATGCGTTTTCAGATTCATCACTCGACAACTTCCTGTTTACCGAACACTTACATATTTTTACACTATTAACATTATCCACTTGCGACGGGGGTATCATCAGTGAGCAGTAGCTCACAGTTTCACTTGTTGTTTTTGCCGTACCCTGCAATTTATTGGGATTGATTTTGATTGATTTTTGGTGTTTTATTGCCACTTTTAAGCACCGCATTTAGGCTATTTTGTGGCGGCCAGTTTTTATTGGTGGAAGAAAGACGGAGAAAACCACTGATCTTTGATAGGAAGACAATCCTTAAGTCAATTAAGATTGTGAGACATAGAGAAGCTAATATGGCTGTGTCTTAAAATAATTGTATAAAGCTTTATATTTCTGAAGGAAATGAACCTGGAAACAATTTATTGAAGTTTCTGGTGTGCCATTCATCAATTGCTCTTGACTTCATTTTCATTGTTCAAGAAATTGATTTTTAAACTTTGAAAATATATTACTTGTAATAAAACTTCTGTTCAGTGTTGAAAATAATTTTACTGTAGATTTTTCCAGAATTAAGAGAATGGTGCAAGTTGAGACATATACATCTTATAGAATGTGATTTACGATGGGGAGTTCCAAAAGAGGCCACAACACAACTCGTCATTGATACATGTTTAGAAGAGTTGAATCGATGCCATGAGGATACCAATGGTCAGCCTTTCTTTTTAGGACTGATTGGTAAAAGGTGAAGGTTAAAACAAAATTAGAAATATTTGGTCATGTGAAATTCACTTTCTGGTTTTCGAAAACCACTCAGTCAACCAAAAATCTACGTATTTATCACAAACAAATAAAAATAGATATAAAGTATAATTTGGTCAAAACATGTTGTTTGAATTTAAGGGCTTAGCAATTATATGTAGTCCAATAGTAAGTAAATCTAAAGCATTTGGAAAATTCATTCGTACTTCTGTAGTAGGAAGTTTAGATTTAGATTATGGCACATTTGGAAAATGTCAAAATATGAACTGATGTGGAAATGCATCTACCCCTGGATGATTGATAAACTTAAAGATGATACAATGTAACCTGTAAAAACTATTTGTGGATTGAGGTGAAATTATATATTCATAGACACTGCCCTTCATTATGAAATTGGGACACAATCAGCGCTTTTACAGCCCTATAAAATAACATAATAAGCATTCAATTCTTAAAATTTCATTTTTATGCTACAACCTCATATTACAAGTTATTTTGTATTTTTCTTTTTTCGTTCTATGCTGTGTTGTGATGTCACAAGAAGCACTATATGGAAAGTTCAAGTTTATTTGGAAATGTAATCTAATTTTGGAATGCCTATTGATTGTTATTAGCCAATCAAAAGTATGAATTGTGAAAATAAGAATTGTATACTGTAAATTCAGAAATTATTGCATGCATTTTTTTATTGCGATTTTGTCATTTTAGGCTAAAAAGCAATTTTGATTTTTGTGATATTGAGAAAAATCTTGTTTAAATCATATAAAAAATTTCAAAATACAATTTTAGATTATAATTTCGATTATAACCCTGTTGCATTTTCCCCAATAATAAAAAACATGAGGCAATGATGTCTTAATTTACAATATTTTCACTTCCTAGATATGGATGGATACCTGACAAAACAGACGTTTCTGATGAATTAAAAGATAAATTTCAGTGGGTTGACAACACTTCCATAACTTTCATGGAAATACTTCATGGGGCATTAAGGTAAGTCAATATCCCACATCAGATTTTACTCATATCAGTAAAAACTTGTCAAACCATATAAGTGAACAAAAAGATTGATTTAATGACTGATCATTTCGTGTTTAAAGCCACTTTCAGCATTTCACTTTTGGCTATTTTGTGGCATTCTGTTTTTATTAGCTCACCTGGCCCGAAGGGCCAAGTGAGCTTATGCCATCACTTGGCGTCCGTCGTCGTCTGTTGTCATCGTCTGTCGTCGTCGTCTGTCGTCGTAAACTATTTCAAGAATCTTCTCCTCTGAAACTACTAGGCCAAATACTTCCAAACTTTAACTGAATGTTCCTAAGGGTATCTAGTTTATAAATTGTATCCGAAGTTTTGATCTATCAACAAACATGGCCGCCATGGCTAAAAATAGAACATGGGGGTAAAATGCAGTTTTTGGCTTATATCTCAAAAACGAAAGCATTTAGAGCAAATTTGACATGGGGGTAAAAATGTTTATTAGGTCAAGATCTATCAGCCCTGAAATTTTCAGATGAATCAAACAACCCATTGTTGGGTTGCTGCCACTTAATTGGTAATTTTAAGGAAATTTTGCAGTTTTTGGTCATTATCTTGAATATTATTATAGATAAAGATAAACTGTAAACAGCAAAAATGATCAGCAAAGTAAGATCTACAAATAAGTTAATATGACCAAAATTGTCAATTGACCCCTTAAGGGGTTATTGTCCTTTAATGACAATTTTTCACAATTTGTTCATCATATTTGCTAACTTTAAAAAATCTTCTCCTCTAAAACTACTCAACCAAATTCAACCAAACTTCAACTGAATGATCAGTAGGGTGTATAAAATAAAGTTTATGTTTTATTATCTATTTCGTCAAAAAACATGGCCGTCATGGCTAAAAATAGAACACAGGGTAAAATGCAGTTTTTGGCTTATATCTCAAAAACTCCAGCATTTAGAGCAAATAAGACAAAAAGTTAAAGTATTTATTAGGTCAAGGTCTACCTGTCCAGAAATTTTCAGCAGAATTGGGTAACTGGTTTTTCAGGTATAATGCCCCTGAATTGATGATTTTAAAGAAATTTTGCAGTTTTTAGCTCACCTGGCCTAAAAGGCCATGTGAGCTTTTCTCATCACTTGGCGTCCGTCGTCGTCGACGTCGTTGTCGTCGTCGTTAACAATTTTTCAAACATCTTCTCCTCTGAAACTACTGAATGGATTTGAATGAAACTTAACATGATTGTTCCTTAGTATATCCTGCACAAAATGTGCGCTTCGATTTTTGATCCGTCAAAAAACATGGCCACCGTTACTTAAAATAGAACATAGGGGTCAAATGCAGTTTTTGGCTTATATCTCAAAAACGAAAGCATTTAGAGCAAATCTGACTGGGGTAAAAATGTTCATTAGGTCAAGATCTATCAGCCCTGAAATTTTCAGATGAATCAAACATCCAATTGTTGGGTTGCTGCCACTTAATTGGTAATTTTAAGGAAATTTTGCAGTTTTTGGTCATTATCTTGAATATTATTATAGATAAAGATAAACTGTAAACAGCAAAAAAGATCAGCAAAGTAAGATCTACAAATAAGTTAATATGACCAAAATTGTCAATTGACCCCTTAAAGGGAAATCACACTATTGTTTATACGCATCGCTCTCGGCGCCGCCATAGTGTCGTAACTGTATTATGACGTCGCCGTTTTGATTCCGCCGTAAAGGTTGCTAATTTATGAAAAAGCGAACGCTCGAAGGGATGTTCCACTGAAGCAGGAGAAATGATAATGGACATATCATATTTTTTACAACTGATATGTTGTACTAGCAAGTTTCTAGATTGTATTGGGGTTTGCCTGCGGAATACAAAATAATGGGCAAATACTGCAGAATAAAAGGGAAAAAAAAAAGATTGAATGATGAGGTGCTAAAATATAAAGAATAAAAAATCTTGGAAAAACAAAATAAACATTAACAAATGAATGACCCACTATCCAGACCATTATGATAAAAAGGATCTAGCAATACAAAACACATAATCATCATGCATAATCAACACTAAGAACGTTGGAAGTTCATAGCATATTCAATGTAACTTAGTACCCTCTCCGACCATTTTCTCGATAACGAAGTCGGTGACATATAATTTATTTTTAATTTTCTGATGTATAATTATATTCAATATCTAATTGAATTCTTAATTTCCAAAAATATTATGGACTCATCTTGACCTTAAGTGCAAAAATAAAAATGCTACTCGATATGGACAAAATGTATGGCAAAAAATAGCCGAAAGTGGTCAGCGTATCGCCGCGATGCAGTATGTAGGGTTCAGCGTATATTTTCGGGGGGGGGGGGGGGGGGGGGGGGGGGGGGGGGTACATATAGACCAAGTGTACTGACCAGCATGTTAGCGTATAGCTATCGGAATCTGTAGTTTTCTGTTCAAAAGAGGGTTGTAAATAAGAACAATGAGTTTCAACTTACTGTTTTCTCATATCACATGCATGCAACGTCATAACTATTATAGTCTTCTATACTACATGTATAAATAATTCATCAAACATCTAATTTCATATAAGTATTTATCCGGCTCAGCCTGTCGGGTTTTTACAAAGCAGAGTCAAATTCATATGTTCTAGTTCTGAATATGCATTAAACTTGCCACTGGACGTAAATGTGTGAAGTCCTATTTGAAATCGTTATTTATTTAATAATGTGACGACAGAAATGATCTAAGTGTCGTCCATCTTTCCCAAATGTTCCTTTGATATCTACCGCCTCTGAACCCTGAACAGTTGGGGAAAGTTTGGATACAATATTAAAGCTTGATACGGTCTAAATTTGGATTGTGATAAAAATTTTGACATAATATAGGTTTCTGACTCAAAATAAATGTGGTCAAAGGTATTAAAAACCTATTGTGCAATACTTTGCAATTGGAGATTTCTTTTTGAGATCTTTCGAAAAATTTGCAAAAAAGAAATGAAACGCCACCCCTCCCCTCTTGGAGTAATTACCACCAAACTCAATCCCAGCCTTCCCTGTGTGGTATGGAATCTTGTAGTATAATTTTAGATAGATCTATAACACAAGTTATTGTAAAATAGTAATTTTAGTAAAATGCTTGTTTGTTTCCCCTAATTCCTGAACGTTTTGAGCAATAACATGTACCCCTTAAATCAATTTCAGATTTTCATTTGTGATATGGAACCTTGTGGTACAATTTCAGAAAGATTCATTACTTCTCAATGTCATATTAGAAATTTATGAAAATCAAAAGGGTATTTACATCAACAGATATAAACAATTTATCAAAGTTGTATGAAAATTGATGAAAGCGATATTGAGTTATAATTGTCCGAAAACTGGAAAATCCCCCTTTTTTAATGGATAACTCGGAAACGTAAAATCAAAATTTATAAAAAAAAAGAAAGGGAGTTCACGTCAATAGATATAAACAATTTCTTTAAAGTGTATGCCAATTGGTTAAAGCTTTTTTAGTTAATGTCCGACATGTTGACGACGGACGGACAGACAGATGTATACCATAATACGTCCCGTAACCGGGCGTGTAATAATTCAACACGTACTATACATTTGGCTTTACCAGTCTCCAACAAGAGAAATATTTAACACACACACACACACACACACACACACACACACGTATTTATGTAGAGATATACACATGTCTCACAGAGTACTGCTAAACTGTAACAAACACATTTAAATTAATGGTCCGTCTGGTGAAAGAATATTCCACTCATATAGACAAATGTTTTGTGCTGATGTTCGTGTAATATTTGCCACTGAAAGTTTTGCAAAAATCAAGAAAGCAATGGTAAAAAAATTAATAAATAGTAATAAAAGTTCAGATGTAGGTTCGAGTTTAGATCACTCAATGTGATCACTGTCGACAGTGATAAAGGGATATTGTCAAAGACCGTGACTGAAAAGGACATCCAGTTTTTTTACTCTTTATTCTTTGGTTCTTTAAACAAAAATAGCCAACATGATATATCAGAGAGTGCTTAAATATTGGCACAGAAATTCAATTAATTATTTTCAAATTAGCTATCATTAATGAGGGGTTGGGGGTTGAGGGAGGGGGGCTTAAAAACATGAAATCCGGAGGTCCAGAATTTAAAAAAAAATCCTGACAATCCGAATATCGAAAAAAGAAATCCCGGATCCCGAAAGGGTCAATCCCGAAATCCCGAGCTTAAAAACACTTGATCCCGACGTCCCGAAAAAGGTCCTGCCCCCCTCATTAATCAGTATTGGCAAAAATAGGTGCATTTCCCACAATAAAGATAAATGTGATAAAAGAATATACATTCAAACAAAAAGAAGTGCACCAACAGAAAATAGAAACCACATTCTTAGACCCTGTTCACACTAGCATTTTTTTTTATCGATCTTATTTGAATCGATCTAAATAAAACCAGTTAGCGTTCACATTATCTTTAATCATATCGATCTCTATCGGTCTAATATGAACCACTGCGTTCACACTACAATTAAAAACGCAATCGATCTAACCTTTTTTCCCTGTCAAACTGTAAACACCTGACTGTGTATAAATAGAACTGATTTGTCAAATAATTAATCACAATTTAAAATTTTGATACTGGTGTTATTGCAGTTTTCTTTAATTTTGAAAAAAATAACTGTAGCAACGAAGTTACAACACAACGCCGGAAATACTGCGGTTCCTGCAAAGAAAAACATAAGAAAAAAAGACACAGATTTCGCAAATCTATGCTATGGCGAAGACAACATGTTTACAGTTTGTTTTAAAGGTCTTTTAACAGAGAAATATGGGCTAAACAACGAACCTCTGAGATAGTTTTGCCGCTATACATGCGCATACGTTATTTTTGATTCAATCGTACTAGTTTAAACCGATCTCTGCGTTCACATCTAAAGTAAGATCGGTTTACTTTAGATCGATTCAAACTAAACTACCTCTTTTTGTGTTTTAGTTCAGACCGATTGAAGATCGATTCAATGCGTTCACATTAGCCCTTAAACCGATCTAAAGTGAACCGGTCTAGTTTAAATCGATAAAAATGTCCAAGTGTGAATGGGGTCTAACTCTTAATTTCATCGGATCTCAAAATTTAAACTCTTACCAGAATTTTTACTCTATCTAACAGTATATAACTCAAGGAGTTTCTAAGTGTAACTCGAGCTTAAACTAGAATTCTTACTGGAAAAAATATTCGAAATCAAAATAAAACTGGAACTCGAACTTAATTTGTGTCGATTATGGAGCGTTGTGTAATAACAGAAATGTTAGCCAATTTTAAATTTCTTCCGAAAACGGTGTCATTGAGGGCTTTTTTTTTTTTAAAGTGCCGAGTTTGTGGCTTTTTAAACACGGCATTTCGGGTTTTATCTTCCCGGTGCAATGGACAAGTTAGTGAATTTATTTTGTTTGTAGTCTAAATGGAACGTGTTACTTTTCAGCCCAGATACCCTCAATCTTCAGAAGTAGAAGATTCTAAATCTGCAAGCCGTAAATTAATTCTTTAATACGGCATGAGGCACACATTAGTTTTTCCTATACAACAAATGCAATTAAGAAATTTAGATTACTCCAACTTTGACAATTACTTTTTAATAAACTGTTACTGTATGTTTAATAATGAATATTCAAAATCCCTTAAAAAACACTATTATATAAAAAAAAAAATATATATATATATAATTTAACCCAATAATTCCAAGCATTGCAAGAAATGCTGCTATGCTAGCAACGTCGTTCTATAACGTTAAGAGAAAAAGTTATAATTCCCGCCAAAAATTGATAATAAGATTATTTCCACTGTAGCGGATTTGAAACATCGGTGACCCCCCTTTTTTATTAATGCTTTTAAAATCTCCCCTGAAGCTGCAACTAATGCAGAAGTTTGAAGGAAAAAACATTAGTAGATTTTTTTTTATTTCAAGAAAAATCTATAATAAACGGCAATTAAAAATGGCGGGAAATGTAAAAAGGCCTTAAAAAATAAGGAAACTGAGAAAAATAAATGTGTATAAGATAAAAGTTACAATTGACTGTTTTAGTTAAACCAGTTAAACATAGTTTTTCAATAATTTTGCCTTCTTTTAGCATTTTTGAGCGCTATTTCTATATTACGGTATAACGCAATTCTTTACTTTTTGATGACGTCATATCTCGAAAACAACATCGGTGACCCCAATTTTTTTTTCGCCTAAAATATTGAAATAAGTATGATCTGTCTAAATGCAAAATTTCAATGAATTATTATTAGTAGTTTAAATAGTGTGATTTCCCTTTAAGGGGTTATTGTCCTTTAATGACAATTTTTCACAATTTGTTCATCATATTTTCTAACTTTAAAAAATCTTCTCCTCTGAAACTACTGAATGGATTTGGTTAAAACTTAGCATGGTTGTTCCTTAGATTATCCTGCACAAAGTGTGTGCTTTGATTTTTGATCCGTCAAAAAACATGGCCGCCATTATTTAAAATAGAACATAGGGGTCAAATGCAGTTTTTGGCTTATATCTCAAAAACGAAAGCATTAAGAGCAAATCTGACATGGAGTAAAAATGTTCATTAGGTCAATATCTATCAGCCCTGAAATTTTCAGATGAATCAAACATCCAATTGTTGGGTTGCTGCCACTTAATTGGTAATTTTAAGGAAATTTTGCAGTTTTTGGTCATTATCTTGAATATTATTATAGATAAAGATAAACTGTAAACAGCAAATATGATCAGCAAAGTAAGATCTACAAATAAGTCAATTGACCAAAATTGTCAATTGACCTCTTTAGGAGTTATTGCCCTTTAAAGACTTTTTTCACAATTTGTTCATCATGTTGACTTACTTTAAAAAATCTTCTCTTATGAAACTGCTGTATCAATTTCAGCCAAACTTAGGCTAAATGAGTTTCAGAGTTTCAGAGTATCTAGTATAAATTTTATATTTCATTTCCTTGTATGTCAAGAAACATAGCTCCTATGGCTAAAATAGATTATAGGAGAAAATGATTTTTTTTTGCTTTTGAAGAAAATAGGAAGATTCAAAGAACATTTAAATAAATTGAAAAGCCAAAATAATCATTGATGAGAGATTAAACCAAAAAAATTCCGGTGAGCGATTCAGGCTCTTGAGAGCCTCTTGTTGGTTATTATCTTGAATATTATTATAGATACAGATAAACTGTTAATAGCAAAAATGTTAAGCAAAGTAAGATCTACAAATAAGTCAATTTGACCAAAATTGTCAATTGACCCCTTAAGGAGTTATTGCCCTTTAAAGCCTTTTTTCACAATTTGTTCATCATGTTGACTTACTTTAAAAAAAATCTTCTCTGAAACTGCTGTATCAATTTCAGCCAAACTTAGGCTAAATGAGTTTCAGGGTATCTAGTATAAATTTTATATTTTATTTCCTTGTATGTCAAGAAACATAGCTCCTATGGCTAAAATAGAACATAGGAGAAAATGATTTTTTTTTTTTGCTTTTGAAGAAAATAGGATGATTCAAAGAACATTTAAATAAATTGAAAAGCCAAAATAATCATTGATGAGAGATTTAACCAAAAAAATTAAGGTGAGCGATTCAGGCTCTTGAGAGCCTCTTGTTGGTGGAGGACCCTGTAGTGCCTGGCAGGAAAACTGACAATCCTTGTCAATCAAGATTGGAGTCTAGCACACTTGCCATGTGCAGGTTTAGTGTAAACATATTTTATTAATTAAATTCAGGTAAAGTAATGTACACAAATAGGCATTTACATAATAATACAAGTGAAATAATTAATAGGATCCAGAAACAAGCTGTTAGCTTATGTGCAGGTTTCAAACTCACAAACTGAGTGTTGACAGTATTTGAATTACTTAGATCATTTAGCCATCTAGGCCACTTGAATAAGTGGAATACCAATGGTCGTATGTTACAAAATTGGAGGACTTATTCAAAAGATACAATTTTAAACGATTATTTGCAATTCCATTATTCTCTTCAAGGGCTCGTTTGACTGTAAACAGGGAAAATTTTGTGCAGGTGATATCCCTAATGTTACAATCAGTTAAAGTAGGAAAAAGAAAACCCACACCTATAGTTTGCAAATAGTTCATACCAGTTATATAGGTCTTTGTTAGAATTTAACCCCAGTGTAAAGTTTATGGGTTGAAATCTTAAAAATAACATCCGATTAAAATATTGCCTTTTTCCGCCATTGTTAACCTTGAAGACAATTTCATGATCTTCAATTAAGTAGTATTTTGTGTTATGGTTTTGCTATATTTATTTGTTTAATTTTTTATTTATTAAACAAATTTGCTATTGCAGATGCAAGAGTCCAAATGCAGCCTTTTTCTTCAGATCAGATGAAGTGATTGATTCTATCCCTGAAAAAGCTTTAAAACGATTCATAGATGAAGAAACCCTGAGCAAACAACATCTTATTGTAAGCTTTTTAAAATGTATAGTATGCAAAAAATGCAACATCTTGGAACTTTACCTAGGACATATATATTTAAGTGTATAATGGTTGAACTGTTCAATTTACCCATCTTATAATTGAAATTTGCTGTATTCGATATTTAAAAAATATCACAATGGTTTGTTGCCAATTAATACAATTATTTATATTGTTGACATTGTTAAAAAAAGGTTCAGGGAAAAGCAAAATTTAAATGATATGACTAAGGGGAGACAACTTTGTTTTTTTTGTAAACTTATTTTTCAGTGCTTGAATGATATTTGGGTTTTTTCATAACATAGATTTTGTTGACATTTTAAAAAAAAAATTTTAGGCTCTGAAAAAACAATTACAGAAGAGATTTCCAGATCAAGTTTACGATTATAATTGTAAAGTGGACGGTATGCAAGATACTGCAGGCAGAGAGAGGGTAGGTGCAGTGCTATAAACTTAGAAATAAGGACAAGGTATTTATAAATGCTCATAATGTGGCAAGGCAAGTATCAAAATCATAAGAACATACATTCTGATACTTATATTTATATGAATGTATGCACATTTTTGTCTTTTCCTCAAAAATGACATTTATAAAAGCACACAATTGTTTCTGAATTTATAGTTATTATAGTCCATAGAAAAAAAATGAAAAGAACACTTCGTAAATTTTATGTATTCAAAGTCCTTTTCTGGAATTACATTCATACAGAGTGCTCAAAGCAAAGTATTTGAAAGCCAAGGATGTTTAAGAACCTAAATAAGTGAAGAAGGACCAGAAAGGACACTAAAAATTATTGGCTTTTCCCATCTAAGGTTAACTTTGCTAGCAAGAATTTTTTTTTTAATACAGATTATATAATTTTTACACAAAGGGATTACTTTGAATAGTAGTTATTGTTTCTAGATATAACAAGGTAGAATTTTTTATGCAGTGAATTGCATGTTAATGTCATGAATTATCTCCCTTAACAACCTTCTTCTGCATTATGTTCTTACACCAATAAAAAACAAAAAATGAGGCCTGTAACTTACTGGAGTATTTAAATTTTAAACTTTGGCCTAGATTTTACCAATCCATATGTTTACATTTTGGATATTGGCAAATTAAATGTTGTAAAGCAGAAATTCTAATCTTGTCAAGTGAATATCAGACAATATTTGCATATTGCTTTTATGTAAAAATTGGTTCTAAACCAAGAACTGCAAACCAGGGATTTTTTCTTACACTTTAAATCATTCAATAGCATAGAAATGATTATTTCCCTTCTGACTGTTTTTGCAAACACTTCTCTTTAGTAACTTAGTAATTTTTACCAATACTGACAGACATAACAATTTTCTGCTATACTTTTTAGGTTAAGTTTTCTGAACTCGATAAATTTTCTGACCAAGTATTAGACTTCTTCAAGACAGCAATTACAAATATGTATGACGACAACAAAACCAGTGATTATGACGAAGAAGAAATTGGTTTGTATTATATTGATTTATAAAGAAAAAACATATAGTCTTCCAACAACAAATTTTACATGAGAAAAGGTACATATGTATGATGATATGTCAATCTTTCTTTCACTATTTGTAAAATGAATTATATTAAACTTGAATTAAATATTTTGGATAATTCTGCAATTGGATTGGTTAACTTGACAAAGTTCAAATACCCTATATGCAAATACAAAGTTTAAAATGGTCATAAATGTTGAAATCAAGGCACTCTAGTATAAATTAATTGTTAATCAGGCTTCACAGGAGATATAGGTTCATATTTCATGTCAGTGTTCTATATCCACTTTGCCTGAAATCTCAGAAAATAAAAAAACAGTGACATGGAATAGGAGTTCATATCCCCTGTGAAGATCTAGAATGAAATATATAATAGTTATCAATGTAGAAGAGCTAAAATTCCCCATTTGGTAAATGTATGGCTTATGGTATGAAGTATAAGTGCTTGGTTTTTGTGCTGAGAGTAGTATTCAATTACTATAAAATAGGCAAAAAATAAATTACAAGAGGCTGTCACAACGACAGCAAACCGGATTTATTAACATTTATTTGTGTCCTGGCAATATCACAAGAACCATTACTGATGAATGGTGAAAGTGAAAATCGTCAATATCAAATTTGACCTCCATTTTGTCATCAGTATCAACATATTAAAATTTGAAAAGCTTAGATTGAATGGTTCATGAGTAAATGCAACAACCTGAATGGAAACGCCATTTTACGATCTTTCAAGAACCATAACTCCTGAACGGTAAAAGTCAAAATCGTCATTATTGAACTTGACCTCTATTTTGTCATCAGTAACAACATATTAAAATTTCAAAAGCTTTGGTTGAATGGTTCATGAGAAAATGCACGGACACAACGGGAAAAACCATTTTTCAATCTTTCAAGAACCATAACTCCTGAACGGTAAAAGTCAAAATCGTCATTATTGAACTTGACCTCCATTTTGTCATCAGTAACAGCATATTAAAATTTCGGAAGCTTTGGTAGAACAGTTCATGCATAAATGCACGGACACGACTGGAAACTCCATTTTTCAATCTTTCAAGAACCATAACTCCTGAACGGTAAAAGTCAAATTCGTCATTATTGAACTTGACCTCCATTCTTTCATTAGTAACAACATATTAAAATTTGGGAAGCTTTGGTAGAACAGTTCATGCGTAAATGCACGGACAACTCCATTTTTCAATCTTTCAAGAACCATAACTCCTGAACGGTAAAAGTCAAAATCGCCATTATTGAACTTGACCTTCATTTAGTTGTCAGTAACAACATATTAAAATTTTAAAAGCTTTGGTTGAACGGTTCATGAGTTAATGCACGGACAACATTTGATTGCCGCCCGCCCGCCCGCCCGACTGCCCGACCGCCCGCCCGCCCGCCCGGCCGCCCGCCGTACATCCCCAAATCAATAACCGACATTTTTGTCACAAAAATCCGGTTAAAAATTGTTTAATGTTCCCTACCTACCCATTTCAAAAAGCAGCCTACCATCAAAATTGAATGACACACATCGTTTCCCTATTCACTTATTTTTTCTCGGCTCATCTTCTTGGTTGTGCCCTTCACTACCATTTACCGACTGTGCAATATCTTCATGGGCAGTCAAGGTCGTTAAAAAAACCTTGTTATACTCACTACTATTTCTGCACCTCATTATTTATGGTTGACAGATACAAGATATATGCTGTAACAATTTTGGTCTTTTGTAGACAAGATATATGCTGTAACAATTTTGGTCTTTTGTAGACAAGATATAAAAAAGAAGATGTGGTATGATTGCCAATGAGACAACTGTCCACAAGAGACCAAAATGACACAGACATTAACAACTATAGGTCACCATACAGCTTTCAACAATGAGCAAAGCCCATACCGCATAGTCAGCTATAAAAGACAAGATATATGCTGTTACAATTTTGGTCTTTTGTAGACAAGATACATGCTGTAAAAATTTTGTTCTTTTGAAGACAAGATATATGCTGTAAAATTTTTGTTCTTTTGTAGACAAGATATATGCTGTAAAATTTTTGTTCTTTTGTAGACAAGATATATGCTGTAAAATTTTTGTTCTTTTGTAGACAAGATATATGCTGTAAAATTTTTGTTCTTTTGTAGACAAGATATATGCTGTACAAATTTTGTTCTTTTGTAGACAAGGTATATGCTGTAAAAATTTTGTTCTTTTGTAGACAAGATATATGCTGTAACAATTTTGTTCTTTTTGCAGAAGAAGAGAATCAGAAATTTTACATAGAAAATAAATCTGAATTAGTAGTCGGACAAGATAACTTACTGAAGATTTTGACATCATACCTGAAGGGGGAGCCACTTTCAGATATACCGGAATCTGACGACAGCAAAAGTTTTGTTAGTAAGTCATTTTTATCATACCTTTAAGATTTACACAAATATAGAGGTTACAACGAATTGATTTTATCCACAACTCAGAATAAGTGTTGAAAGCAGGTTGTAAAGAGTAATTTTTCATGCAACATATTTAAAGTGTGTATGCCCCCGCTGTAGGCAACAAGGGCATTAAGTGTTACCCTTGACCTTCCTTCATTCTGTCCTTCTGTCCGTAATGTTTTGGTAAAAAATCAGCACTCTAACTTTAGTTTCCCTCATCCAAATTTTATGAATCTCATACACAATGCTGAGAATCACAACACACAGACAGATATATAGTTGTTATTATGTTGTTAACCATGCTAGAGTTATGCCCTTTATAACTTGGAAAATTGCAAAACTTTTAGTTGCTGCATCCTTTCTTAAATTTGTCTCATGCAAATGTTATGAAACTCGTACATAATGCTAAGAATCACAACTCACAGATGGAGTTAAAATTTGGGCATTGAGTCCTTTACTGTTCTAGAGTTATGCTCCTGTTTAGCTTGGAAAATAGCAAAGATTGATCAGGAGCATTCGTAACCTCAGACATATCTTTCTTTTCTTTATTTCATGTTTTTGTGCTTGAAGCTTATTATTAACAACATTGGAAAAAAACAAACTTGCAGGCTACTTTTTTATTTTTTTTTGTTTTTCCTGAAATGACTATTTTATTTCCCACGCATCTGTGCACTTATCCCCCTTTATCAACCTTCTAAGAAAAGAATCATACTATTTTTACCCACCTTTACGACCTTCTTGAAAAAGAATCACTTATTATCTTTGTCTAACACATTATTTTTCGGAGATGAATCTGTAGTTTTATATTGGATAGTAGACCAAATTGATAAAAAGTGTGAAAGTTGCTCTTTACCTTCAAATTGCAATTCCTTATTGAATGGTTTGGCAACTTGATTTAAAAGTTTTATAAAGTCAACTCTATTTCCAAAGTTCAAAAGTTTAAATTGACTTCACCTTAAAACCTACCTGCAAGGAGACATAGTTAGAGATTTTTAAAATAATGTCAGACATAAATCTTTTATTCTTGTTTTACTTTAATGGATAAATAATTTATTCTTCCTAGGAGATCTAAAATTTTGGGGAGAAACTGTGCCAGAGGATAACATGATAATGTGTATAAAAGGTCATCCTGGATATGGAAAGTCCACACTCCTATCCAAGGTTGTTAATGATTTCCTCAAGGTGAGTATATATTGTATCATTTCATAATTAACACTATGAGAGAGGAGTAGGAGCGGTCCTGATCCTGAAATCCCGGGCATAAAAACAAGAAATCCCTAGGTCCCTAATTTAAATAAAATTTTTAAAAAATTCCCGGATTCTGAAAGGGTCAATCCCGAAATCCCGAGCTTAAAAACACCTGATCCCGGAGTCCGGATAAAGGTCATATCCACCCTCATTATGAGTATAGAGAGAACAGAGTAAATATTTTGCAAAATCATACAGCAATTTGTTTGAGAAAGTTCAAAGAGAAACATATGCATATATGCTTATTGCAAACAAGGTAATCATGAGAACAGACTGTTGTTATTTTGATGATGAAATGAAAGTATTCTACATCCTTTATACTTTATAAACCAGGGGAGACACCTCTTATTTTATCAAAACTTAAGATGGCTTTTTGGACATTGAAAAAACTGCTTTTATACATTTGAAAGATTATGGTGACACTGATGGATCCAGCCAATTTTAAAGGGGGGTTTCCAACCCAGGATAGAATGGTGTTTGGGGTGGGTTTCCAATCATATGTCCCCTTTCAAAAGCATTGACCAACCCCAGGAACCCACCCCCTAGATGTACCAGTGGACCAGTCTATGTAACATTGAGTAGAAGATTTCTCTTATTTATTTAAAAAAAATTGTGAACAAAAAATATGAGTTTTACTTATTCAATTTCTTGTTTCATTTTATTAAAGGATGGTTATGAAGTATTTTACCATTTTGTTGGATGTTCAGCTTCAAGCAAAAATACAGAGACTTTGTGTAAAAGATTAGTCAGGGCACTGGAAAAGAAAGTTCTCAGTAAGTTATGTTAAATTTAAAGTCATATGAAACCTCAAATTTAAAAAAAATTATGCATATGTTTTTTATAACTGGATAGTTTTCATTATAAAACCTATGGACATATACTTTTTTATGTAGAAAATTTTTTGATTTGTCCACATTACTTTTTTTTACATGCTTGTTTCCAGGAAGCAATTTGCCAACATATTTTTCGTATGCAAACTGCAAAGTGACCTTAGCGTGACCCGTCTCGTAAAAATCTTGTGATCGCAATCACATGGATCTCTCATTGAAATAAACTATTATCTGATTGTACATGTTATACATGTGCTCAATATCCATGCTTCTTTGTTGATTGTTTACTATAAGGTGACAATCGGTAAACTTCGGCTTCAAAACACGACAAATAATTAGCCACTATATTTTCACATCATCCCGGAGTCCGGATAAAGGTCCTATCCCCCCTCATTATGAGTATAGAGAGAACATCATAACAGACAGAGAGAAAAAAAAATGACGATAATATGATATTTGCGTAAAAAATGATAAAATCGTGCACAATAGACTTAAGTTTATGATACATACATGCATTGGTTCAAGAATTGAATAAACATTATTTTTCACCAGTCACTCGTTTAATATGACTTTAAGCTATTCAGTAAATAATTGAAGACAGTGTGACAGTGTCACTTGGTTTTCACGATAACCCATCAAAAGAGAACTTAAGGTTACTGATAAAAAATTGCAACATTACTGTTGGTTAAATTTTTACATCTTTCAGTATGTGGTTTCAGAGTAACAAGACCTTAACATATCAAGCACTACCTCAAATGTGCTTCATCAATTCACATGAATCATAAGAAAGCCTAATAATTGAGTTGTAAGACATTTAATAGTAAATGTGAGGCAACTCTTTACGTATAAAGATATATTTTTTATGGGCCCGCAACGAAGTTGTCGATGCCATATAGCTTTACCCTTGTCCGTCCTTCCGAAATTCCGTTATTCCGTCATTCCGCAACAAACCATTATACAGAGTTTATTTCTAAACGCCTTCAGATATTGGGCTGATTTTTGGTATGTGAGTTAACCATGATGAGTTACAGATCAAGTTTAAGTTTCGTTCCGCTCTGCTAATTTTTGCTGACATTTCGGGGTTTGGACTTTGATAAATTATTGAAAATCACAGTTATATGGATTTTTTTCTATACGCCTCCAGATTTTGAGCTGATTTTTGATTTGTGAGACTACCATCATGTTTGTGTCCACATGTGCTTACATTGAAATTGCAGATTTTTCAACTTTTTGGGACGGGGCCATTCGTGTCACTTTGACACATCTAGTTTCTACTGCAGAGCTATTTACTGACATATGCATTAATGAGGGGGTGCAGGACCTTTATTCAGGACGTTTGGATCGGGTGTTTTTAAGCTCGGGATTTTGTGATTGACCCTTTCAGGATCTTGGAATTCTTTTTTTTCGAATTTTGGGATGACGGGATTGAAATTTCTTTAAATTCAGGGTTTATCTAAGTCAGCTATACTGTGTGATGCGTTTTTAGTTTGATCACTTGACAACTTCCTGTTTACCGAACACTTGTATGATTTTACACATGATAGCCAAGTTGAAAATTTTCGTCACATTTTTCTCAGGAACTACAAAACAAGGATTTCTGAAATTTGGTTTCAAGATTTATATAAGTCAGCTATACCGTGTGATGCGTTTTCAGATTCATCACTCGACAACTTCCTGTTTACCGAACACTTGCATATTTTTACACTATTAATATTATCCACTTGCGGCGGGGGTATCATCAGTGAGCAGTAGCTCGCAGTTTCACTTGTTCTCTTTGTCTATCTGCCTATTAATAAACTACTAAAGGACTAACACTGTACTGAAAAGGAACACATGTAATAATTAACCATGATCTTAGTAATGTTTACTAAATCTTACTTTTTTTAACAGAAAAAGATGAAAACACAAATCATGCTATAGACGGTGAAGAAGGTTCTGTACAAAGTTCTATGGAAAGGCTGAAATGTCTTCTGCCAGTTTTGAGAGAACAACAAACAAAGCTTTGTATTGTTATAGATGCTGTTAATGAGGTTAGCATTTAACTGTAAAGATTGTTCCTTAATCATAAGTTTTGATTATGATTTAAAAAAAATTCTTAGAGTTATTTTATTTGTCTCAGTGGCAGATCGAGGGGGGGGGGGGGGAGGTGTCTGGGGTTTGGAACCCCCCCTTTTTTTTTGATGATCATTGCATTTGAATGGGATCGTATAGTTGGAACCCCCTCCCCCCCTTTACTCTTTTACTTTACATTTCAAAATAGCTGTATCCGTCGCTGTGTCCATTGACAATTTTGGGGAATGCCCCCGGAATGGGGTATGTCAGGGCACTCACTAAGGTTCTTTTATTTCTGATGAGTTTGGTAATCTGACTTCTGTAACTATATATAGACAAATAAAACTGTATAAGTCTTTCATACCTACAATTTCAGAGCAAATTTCCTTCAGTTGTCTCTTTTCTGAATGATATGTAATGTTTTTATCTGCTAACAAAGATTGCTGACATTATGATAAAAAAAAAAACTGATAATATATATAAGTGAAATTAAATTCATACTATTAAAACAGTACAATGTAATAGAATACACATTAAGAATGATATTTTGTGTCTATAAATAATAAATAAATATTGCTGTATTTGAATATAAAAATAAAACCAGTTGTAAATAATCACTGCTAGGGATTTAAAAATTGTGCAGCGCATTACGGGTAATGTTTAATGCATGTGTGCTTCATGCATGTGTTGACTCATTTATTTTATTCTAATAAAATTGAGAATGGAAATGGGAAATGTGTCAAAGAGACAACAACCCCACCATAGAACAGACAACAACAGAAGGTCACCAATAGGTCTTCAATGCAGCGAGAAATTCCTACATCTATTAGGTATACTATAAAAGTTTACAATTTAAGCTTCCAGATTGTAATACTTATAACCACCTGTCATGGCTGCCACCAAGATTCCCAGGTAATATTAAATGCATCATTAGCTCAGCAGATACCCATCCACCTACTGTTGCAAGGTTGACGGAACACAGTTGTTATGTTTGTGAAGTTGGACCAATCAACAAAGAGGCTGCAGAGATTTTAGTTTCAAAAACTTTGAAGAAATTTAACAAGGTATGCAATATGTAGTAATGCTAGAAAAACGAAAAACTGTGGTTCTATAAAAGATATATATTATGACATGGGACACAACTCAACAGTGGTATCAGTGATGGTATTTGTTTTGTTCAGTGTGTTGTTATTTTTATAATTTGGTTCCATTTTGCAATACACATGTATATGTTCATTTGTAATTGTTGTATATGTATTTTGATGAAAGGCCAATGTCTCACATGAATTTATTTACTTTAATACTCACTTTCTATCTAACTAGCTAAAAGAACTTAAGTTTTCATCGAAATTTGTATAAATACTTTATCAAGACTTGTTGCAAATGAATTATAACCTTTCCCAGGAATCAGTACCTGTTTATTTGGGTATTTAAATTTTTGCAATATGATATGTCCCATTGAGTAAATGAATAAATGAAATAGCTGCATGGTTGTATAATGGAGTTCATTTCAAAGGGAACCTTTAGACATTGATCCATAAAAAGACTCATTTATTTGTTTGGTTGTACAAAAAATGAACACCCATTGATGAAAATACATTTTGATTTTTCTATTGTCAGCTCTTCAACTACTGTGAGTGAGTAATGTTATTCCTTTATACACCTTATCGCTATTTGTCCGCCATTGCTGGAAATCACACAGGTTCCCGTAAAATTTTGACGTCATAAAACAAAATGTCTGACGCCACAATGGAAAAGTGATTGTTGTTGACGTCAAAAGTTCAAGCGGACGGGTCAGCCGGGAATAGCGATAAGGTGTATTATACAATTAATACAATTCTCAGCTTTTAATGATTTGACTTTGAAGCAACTGGATAAAGACCAACTATCTTTGATTGTATCAAGACCATGCGCTACAAACCCTTTATGGCTCACCATGCTGTTAGAGGAGCTTAGAATGTTCGGAGATTTCAGGACGTTAGACAGCAAGATAGAAAAAGTCTCTGATTCTGTAGACAGTCTGCTAACAGATATAGTAAATAGAATCATTGCTGAGGATGAAACAGGCCTAGTGAAAAAGGTATTTATAGTAAATATTTATTCTTTGCTAATTTTGAATTTATTTAAACAAGAGTTGACCAGTTTAATAAATTTGGATAAATCAAACTTTTTGATTGAATTTGTCTCATTAAGTTTCCAGTCGTTTACTTTTGTTACATTTACTAATAAATAGACTGAAACATAGGTATCTGAACAGCACTGAAATCATTGCAATGACCAAACCTAAAATTAGACTTAAAATTTTACCAGTACTATTAAAATAGATGTTTCTTGAGTTTGATAAGTGATCTGTAATAGTTCAAATCTATTCTGGGCTATTTTTGATAGTTGGTCTTATTTACAATCATACCACATCTCCTTATTTTCAATTGTTTAGGTCTTTATAGATTGAAACAGTGATGTTATTTAGCATACTTTTCACAAATCTGGGCCAATCCCCCAGCTTAAAACAAATATTATTCACAATTCCCATTTTATTTATATACACTAATAAAACTAAATAAAAATCATATTCTAAATTTTTGTCTAAGTCATAGCTAATGCCCCTTTAACGCTATATACAGTGAAACCTGGCTAAACCGAATCCTGCATAAACCGAAAACCTATATAAACCAAACTTGTTCTTAAGCACCATCATATCAAATTGTATGGACTGTGAACCTGATAAAAACCAAAACCGAACAAAATCTTCAGTCCTGAAGAGGTTCGGTTTAAACAGGTTTCACTGTATATATCAGGATTTATTGAAATCAAATTTCAGAGTCTTTGTTTACTGGCCTGTGCAATTGAAAGCATACAGTTACATGACCTGTCTAATATGTTGGGAGATATCAGTAACAAGGAACCAGTGGCACCATTGTACTGGTCCCAGACTAGAAGAGTTTTGAGTCCATATATTAAAGAAATAGGAGTCCAGTCCAATATATCATTTTATCATATGGAAATTAGAAGAGTAAGTATTAATGAAGGTCAAGGAAACAATTATTTATGACAACTATATATATTTGTGCATGTGAATTTATGCCCTCGAAATGGACATTAATTAATAGCTTTAGAATATTGGATGGGTCTTTCTAAAATGAAACCATCTACAGCTTGACTCTGTTCATCCTTTTGTCCCAAAGACCATAGGTGGAAAAAATACCTTTCGTAAAAGCAATCTTGGCTTTTATAAAAAGAAATGAGTTGATATTATTTAGTCTGCAGTTTGATAATGTTGAGTTGAAGGGCATGTGTAAACAATTTTAAGATCTACTATGCAGATATTTTTCAGATAGTTTTTTAATCATTTATACACAGGTCATCATGTCTTTGTTACATATTTGTCTTCAGGATCAAGTCCCACATTTCCACTAGCTTATATTTATTTGTTACTCTTTTTTTTGGTTCTTTAAGCACTCTTACATTTAGAAAATGTTAATATATTCTGTGAGTAGGTCAATAAAATAATATATTCACTATTTAGTTATATCAGTTTAAATGGTGTAATTGTTATTTTTAGATTGTCCGCCAGCTGTTAATCACCAATCATGGTAGAGAATGGTACAGATTATTAGCCTTGTATTATACAAAATGGTGTCCTGATGAAAGGTCAAGGTCATTGTTTGCACCAAAATACTGTTTGAATGCCAATCTAAAAGCAGAGTAAGTAACATTGGTACTGTAAAAATATTTATATGAACAAATATATTTTAAGCATTTAAACCAAGTCAAGGTTGATTTAATTTTTTTTATCCTTGTTCTTACACTATTAGGGTGCATTGTTTTCCAGTCTATGCTGCTGTATTTCGTTTTTTTCGTCTGTACAATTTCAGGTTTTTGATTTATGCAGTTTAACATGAAGGTGTGGTTAAATAAACTTGAAACTTTAGACACATGTCCATTATGATATCTTTGTACGAACTTTTACATTTGTTTGACCCAAATAACACAAGATATCTTATGATATAATGTAAGGAGATGTGTTATGTTTGCCAATATGACAACTATAAAAAAACACCACATGTTCATTGTAAAGCTAACTTCAAAATGTGATGACATATTAAGATTTGAATTAACATTCACTGAACATAGCCATAGATAGTTAATGTTAACATTATGGACACATATTCTTATTCATATAATATATATTAATTATTGTGTGTGGTGAAGAAGGAAAATTGCTTCATGAGGAAAACTTTGGACTTAATAATTTTTTCCATATTGACCAATGGGTTATATTATGAAAAATATTTTTTGGGAATATAAAGGATGTTCTTAGGTGAAATTAAAAAAAAATCAAGAATTTAAAATTGATACATTTACTTTAAGTAAATGGAAGAGTACTGATAGTTAAGGAGCGAAATAAGCTCAAAATATTGAAGGTTATGGAACTTCTTTATAAGATATTAGATTTATTTTAAATGGCAGGAAAAGCCTGACTCAGACTTTTGCCTTATATTTGTAATTGTAATATTTGGGTCTGAAATCTCAAGAAACAAATCTAGAATTTGCTTAAATTTTGGTAAATGATTTTTCAAGTGCTTTCAAGTGCTGTTGTAGTCTTGTATGAAAAGAAAAATGAGTGCAAAGTATTTTACCTGTATTGAAGGGGGAAAAAACAAGGGTCAGAGTCCAAACATCTGACACAAATTCCTAAGTACATCCTTAAACCAACACTAGAGCTAGGTTGTATGGTTGATCTTTACAGTACATAATCATATATTAAATTTATATTTAATTAGATTGTTGGAGTTTTATGATAAAGATCCAGCAGCTGAACTTATACATGACAGGTTAAGAAGTCAACATTTCGAGGTGAAAATTGATTAAATATTTAATGCATTTTAAGTATATGAGTTTTAAGTACATTTTTTAAAAATTGCATTATTATATAAAAAAAGTAAAGATCTTCTTTCAATGACAGAATTATAATTAAAATCACATGGATTAAATGATTTTATTGCACAAGAAAATGCTGTATACAAACAATGCTGCCAAAATTAATAACAACCTCAAAAATGTCTGAATATACAATATTTTTTGTACCTTTTCAGAATTTGAGATGTCAATCACAAGCAACTGTCACGCCACTATTATTTCCTGTTGTTATTTGTCAGTTCTGTTCAACGAAAACATGTCGAAAGAAGTTCAGGATCCAGAATAAAGACTGTTGTGTAGTATGTAAAAGTTCTTTGACGTTTAAGAATGCTGTGGCAAATTTGTGCAATTTTCATGCTTTTGGTCACAATGACAAATATGGAAAGTGTTTATATTGTAACATGATAGTACCTAAAGAAAATAGTAATGTGAAAAATATGATGGGAAACGTAGGTAAATTGTGTATGAATTGTAGCTTTGGACATGTTCACAAAAAGTGTGCTATGGTGTCTATTAAGTGATTTTACGATTGAACGAATTATAGTTTTGGACCTGTTCACAAAAGGTGTGCTATGGTGTCATTTAAGTGATTTTATGATTAAATGAATAATTAGCATCAATATCTTTGCTAGATCTTTATGGAATTTTACGAAATTGCATTAAAAGGGGAAAAACATCATTGATGTCTCTTTTTCTCTGAGGGATTAGTGTGAACACCTGTGGGTGTTGAATTGTACATACTTTGTAATACAGGTCTTTAAATGATAACTTAAATGTTAATTGTTCAATCAATATAATTGATTTGTAAATGAGCCTCCTTGTTGGTTTTTTGATTATGTGATTACATGGTCAATTTTACAGTGATTATTTGATAACCAGACCAAATATTTCATAGTTATTTGGTATATAAGACTATTTTTGATTAATTGATTATCTTAAAAAAATAGTTAATGATTATGTGATTATATTGACAAACAATTTGTGATTATGAGATTACTTGGAGACCCCAATGAGGGGCCTCGTAAATAAGAAACTATTATTGTTTTCTATTAATTTTATACTTATATTGTAAATTTATTTCTGTTAGCCAATATATTGATTGATTGATTGTTGGTTGCTTAATGTCCAGTGGCAAATATTTCATGCATATTCAGGACGAGAACAAGTTAACAATAAATACAATAGGTAGGAACTGTCAAAAAAGAGGCCATCCGGGATGATGGTAGGGGAAATTTGGACTGCCACTGGAAAATGAGGGTATATTGGATATGGACAGAAATTTTGCCTTGAAACAGGCCACCTACGAACCCCTCAAAGAGTTGTTGCAAGGGTTCTTAACGTGCAAAGAGCATGGCACTCTCTTTACACGAGGCATCGGATTTAACGTCCCCATTCTGACCGGACATGACTACGAACTTGATACATCCCGCACAGCCAAACGGACGCCCCACTTCGGTAAGCGTTTTTCTGCCGGTCGGGAGAAGACCAAGTGACCATATTTCTATTCCCCAGTCACCCTTGGGGGGGGGGGGGGGGGTTAGCCAATATATTATTTGCTTATATATATTGTATCTTCTGTATCACAGAGTCTTGCTAATGAGTTTTGATATTTATTTTGAAGTCTCTATTTCATTGCTTTAAAGAATTGATTTTTGCAGTTTACTTTGTGTGGCACAAACTGTGTCATACCTGTACACTATAGGACACATTGGTTTCCCTTTCTCCCTAATCACAAAATCAGAATTCAATAAAAAGAAAACTCATGGAAAAGTTCACCATATAATACTGTTTTGCACATCCCATTTTGTTTTTGGTATGAATTATATGTGTGATCTTACTAGTCGAAAAAATGGGCTTTGAAAGGGATTATCATTTTGTGACCTAATGGACTAGTACCTCTAGTTTTTTTCATTATGCATTTGGGGTCTGTATTATTCAACATCAATCTGCAAGGAATAAAATAATATTCATTTTCAAATGAGGTAAATTTTGTGAACTCAAACAGTAAATAAACTAAAAATTATCAATAGTCAACAATTGTGCTGTGAAAATGATAAGTTTTGTTGAAAATGAGCAGATGAGTATCAATACTTATTAAAGAGCAATCATCATCAATGATGCAGAGGGGCAAAGGGTTATTTTTGTGCAAGGTGTTTTGCCATTTTTATTTCACTTGTGAAAAAGATCAACGTGTAAGACATTTTTAATTGTTCATTCATCGTGAAATGGCAATTTTATTTCACGTTCTTCTGTGCAGATACCCCCCTTTACGCCCTTGATGCAAGCATTTCACATATAATATTCCGGTAAAAAGCATTTAATTCATTTATAGTTTGGTGCCATATTTTGGTTCTATTCTTTATGGGATTATAAACCATATCAAAGTCACTGAGATAATTGACATGTTATTGTTTTTATAAGCAATATTTGATATTATATTTTCTTTATTACAAGTACTTTTGTTGTTAGATTAGTAGTTATCTATTTACTCTCTTTAATATACACATATATGAATTTTTATTGTACTTTATACATCTTTACAACTTTATTAATTTAATAAAAATTATAGCCAAAATATCTTGTTTAAGTATTAATATCCAAATGATTATAGAGATATAATATGGCGTTTTAACCAATGCAAGAGAGGGCCTCTATTTGGCTGTTTACAAAATACAAATATTTAGCCGTCTAGTTTTAATCAAATGTCTCTATAGGTCGTGACATATAATCAATGTGTTAACAAAAATTTGCATCAACTTTATGAGTAATTGAGAGATGACCTGTTGCTATGCCGTATAGCCTTACATGTATGCTATGAACTTCGTCAGAGATTTTGTAAAGCATTCAACAAAAATGTCAAAATGTGAGACAGGGGTTTATTACTATCTGGCAATGATAACTTAAACAATTGTGTGAAGCTTTAGATTCCAAAAGGTAGAGATTTAGTTGCTTCATACCTTGTATGCAGATACCTTATGTTACCAAGTTTCCTTCTTGTATATGTCGAATTACTTTGACTTCATTTTCATGGTTCAGGTACCACTTGGGAAAAAAAGTAGTTTTTTGTCATGTGAAATAATTTATGTTTATTAATTGATTACAGACTTCGACAATCAACGCTTTTTCAAGGTCTTTCTTATAAATGTTTACTTCGCCCCTTATTATTAGTAATAGGATAGCTATATATATTAGGTATATGGGTGCCTTGCAGTGTGTCAGACAGGGTTCACCTGACTTGAACCTCATTTCGTGGATCAGGGATCAAGTTTAAGTTTTTGTGGTAAAATCTGATCCACAGATTCTGTAAGAAATTGGTCAACTATTATGTCTATATTTGGTGTATGGAATAATTGTATAGTGTACATATCTGGCTGACAATATTTCATCTGACCTTGACCTCATTTTAGACCATCGTTTCATGGGTCCATCCTCAGTATGACCTTTCCTATCCCATCTCTTGTGTCTTAATAGTGTTGCTGATGCTGCACATGTTGGCTCTTTGTAGCAGTTTTGTGTTAGAAATCGTAGCTGCCACAACTATCCTGTTAATTCTATCTATAAAAAAGAAGATGTGGTATGATTGCCAATGAGACAACTGTCCACAAGAGACCAAAATGACACAGACATTAACAACTGTAGGTCACCTGTTTCTTCTTTTATATTGATTTTGGTGTTCCTACTGAACTGGTTTGCTGTCCATATTTTCCTAAGCTTGTACAATGTTGATCTTAATGTTTTATCCTATTATGATCTATTATTATGTCGGCTGTTGCATTGTTGTTGGTATCTAAAACAGCTCAGGTATGTGAAACTCTGCTAATTCTATTTCTTCGTTGTCCAATGTAACAGGTGGGATATAATTGTTTATCTGAACAACACATCTTCTTATATCTATAGTATTCTTATTACACTGAATTCTGCTTTTCTTCTTGTTAATTTTTATGCCCCACCTACGATAGTAGAGGGGCATTATGTTTTCTGGTCTGTGGCGCCGTTCGTCCATTCAGGTTAAAGTTTTTGGTCAAGGTAGTTTTTGATGAAGTTTTCGATGCATCTGAAGTCCAATCAACTTGAAACTTAGTACACTTGTTGCTTATGATATGATCTTTCTAATTTTAAAGCCAAATTAGACTTTTGACTCCAATTTCACGGTCCACTGAACATAGAAAATGAAAGTGGGAGTTTCAGGTTAAAGTTTTTGGTCAAGGTAGTTTTTGATGAAGCTGAAGTCCAATCAACTTGAAACTTAGTACACTTGTTGCTTATGATATGATCTTTCTAATCTTAAAGCCAAATTAAACTTTTGACTCCAATTTCACGGTCCACTGAACATAGAAAATGAAAGTGGGAGTTTCAGGTTAAAGTTTTTGGTCAAGGTAGTTTTTGCTGAAGCTGAAGTCCAATCAACTTGAAACTTAGTACACTTGTTGCTTATGATATGATCTTTCTAATCTTAAAGCCAAGTTAAACTTTTGATTCCAATTTCACGGTCCACTGAACATAGAAAATGGAAGTGGGAGTTTCAGGTTAAAGTTTTTGGTCAAGGTAGTTTTTGCTGAAGCTGAAGTCCAATCAACTTGAAACTTAGTACACTTGTTGCTTATGATATGATCTTTCTAATTTTAAAGCAAAAATTGGACTTTTGACTCAAATTTCACGGTCCACTGAACATAGAAAATGAAAGTGGGAGTTTCAGGTTAGAGTTTTTCGTCAAGGTTATTTTTGCTGAAGCTGAAATTCAATCAACTTGAAACTTAGCACACTTGTTGCTTATGATATGATCTTTCTAATTTTAAAGCCAAATTAGACTTTTGACCCTAATTTCACGGTCCACTAAACATAGAAAATGAAAGTGGGAGTTTTAGGTTAAAGTTTTTGGTCAAGGTAGTGTTTGATGAAATTGAAGTCCAATCAACTTGAAACTTAGTACATATGTTCCCTATAGTATAATCTTTCTAATTTTTATGTCAAATTAGATTATTACCCAATTTCATGGTCCATGGAACATGGAAAATGATAGTCTGAGTGGGGCATCCGTGTACTTTGGACACATTCTTGTTAATCCAAAAGTTACAGTTATCCTTTGTATATCCGTTGTTCTGGTTTGCATATGTTTCCTTGTTGCTGACAAAAGATCTAAAATAAATCCTGACGTAGACTACGGGCTTAGTGTGGAACTATTCTGAAAGGTTACATTCATGTTAAACTGCACAACTGAAGTGATCATAAAATATTTGTTCTGACGATTTTACCTGGAATTCAATAATTTTTATCATCTTTTTTAAGGTTTCTCAATGAATACTTACAAATATCCTTTTTAATCGATAAAGTTGATAATTTGGGGACTATTCTGTTCAATGCACTGCTCTACTAAATTTCCCAGTATGAACATTTGATTGAGACAGTCCCAAGTCAGGAGCCTGTAATTCAGTAGTTGTCGTTTGTTTATGTGTTACATATTTGTTTTTCGTTCATTTTTTTTATACAAATAAGTCCTTTAGTTTTCTCGTTTTACATTGTCATATCGGGGCCTTTTATAGCTGACTATGCGGTATGGGTTTTGCTCATTGTTGAAGGCCGTACGGTGACCTAAAGTTGTTTTAATGTCTGCGTCATTTTGGTCTCTTGTGGACAGTTGTCTCATTGGCAATCATACCACATCTTTTATAATCATCAACATAATGCAAGATGCTATTGACAACTTTCTAATGAAAGAACAAGCTGGGTTCCGAAGATGATCATCTTGCATTATGTTGATGATTATTCTGCAGAGGACTTTCCATGTTCAGTAAGTAAAGTTTTCTCCTCTCCGTTTGTCACAGTCTTCTAAATTTCTGTTTTTAGAGTTCATTTATAATTCCTTCTGGTAGTTCTGTTGGTATGTCTTTCCTGTTCCAAATCTGTTAAGATAGATGGCAGAGGTTTAAATACATTTTTTTTTATATTTCAGCTTGTACGTTGTATACATACCTTGAGCCTTACCATTACTGAGTGTTTTTATACTAGATATCATCTCTTATACATGTTTTATGGTTCAATATTCAAATAAACATTCCCGGCTGGTTGAATATCTGCTAGTACTTTATATTTCTGTCTGGCAGGGTTCGTCTGACTTTAACCTCATTTCCATGCGGCTCAGTTGCCATTGTTTAGTTTTCCTGGTAAATTCTGTTTTTCAATTACATACTTTAAAAAATTAATGCAATCCAAGGCAAATTGAAAAAAGGGGGAGTACATAAAAACTGACAAAATATTCGCAATGGTTAACTATATTTAGTGCATAGGATGATTATAAGGTGTACATAAAATTGAGAATGGAAATGTCTGTCTGACATGTAACATCTGGTCATTACCTCATTTTCATGATTTATAGTAAATGAAATAGGCTTGTGATAATAGCTTCTATTTTGACAGTGACAACAATAATTAAAATGCAGGAACTTTAAACCGCAAATATTAAAAGCAATGTGGGATTAACAATGTGTGGATCGACTTCTTAAATGATTATTCGAGAGCACCTGGATCATGCCTTGTCACGATTTGGATAAGGGTGTAAAAAATAACTATAGATGTTGCTGGTTATCATTCAGATACAGGAGGTTTCTGATTCGGCTTACCAATAGTTTTTTTACAATCTGGGAACAACCATCAGGAAAACACTCATGTGTCGATACTTTCTTTAGCTTAAAAATGTAAACAAATAAGAAATAATCTATTTTTGTATAAAATCAACTAACTAAAAGTCGTATGCTTAGTAACCCTGTTTACCAACCGATTCATAGTCAAATGTTGTTTCAGGTTTCAATACATATTCTGGTTGTATTAAAAGTTCCTATTTGACAATCACAAAATCGAGTACCAAGTCAGGAATATCACAGTTGTTGTCCATTCGTTTGATATGTTTTATCATTTGATTTTGCCATTTGATTAGGGACTTAAAGTTTCCGTTTGAATTTTCCTCTAAGTTAAGTATTTTTGTGATTTTACTTTTTTCTAGTATCCATTAAACATCGTGAGTGATATAATTCTATTCATTTTTCAAACGCGTAAGTGTGTGGTTTAACTTGGATCACTTGTTCAGTGGAAACCGCTACCTGGTATCTTGCTAATTTAGTTGTTTCTTTTTGTCTGTAGATTTGCAAAAGTTTCACTACATCTAACTTTGTATCCTTTGTCAGCTCTACAATTTTTTCAACATCTTTATACACGGTTCAAGTGCAATGTGTTTTGACGGTAAATGATTGTCTTAGATTAAGATTGTCACAGTGTCTTTCCTCATCTATATTTTTTCTTCGGACTAAGGAATTTCCATTGTTTCAAACATCCAGTCGTCTCCTCCTTCCTTTTAGAAAAATGGTATAATTTGCCCTTTCCATTTATCTACTACTAAGTGTTCCTATCAGTCTGACTATTGCTTAATAATTTAATATTCTATTTATGTGACAACACGTAAACCTTTATATTTGACCTAAACTGCTATTTCGACGTATATATGCGTCCCTCCTACATGTCCTAATAGAAGTTCATGGGGATACTGTGTTGTATATAAAATATTTTATAGCATGTATTCCGTTATTGGGCAAATACTGTAATATTTTTTTTCACATTGAAAGAGTCACGATTCCAAATGTTTCTGCCACCACAAGTTGGAACTAATAAATACCAACAAAGACACTACTATTGAATGACAGAACTTTGTGTCTTGTGGTTAAGGCTGGTCATAATGATCTTGGTATTTTATCTGTGATCCTTTGCTTAAGTCTAAGGTAGCAATACACAGTTAGGAGTTTAGTTTCGCATTTTGGCACCGGTGGATTTATCAAATAGGAAAGTTATTGTGTAATAAAATTCATTTTGAGACAGCTGAGTGCTAATTTAGCCTTCAAAGATGGTTTATAAGAGCATCAAGATTTTTTTTACATGTTTTACGGGCTATTTTCTGTTTGACAATCCGTATATTCATAGCTAGACCGGCTATCGGTCCAGAAATTAATGTAATGTTTACAAACACTTTTTTTCTACACTAATTTTACACGCAATTTTACAAAAAATGAGACGAAAGACATATGATTTTCATTGGATTTGCTGAATGATATATGTACACAGTTTCAGAAAAGTTATTACTTCAAGCGATTGAAATTCTACTTTTAGACAAATTTTGGGGAAATATGTGACATCTTTTCCCCTTTTTGCAATATTTTATAACACATAAAAGCAGATTGTTGCCATAGATACACCCAAAAGAAATTATATTTTTACCATTTTATATACTGAATATAAAATCTATGGAACATTCTGATTACATACATATGCACATATATGACACAAACAGTAAGATTGATATTGCAAGAAAGCAATGAAAAGGGGATGGTAAAATCTATAAGGGCAAATTTCAATATTTTTTCCTAACTGTGTATTGCTACCTATAAATGCTGTGATGTTCATAGGTATTTCGCACTAAGCAGTACTATATATGAACACACAACGGTATAATGCTAGGTTTTACAAGTGCTCCAATAAACCTCTTTCTGAATTATAAACATAAATTTTATCTGGAATTAAAGCCGTGCTTGAAGTTATTGTGATACTGCCTTTTATAAAGGTGGCGTTAATCAGATGAGAATACTAGAAAATTCCAAAGACCTTTTGGAGAATATACAATCTAAGACTCTTTCATCTTGCAAAAGTATTAAACATTTGACTTTCCTACACTCTACACACGTTTCTCCTTTCCAAAATCAAAAATAATATTGAAAGAGTAAGTATTGGTTTGTTTCGTACAAAAAGAATGGCCAACGAAGCTACAGGTATATTGTCTTATAGAGGGATAAATCCCTCTGATTCAAACTAAAATTTCTGTGAAACTGACATTATGATGCTAGATTTATTAATTGACAACATATTTGTTACGTTAGGAGGTTGTGTTTTTTAACATTTCATCTTGGGGGAAAGAAGACAGGATGGTAGTGATGACATTTCCGCTATTATTTATAAAACGGATAATTTATATCGGCCAACCAACTCGTTATATCGTCCGTTATAATTATGGATGGGATGATTTCAACTTAACTACTTGGAACTGTTGGTTTAATCGCCTCCCTGTGAGTATTAACTTCAAAGAAAAAAAGGGATGGGATATACTTGGGTAAAGTATAGAAAAGTCAGTTATTTTAATACTGTTACAAGCTGAAAGCGGTTTAGATTGTATGTACTCAAAAAGATCTTAAGATATTTTTATTATCCACATCTGATTTATCCCACCTAGTTTATGGCACCGACGGGCATACCATACAGACGATTTACTACAATGATTTTTCATTAAGCTTGAGATTTTGACAGAATGTTTATGTTAACATGCATATGCATTCTAGAAATATGCAAAGAAATGTAAACCTTCATGTCTTATTTTCGAGACATTTCAACTAGATGTCCGTATGTTTTAGGTAAAAAAATAAAAATTCAAATACCATTAGTAAAAATATCACAACTATAAAACATGTACCATTCGGAAAAATAACCTAAATCTAAAACGTCTAAACTTAAAGAAGTACTTTTACTGTTCAACACATTCAATATATTAACCTTCCTTTTTAAATCCTTTTATTACCGGTGTTTGAAAATTTTCTTGCCACTTCAAATGCATAAACAAAATTCAGTAGTGATTTTATTTGCAATTTAAAAACGTTCTCGCAGCAGTTCACAGTTTATTGCATTATTTTCATGATGTGCTTATTGAATAGTCTAAACAGAAAATTGTGGGTTTTGTAAATGGTGAGATCCAATTATATATTTTGTATGTAATAACTTACCGATTCATATTCACCGATATATTATCCACATTGAATTAAAACATACCTAAACGGTAAAAACTGTAAATTTACAATAAAAACAAATGAAACAATCAACAACGCTCTTTAAATGTATTAGTATTTCGTGCATATTCCAGACTAGTCGATATCTAATTATCCATCTAGATAACCTCCGATGACGTTCATAATGAATGAAATCAACACAAGTAAAGGCAACAGTAGTATACCGCTGTTCAAAACTCATAAATCCATGGAAAAAAAACAAAATCGGGTTAACAAACTAAAACCGAGGGAAACGCATTAAATATAAGAGGAGAATATAAAATTAATATCAATATAAATAAACAGACATGGTTGTTAATTTCTGTGTCATTTTGGTCTCTTGTTGACGGTTGTCTTATTGCCAATCATACCACATCTTCTTTTTCAGATATAAAGCATAAAAAATATATGTATATCATCATTTTACCTTATAATTCGTTTTTGGTATGAACAGACGGATATTGTGTTAGTAAATTTTCAATATTTATTACTATATATTTTTTGCTTGTTACAAATGGTTATTGAAGGTACCAGGTTATAATTTAATACGCGAGACGCGCGTTTCGTCTACATAAGACTCATTAGTGACGCTCAGATCAAAACAGTTTAAAAACCCAACCAAATTAAAATTTGAAGAGCATGAGGACCTAAAATTCCAAAAAGTTGTGCCAAATACGGCTAAGGTAATCTACTCCTGGGGTAAGAAAATCCTTAGTTTTTCGAAAAATTCAAAGTTTTGTAAAAACTTTAATAAGTTAAGGAATATATACCTCACTCTGCTAAGCTCTCATTTCTTTGCCCGGCTTAGGCTTAGGCTTTAATCAGTTATTTTTTCTAAATTGTTAGAGGTCTGAAATAATTATATCTATGATTACTTGACACATCAATTCACATGATTTGTTTTAATAAATGATGATTTTTCTTACCTCTTCTGTAATACTTAAGTACAAGTTATATGCAATTCATATCATAGATCGGTATTATCTTGAATAATATATTTATTTATCATTGAACACGCATAGAGTTAAATGTGCATTTGGCTTATGAAATGTACAATCTAATAAACGTTAAAAATAGTTTAGTTTAAGTTTTTCGCGGATTTTCAAATTGTGATAGTTTAACTGTCTCAAACAAGTCAAAGTGTATGTTGTTATGGTAATTGTAATAATTTCCACATAAAATATCTTCACTACTCCATAGGTTTCGCAAAAAAGAAGAAAATTGAAATATACAAATGTTTAGCTTTTGCTAAGATATACCATATTATTATATTATATTTTGACAGATCATCTAACCCCTTTATTTGTATCTTATCATGTTACCTATCCTTATCGAGGAACATATAGGAACATTTCTTGTTGCGTCAGAAGCACTTTTCTGGATCTACCTTCTTCAGGAATGCTCACACACAAATAGTGAAAGTTAAAGATCATAAGTACATGAATCTGAGAGAGTAAAACATTTGTCGGTTTATGCTACATCACCGTATAAAATAACTAAATATATATTCGAACGAGTTTTAAAGCGCACACAGTTAACATGTTTGGAAAATACGAACGCAATAATTGATAGTTTTAATAAAAGCCTATCTCCACGACAGCTTTAAAAAGTACAAGACTGACGGATAAATCAGTAGGTCTTTGAATGTGCTAGAGTAATCTTATTGTGCAAGATGGTACTCTACATTTTAACAACAATCTTTAATCAACGAAAATTGAGTGAATATAAAAGGTTTTAAAGAAAATACCGAATGTCAAGGTAAAAACAATACATGGATTGGAAAACAAGTGACTTGTCGTGACTTGTCACTTGTTTTCCAATCCATGTATTGTATTTGTGTACGTATTTAATCATCTGTTTACTGAAGACAATATTGTTTAAACTAAGATAAATATAAAAAGAGAAGGCCTATTCAACCTGAAAAAATCGAACGCTCGATTATATATATCTAACAACTTAATGAATATAAGTGTCACTTTCTTTTGAAGCTATCCACCAAATTCAACCATTTTTTTTTCATTTTGCCCTTTGTCGAATACTTATCAAATATAAAAAAAAGACGTGAAGTTGAAGAAATCGTTAAAAATATTAGAAATATGATTGAAAATACAGAAACACAGGCTTTGCTTTATTGTGGAAATTATCACATGTACATACAATGCATTTTTTTCAAGTTTTGTAATAATTATTGAAAATTAGATTTCTGAAATCAGGCTTTCTTTATCAAAACAATGACGCGATGATTTACACAGACTGATGCAATCCATATTTCAAGAGGAGAAATTACCATTTCCTCATTATTTTGACTTGCTTGTTGTCGCATATTTTAAGATGAACACCCCATTACAATACCATATACTCTGATAGATTATTACGGTATAAAGATGTGATTGTAATGTTTTTTTTCAAACATTAGGAATTTGCAGTACTGTTAATTTAGCGGAACAATATTGATTCATGATAAATGTGCATCAAATATAAAAATGCTGACATATTCAATTGTATGTTACTTGATAAGTGTATTCAGTAAAGGTTGAAATAATAATCATCATAATTTAATAAGGTTCAGGTACATTGATGTTTCATGTACCAATCAATGTGATATTGTCAGCTTAAGAAGAAAAAATAAACGAAGATAAGGGTTGATTTTGTAAAAACTTAATAGACTTAGGTTAATCATTTAGGTTCAACTCACTCATCAGTCGGTGTTTGCTTGTGGTGAGTATGTTTATTGCAACACTTGCCTTATCTACATTTTTAAATTCTCCATTTCTGATTCGTCCATACCTGTATTAAACTATATTTATCTTCTTAATGAAAGTTTATATAAACTATAGGTACATATTTGAAGTACATCAACACCAATAATACATACAATACATACTTAAACATAAATTATGTGACAAAATAGCAGAAGGTGTTGTATTTATACATAAACATTATTTTAACATATAAGTTCTAAGCTTAAAAGATCTAAATATAGATTTACCTAAATTACACAGCTCTTTTACATTGTTGTACTCATTAATTAAATAAATTTGAACATCGATGGTTTTATTTTTAATATGGCTCAATAAAACCTTGAAAAATAATAAATTTGGGGATGAAATGAAACTCATCTTCTATATATAGATATAGGAAGATGTTGTGTGAGTGCCAATGAGACAACTCTCCATCCAAATATCATTTTTACAAAAAGTACAAGTTCTATTATGGCTGGTTATACCATAAATTCTTCCATTTACATCACCTAAACAAATAACAAAAAGTTCATTCTTTATAAAATACAACCAATTACACTTATTATTTGGTTATCTCTCTCATTCGCAATATCAGTAATTATAAAGGTTTTTCAATATACAGTTTGAAGTATTTAGCAATTTAAACCAATATTTTAAAATCTTGCAATCTGCCAAGTTCTTGATATATCATCATAACATTGTTAGTAGACAATTTAACACCAATGTCACCAAGTATATTTTTACAATAGTTCATGTAGACTCTCTCTATTGCCAGGGCTTTATGCGCACCAAGTCAGGTACAGCAGATTTCAGTGAGTATGAAGCTATAGGTAATATCTTTGGTTAGCTTGCTTGTTAGCTGAACCGTTAAGTCATTGATAGGTTAGGTAAACTACCCTCCTTTAATAGTAGACTAGCCCAACATATAACCAATCTATCTCTCTGTAGGAGTAAGCTACTTTAAAAGGAGGGTAGTATACCTTACCTAACAATGACTTCACGGTTCAGCTAACAAGCAAGCTAACCAAAGATTTTACCATTAGCTACATACTGACTGAAATCTGCTATAATTTTTTTTTTTTATCATAATACCATTTCTCATCAATATGGACCCTTCCACCTTTCCTTAAAACTACAATTTTAGTGCTATCAATACTAACACTAAATAGCCATTTTGATGTATATTCATATAATGTATCATGCATATTAGGGTTCGTGTTGATTATTTTTTTAGTTTTCTATGTTTTGTCATTTTCACTTTTGTTTGTCTGTTTGTCATTGTTATGAACGTTTAATTATATTTTCATAGTTTTGTTAAGCCGAAAATATTGTTCCCGGCAAAATTGTCAGTTTCCTATTTTGCGTTACGAAATTCCGCCAACATGTGGTATTCGGAAAACATCAATTGTTTTTCGGTTGTTATTAATACTACATTTCATTAGAAACTGCATTTTACCTGCTTTATATTCCTAATTCGGTGTAAAGTCGGATGACATTGTTCATTCCTTCAGTATAATTCTATGTTTACATTATTAAAAAAAAGTCACATCACTTAAATTTACACCAACAATGAAACAAATTCTTGAATACAACCAATCAAGAGATCATTTGCGCTTTGATCAATTCACAATATTCTAAGTTTGTAAGAGAATGATAATCCCTTACTTTATGGTAAGTACTCGCTATGGCTCGTACTTAACCATGAAGAAAGGGATTATTATTCTCTTACATATACGAGACATATCTTTAATTAATTATCACATTCTTTTTTCTGTCTTCTTAAAGCTTTTCAACTTAAACTTCGTACTTTTTTTGGCCTCTTTAACTTTTTTGGATTCGAGTGTCACTGATGAGTCTTTTGTAGACGAAACGCACGTCTGGTGTATATACAAAATGTAGTGCTGGTTTCTATGATGAGTTTATGTACAACCACTGGCTCGATGCCACTACTAGTGGATATTTATTTCCCCGAGGGTATCACAAGCCCAGTAGTCAGCACTTTTTGTCTGACATGAATTGTCATTGATATGGATATATATATAAATTTACTATTTACAAAATTTTGAATTTTTTGAAATACTAAGGCTTTTCTACCTCAGGCATTTATTACCTAAGCTGTATTTGGCAAAACTTTTAGGAATTTGACCCTCAAAGCTCTTCAACTTCGTACTTTATTTGGCCTTTTTAACTTTTTTGGATTCGAGCGTCACTGATGAGTCTTTTGCAGACGAAACGCGCGTCTGGCGTATATACAAAATTTAGTCCTGGTATCTATGATGAGTTTACTTTAAAATGCAGTCGTAATTACTGATATTCAATTGTCAGTGACAGAGCCTCCTTCGTATCGGATCGCTGTTCCACATCATTCTCTTTTCTTTGATTTAAAATATTGCAAATCTCTTTGTGCCTTTTCGTCGACTTTCAATAATTGTGAAATGAATATTAACGTGCTTCTTTCAGTTTAGATTTTAACGTTTTTTACTTATAGGAGCTTAATTTTTACCAGATTTTGTTTATTGCAAAATATGTGTGTTTTTTTTTAATATTGGTTTTAATCTTTCTGTGAATCAAAAGTAAATTCAATGTGGTTGTATGCATTTTAGTTCGAATATTTATTATTATTGCCTTTAAAATCACTCAACAATTTTTGAATGGTATTCGTTCCTTTTTTTAATTTGGTATAAAACTGGTCAACTCTTTCTCAATACGTTTGAATATTCCATTCATATTGCCCTTTTATAAATACTGTTTGTTTTTACTTTAAAGACTCATGTCAGTAGTGACTTTGCTATGTTCACTCATTCCATCTTAGGCTGATATTTTTTCAATGCTTGGCGAGTTAGTTGGTATTTCTAGGTCTACGTCAGTCTGATATGTTATCTTGACGTGTTGAGGTGTTGCTGCTTAGATAAACGTTTTCATCAATTGTTTCTATAAACTTGTCATTGATGCCTATACTTATAGTTTGATTTTCTAACTTGTGAGTTGCTGTATTCCTATGTTTTAAATTGTATGTTTGCCATGTTGAAAACAACAGTGAGTTCAAAGTTTGGTAGTATGTTCGACTGTATTAGCCGTGAAGCGAATGTTTAAGCTTTCTATGGAATCTATAGTGTTGGATGGTGGTCTATAATATGAGTGCCAATGAGACAACTCTCAACCCAAGTTATAATATTCAAAACTAAACCATTATGGTTCAAATACAGTCTTCAACATTGAGCCTTGGGTCACAGCGAACACCAAAATAAAAAAGATCAAAAATGACTAGCGTTAAAACAATCCAACAGGATAACACTTTCCCCACGAAACATACACAAGAAATTCCAAAAAAATATAGTCATTTTAATTTAATATATTTTTATTTATATTTTTACCTGAGATTACCTGTAAAATGAGTGCTTGCAAAAGCTGCACGTAAACGTAAAACATTACAATCCCCAAATGCGCGCAAACTTAGTGCGCCCACACATTAACAAGTTTAGGGCATATCCAACAGTTTCAGGGGAGGTAATAACAAACGTTACCGTCGTCTATTGTTTCCCATAATTTTATGGTGTTTCAACGACGTCATAATGGCCGTCTGGAAAGGACGGTTTCTTTTCTCAAAGGAAAGGACACGGCGGGAATAGGCAAAAACCTCGTACAGAATATTAACAGGACTAGAACTCAAAACTTATGGAAAAAGATATCTTTATCCTCCTGGTGTATTATAAAAGAACTGCGTTTTTCTTAAACATTACTAGACCATACTCACTTAAGTTTCCGATTGAAATTACCTTCAAATTAACAATACAGTAGAAAACAACGAGAGCAAATGCATAATGATTTCTTATTGCAGTAGAATGCAACACGAATTGTCATTAGTTCTTTAACAAACTTTTCCGAGATTTGTCATTCAGGATAGAAAACTCAAAGTTTGGTTTTACTTGAGAAAGATGAAAAAATTGGTTACTGGAGAAAAATCAAATACGGCGTAAACTATTAACATTTATCATGCATCTAGCTTTGCGTTGAAATGCTAATATATACAGTAGCTCTTTAAATGAATACGACCTTTAACCGGATATTGCTGACTTCTTTTCTTTCTTCCTAAGAATTCCATGTATGTAGTCAGCCTCAAAAGAATAAAGAAACAAGTCAGCAAGAAGAAGGGCACTATTAGTTCCCATGGGTATGCCAATAGCTTGTTAAAAACACAACCTCCCAACGTAACACATATGTTGTCAATTAAGAAATCTAGCATCTTGATGTCAGTTTCAGAGAAATTTTTGTTTGAATCAGAGGGATTTATCCCTCTATAAGACAATATACCTGTAGCTTCGTTGGCCATTCTTTTTGTACGAAACAAACCAATACCAACTCTTTCATTGTTTTATGATTTTGGAATGGGGAAACGTGTGTAGAGTGTAGGAAAGTCAAATGTTTTAATAATTTTGCAAGATGAAAGAGTCTTAGATTGTATATTCTCCAAAAGGTCTTTGGAATTTTCTAGTATTCTCATCTGATTCACGCCACCTCTATAAAAGGCAGTATCACATTAACCTTAAGCACGGCTTTAATTCCAGATAAAATGTATGTTCAAAATTCAGAAAGAGGTTTAGTGACGCACTTGTAAAACCTAGCATTATACCATTGAGTGTTCAAATATAGTACTGCTTAGTGCCAAATACCTATGAACATCACAGCATTAGACTAAAGCAAAGGATCACAGATGAAATACCAAGATCACTATGATCAGCCTTTAGTAGTGTCTTTTTGGTATTTATTAGTTCCAACTTGTGGTGGCAGAAACATCTGGAATCGTGACTCTTTCAATGTGAATTTTTTTTTACAGTATTTGCCCAATAACAGAATACAGGCTATCGACAAAATCGACTAACGTCCCAGTTCGACCATTCAAATCCCCAAGAATTAAAACGTGACCAAGTTCAGAGTATAACTCAATGCTATTTTCTAACTCATTGTATAAATCACAATCATATAACTTATAGTATTTAGATTTAACTGGGGGTATATAAATACAAGCAATATATACAGATTTGTCTTTGGTTTATATACCCTGACTTTGACTTCGGTTGCCCATTCATCTTTTCTTTCAATGCAAATCTGCTTTACGGTTGTCTGAAGTTCTGTTGTTTGAACGGCATGCACGTCAAATAATTTTCTTTTAGCTGTTGGTTCAATGGTAGAATTACCACAAAATAAGCAGTCTTCTTGAAAGCTGAACTGTTTTTCTGATCGAAGTGTAGGTGGTGTAGCTAGCGGTGCTGGTGATGTAGATTTTCTTTTTAATCCTTTGATGACGAGTGGAATTACGTAAGAACGGCGGCAGTGTAAATGCACAAGCTGACCTGACCTGGTAACAATAGTGTCTCCTCTTTCTATACTTGCATTATTTATTCCAATACTGCCCTTTTCTCGCAGTTCAACCGTCTTGCTTCCATTTTGTATATCATCATTACATATTATGCAAGTATCCATGTTGTCTAAATTTCAGCAACCTACAAAATATAACGAAACTTGTAAATATATGTTTTATGATTGTTACAAATTATGCAAATTTATGTATATAATACTAATATACAATCAAAATTGTGATGTATTTTTTTTTTTTTTTTTTTTTTTTTTTTTTTTTTTTTTTTTTTTTTTTTTGAATACTAAATTGTTAGTTCCATCTAACTGTAATTTACTTAAATAATAAAACATGATTCATAGAAAATCCATATCAGTCATTTTCGCTACGAATTAATGATATATAGCCATTTCTATTTTTTAAATATATTTCTCTCACTGAAATATCACTATTTCGCTATTGGTCAATTTCTCTTTTGTAAAACTGTTGAAAAGTTATTTCATTTTGGAAAGTTATATCGTTTTTCCTGTTTCTTTTTCCATGAGTTTATAGCAAAATATCGAAATACGTCAAATAATGACATGTTTTTGTTAATCCTGCGCTTCGTACTTTTTTCCCCCGAATAGGGGAGGTTAGGGTAAAACAGTTTTATCGTTTTTTAATGCGTTCTTTGTAATGTATTTTGTTTTTGTTTTTCAATTTCTAGTTTTATATACTTAAAAAACATAGCAGTTCATTTTATTTACGGCTATATTAATGAAAGCAAAATATCAAATATCAAAGGGAGATAATCAAAATTCGCGGAGTAGAATGTCTTTGTTTTGATTAAAGTTACGCATATATTTGGAATAATTGAGTGTGTATTGGTTTCAGATTTACTACAAATTATAATATCTAAGTTATCATTTGACATACATACCATTCTCTGTTGAAATTGAGAGTTTCAACGTTGTTTACTTCGTGTACCGTTTACATGACGTCATCTTTAACTGTGTATGGTGGGCGGTCTTGAGAAAAATACTCGACGTTATTTTGTACATTTTATTTCCGATTTTTAAATAGGTTCCGCAAAATATATTTTTGTATATATTTTTATTATGTTCTTTTTCAAATACAACACAATGATTTACCAGTTTGAGGTTAATTTTTACATTGACTAGACTACTGCTTAATATTCAACCATACAATAGAGTCTAAAATACAAGTTTCAATATCAATATTAACAGTAGAAAAAACATTTTTTAATCAAAATAACACTACCTCCTCCCTGAATAGATTTAGCTTTCAATCGAGGGAATGAATGACAATTATAATCAGGTAAATGAAATGAAAAAAACCTTTTCAACCCAACATTCCGTAAGAAAAACAAGATCATATGTACATAAAAAATTTACAAATGCTTTATCATCAAGTTTTGTTTGTAAACCACCATTAATATTCCACGAGATAAATTTTAAAGTATCAGTTCAAATGTTAGATAAAACTCTAGTTGGAAGTCCTTCAAGGCTATCCGAGTCTTCCTTCTCAGCCATATACTGCTATCGGGGCCCGGTTCATTGTCGTAACTACCAACTGTGCTCTTCGTCTTCGAGTTCCCAGAAATAGCACCACTCGGAAATACCACTGTTGTCTCCTTTATGAATTGTTTGTGTTTTAAAGGGTCGAAAACATCGTTATCAATGTAAAGCTTGTCCTTCAGCAACACCGCCTTGACATTTTGACTTCGGGCTTCTTTAAAAATTGGAATTAACCTTTTCCGTTTAACACGAATATCTGATGGGTACTGCTCACTCAGACTGAAAGGAGTTGCCTTTAACTTATTCGCTGAACGGCGCACTTTTTCCCGGTCTTTCAAACTTTCTAACGATGCAATTATGGGACGTGATTGAATTTGCTTGAATTCACTATTTATGTTGATTTCAGATCGGATAAATCCTTTTATTGACTGTCGGTATTTTCACCCGGTTCGCCAACGACTCCGTTAAACACCAAGTCATGGTTCAGAGATTCACATTGCAGATCTGTCACGGTTGATTTCAGTTCTTCGTTTTGTTTTTGTATTTTGTCTAGTTCCTTTATAATTTTAGACCCTTTGCCTGGACTACCTGCCCCACCAGCGGCAATAGATGCCCACATGGTATCCTTCTCTACACATAACTCCTCTAGTTTTATTTTATGAGAAACGCAAATATCTTGTACTTCAGTCATCTGTGAAGTTAGGGTTTCAATACCGGTTTCAGTGTTTTTTACTCGAATATGCAAGTTCTCCATATTTTCACAAAACTTTCCAATTTATCGATTTTTTTGTACATATTTTCTTAATTACTAAGCCGGCTATCGATTGCTGTGATGTATTGCATAATATGACCAAGCACGTTGCTGGAGGGGGCCAGGAAAAGGGAGTGGGTACGGGTACTGAAGCGGTGTACTGGTTTGCGTATTGTAGGCATGCTTCTGATTATCCGGTGTCTTATCTGACGACAAGTCCTCGTGAATAGAATGAACACTGATGTTGTTTTTCGAAAGTTTTTTCGATCCGTTTTTATAAGGTTGTTGTGTTGGAGAATCAAATGATGAGTCTGTATTAATTGACAAATCTTTTAATTTACGCTTTGCATTTGCATTTAACTTGTCTCTAGTCATGTTGATAGATAAGGTTCGGAAACAATAAGTTCAATCGAAATACTGATATTGGTAACAAGTTGGCAACATTGTTGACACTGGTATAATAATAATGTAAACAACCGATTGTTAACTTCCGGGTTTGGGTGTACTCGAATATTTCGAACGGCGTGATCTATTACAAAATAACCTTTGCTCGGTAAACGTGATGTAACGATTGTTTTTATACAAATTTTCAATATACAGTATCGTCCTTATAGAATAAACATCTTCTATGAGTCTCGTCGTGTAAACTTAATTATAAACAACAATAAAACTGTTTTTTGTCTCACCATAATACTACAGACGACCTTAACAAACCCTGTCACGTGGGGCCTATATCAAGATCTATCAAAATTCACGTAGAAAAAGTGCAGTGTATATGCTTGGATTCGATCTCAGGACCTTTCGCATATCAAGCCACGACACATACGACTCTACCAGGAGGACTGGACACGAAATCACAATAATTTAACATACTTAAAGATCTTCAGTGGGGCGAGTTGGCAGACATTTTTTCAGTAGGGTTTAAACCTTTTTTCGTTAATAAGTAAGTTGTCAGATTGATTGTTCAATTTGATTTTACGCCTTTTTCAAAAGTTTGGCGAGTCAGTGAATAAGAGTGGGGATCCGGATTTTTTTTTATAAAGTGGCAATAAAGTGTGGGCCGATAGGCAAGTGGGGCGAGTTGACATTGTTTGATATCTACTTATCGTGTTCGGGGGTCATAAAGGGTAAACATCATACAGTAATATATAAAGTATATTATAATGGTTGTGTGGCGTTCCAAACTAGATTTTATGAATTGTAATTTTTTTTCCGTCCAATCTAAAAGAGCTGGGATGTAAAATAGTTATCCCCCTCGGACTTGGTGTGTCAGTGTTAGATCATCCTCTAGCCTCCGGCCATCGTTGTGATCTTACACTGACTCACCGCGTCCTTGTGGGATAACTATTAAAGAGACACCAAATTCTACAATTTCATTGATAGAGAGCACTGTATTCTTATTTGAAATGTATTTATCAAAGTTGTACTAAATCGAACATGTAAAATGTTGTTTGTTTATAGTTGACACTTGTTTGGCTAATTATAGTAAGGTCGGTTCGATTGGGATATTGAGTTCATGGTTTAAAGTCATTCTATCCATATACGTGTACAGTAACATTTTTTTATTTTTTTTATTTTTATTTTTTTTGAAGTAATCATACTTTATTGATATTTTTACATTTGTTAGTGGATACATCAAATACCGGAACCTTATTCCGGCCTCGTTAACCGTTAGTAGCATATAATTAATTTGATAAGTATTTAATTGTTAGTTTCTTTAACTGTAATATATACATTCATAAATTATTGTAAATTATAATATATCCAACTAAAAACATTATCAATATAGAATGATCAATAAATCTGAATAGATAAAAAAAAAAAAATATATTATAAAGAATAAATAAATAAAAAAAACACAGAAGTTTTGAATTTTGGAAAAAAATGAAATAAAAAAAAAAAAATAATAAATATATTTTACTTGCAGGATATATTTATTCAAAAAAAAAAATATTTGCATACAGGCAATAACTTAGAGGAACATACATGTAGTTATAAACATAGACAAAACATCAAGCATATATATAAAACCAGCATATAGCAGTATTAAATTATAACATAGGTGGTGGTGTGGATAAGGAAAGGAATGTATGTATAAATAATTCTGGTACATAATGTACCAATTTTTGATAATAAACTAGTCTTCTAAAATCGGAAGCCAGGGGTCCCAGCAGATATTTGCCTTATGAAAAGGTTTTCTTTTAAAAAACAAATTCTTTTCTAGTACCAGAGATAGGTAGTTTTTAAGTCCTGTAAAATTTACAATATTTTCACAGAGTTTAGTTCTGTAAATATAGAATTTTGTCAGGAGTATTATTAAGTTTGTTATCCTATCATTTCCATTGTTACCTAAATTTCCAAATAAAAAAATATCTATATTAACTGGAATCAATATTTGTGTTTGATTATAAATCCAATCACCAAGTTCAATCCATAAATCTGAAATTTTATGGCATGTCCAAAATATGTGCTCAATATCTTCAATAGCTTCATTACAGAAAGTACATTTCTCTGATTGTTTTACCGTAATTTAAAAAAAAATTCATTTGTGCCTATGATTCTGTGCACTATTCTGTACTGAAACCAATGAAGTTTTTTGTGGTGTCGAAAGACATATTATGCACTTTTTTCCAATAATTTTTTTTTTAATCTTAAAGACCATTTATCTTCACAAGTAGGCCTAGTATTACTTTTTTCTAAGAAAATATTATACATATCTTTTGACCCTTTAACTGACAAAAAAGATGTTCTAATATTATTTGGTAGAACTGGTCCATGAACTTTATAAAGATTTTCTATAGAGATGTTATGTTTGAGTGAATTTTGATATGATTTTATTGCTGATATAACTCCATTATAAACTAGAATGTTAGATTTAATTTCATAAATATTTTTCCATTGTTCAAACGACATTAATTTACCCTCATTATCTACCAGATCATTAATTAACAAAATACCGTTATCAGCCCAGTCTTTATAGAACACAGATCTGCTACCTATTTTAATATTTTCATTATTCCAAAGTGAAACTGTTAAAAATTCTTCTTCATTTTTTGGTTTAAGTTTATTTTGCATTTCTGTCCATGCTTTAAAAACATCTTTCCAGAAGGGGTTTTTACATTTGTTTGGTGGGCCTAGAAATACTAGATCTGCAATATTAATATTTTCTGTGCTTTTTATAAGTTTTTTGAGTTTTGTATTGTTTTTTAGCAACCGTCGAACCCACGTTAATTTTAATCCTTTTATATATTCTTCAATATCTAACATTTTCAGCCCCCCAAATTTATGTTCCAGACATAATATTTTTCTTTTAATCTTGTCAGGCTTGTTTTCCCAAATAAATGAATATAGTGTACGAATAAGTTGTTTAAGAGTAGTATCGCATGGTGTTGGTAATGTTAGAAATAGATGATTTAATTTTGAAATAATTAATGTCATGATAATTGTTATCTTTCCCACTGGAGTAAGTGTTTGTCTAGACCAAATATTGATTATATTTCCAATTTCTTTTATTTTAGGATAATAGTTCAAAGATTCCATTTCTTGCAAATTGAAAGGAAAGTTTATTCCTAATAGTGTAAACCTACTGGAACCCCATTCCAATCCCCACTTTACACACATGGTATCTTGACTATATTATTTCTTTCCTATCCAAACTACCTTAGTTTTGTCTAAGGGAGCTACCATTTGATTTTTATGGGGGGGGGGGGGGGGGGCACTCTGTTCTGTCCTGCCTTTTTTTTTTTTTTAGTTTATCCTGACTTTTTTTACCTAAATTGTCGTCCTGACTTTTTTTTTTGCAAGTGTCTCATCCTGTCTATTTCTTTCAAATTTCATCCTAGCCCCCCCCCCCCATAAAATCAAATGGTAGCTCCCTAAGTTGATACGGAGACCAGACATTTCAGCATATTTATGTAATAAGCGGAGAGATGCGTCAAGGGACTCTGGTGTACCGTCAAGAATAATTGACATGTCATCAGCATATTGTCATCTATTTTAATTCCCTTTATTTCTTTATTTTTTCTAATTAATATTCCAAGTATTTCTGCACATAAAAGAAATATATAAGGAGATAACGGATCCCCTTGTCGACAACCCCTTTGCATTTCAAAGAATTCAGATAAAATACAATTTTGAGAAACTGCAGAACTTATATTTTTGTAAAAGGTTCTCACCCATTGTTTTATAGAGGGGCCGAAATTGAAAAAATCTAAAACTTCTTCAATGAAACTCCATGATACAGAATCAAAAGCTTTTTCAAAATCTATGAGAAGGAGCAGTCCTGGTAAATCATTTAGTTCTGTATGAAATAATATATCGTAAATAAGACGAGTATTCTCCCCTATAAATCTACCCGCAATAAAACCAGTCTGATCACTGTTAATAATTTGGGGTAGAACTAATTTTATACGCTCAGCTATGCAGCTTGATGCTAATTTATATGTGGTATTTAGTAAACTTATTGGTCGCCAATTTTTCATGAACTGTCTAGGTTTATCTCCCTTTGGTATACAGGTTATAATACCTTGTCTTTGAGTAATTGATAATTCCCCCTTTTCGTAACCATTATTTATAGACCGAAATACAAATTTTCCTATATCTATCCAAAAAAACTTGAAAAATTCATTTGTGAAACCATCTGACCCAGGGCTTTTTTCATTTTTCATTTTTCGCAAAGCTGTTGTTAATTCCTCATAAGTAATTTCACCCTCCAAAGATTCTCTGATGGTATTATTTATTTTTTTAATATCAGTATCAGGGATTTCATTTTTAGGTTGACCTTATTCAAACTTTCTGTTTTAGTATAAAGCCTTTTGTAATAATTGTTTGCTTCTTTTAATATTTTATCTTGCTCACTGATAGTGTCACCTTTTTCATTGACTAATTTTGGAATAGTTTATTTATAAAATGTTTTGTTTCTAAATTTAGAAAAAAGTTTGAAGGTTTTTCTCCTTCTTCTATCCATTGCATTTTGGATCTGATGTAAGAGCCCCTCATCTTTTTTTGTCTTAATACTTTAAGCTCAGTTTTCTTTTTTTCAATTTCAAGAAATATTTCTTCTGACAATATTTGTTCTTCTAGTTTTTTAATATCTTCTAATAGTTTTCTTTCTTTTTTATCTTTTTGTTTCTTCCTAAAAGAAGCAATTTCAAAAAATATTTCTTCTGACAATATTTGTTCTTCTAGTTTTTTAATATCTTCTAATAGTTTTCTTTCTTTTTTATCTTTTTGTTTCTTCCTAAAAGAAGCATATGCAATTGATTTTCCTCTAATTTCTGTTTATAAAGTTTCTAAAAAGAGTTGATCGGTTATAGTAAATTGAATTTCTAAGTCATTTATCTTTTCTAATGTTTCTCTGTTGTAAACTAGTGATTCATATTGTTCTTTTACTTTATTTATAGTCTCTTTAACAGCAGCTGAATATTCAATGTCATGTAAAAGTGAATTGTTAAATTTCCATAGACCTTTACCAATTATAAAGTTATTCGTCTTTAAATGTAACATTATTGGGGGGGGGGGGGGGGGGGGGGGGAGTGATCCGATCTATAACTGTTAAGAATGTGTATATCATGTACATGTTGATTAAGGCTTTTCGATAATAAAAAGAAATCCAATCTTGCTTGTTTAATGGGATTATTTTTTCTCCATGTAATTTTTTTTGTTCAGGGTACAATTCCCTATAGGGATCTGTTAAATCATAATTTTCTATTATATTTAAAACTTTCTCTTTGGCTTTCGGGTTATTTACATTTTGGTAATTATAAGTATCAAGATTTTGGTTTTGGACTAAATTATAATCTCCAGTTATTATAAATGATTGGTTGTTCAAGTCTTCTATTGCATCACTTACTCTAGAATAACATTCAGGTGAATCTTTATTTGGACCATATAAGCATATCAAAGTTATTCTTTTTCCTTCAATTTCAATATCAATTGCTAACAGATTTCCTTGATCATCTTTTTTTTATCCTATGTATCTTGTATTCAGAGTTTTTGGTAAAAAATATTGCTACCCCTCTTTTGTTTGTTGCAAAAGAATTGAAAATACAGTATCCTCCCCATAGATTTTGTATTGATATTTCTTCTTTTTCTGAAAAATGTGTATCTTGTAAACAATATATGTGGCAATTTTTTGCTTTTAGATAATCCAAAACATCTCTTCTCTTCTCCTTTGAATTTAAACCTTGACAGTTGTATGAAACAATTTTTATACCATTATCACTCATTTATTCATATTTTTTTTTTATAGCTGAATAATAAATACTTGAGATTTGATAGTGTATTGCGATCGATTTTCCTATAGTATTTTATATAAATAAGTGATAGTGTAACTCTGAAATGTCTGACCTCCTCTACGTTGTCTGCATTAATTTCCTGCTGTATCCTAAATACATCATAGTTTTCAAATAATAAGTAATACTGTGTCAAAATGAAAAACAAGCATAAAAAATAAAAGAAACAAAAAGAAAGAAAATTTGAGATCATAGTGTAAATATCAAAGATATAATAAAAATTAAAAACAAATTACTATTGTAGTGAAGAGCAACCTATCCACTTGTGTTCAAATATTTTTTAATACAGAAATACTGTGTTCAAAGGGAGATAAATCTATCTAATTTAAATTATAATAAAAATTATCTCCATCATATAATGTGTTTTCTTATCAAAATCTAAATGCATTTAATATACACTGTTTTGGTTGATTAAAGTAGGTTTTAATTTCCTTTCAATTCAAATGACCCAGACCGAAAGAAATTAAGGGTTAATGAAGACAATAAAAATGTGTATATTTAGTTTTGTACAAACAGACAAACAAATGTTTGGTTTTCAATAAAATCAGTAGATATTGTTCATTTAGTGTTAACATTTTCAGGATTTTGCAAGTGTATATTCAATACACTTCATGATATTTACACCATGAGCACAGGAAAACATGTATATGTAACTGAGAATTAATAGCAGCTAATATAAAAGCTCTTGACATGTACAAATTAAGCTTCAGTCATGCACATTTTAATTAAGCGTCAGGCAAATCAACACAACTAAAAATCATATTAATATAAGCTAAGCAGTAAGCACTAGTGGAAAACATAAAGCATGTTTGATAAGGATAAGCGATTGATTCTCTTTTAAAAGACATAAAATTTTTAAATTTCTCAATAAATTTTAAATTAATGGTACTCTTTGTGAAGCCAGCTTCACTTATTCATTCATTTGTAATAATCTCACCTTCTATCATGGTATTATTTGAGACAAGATAATAGTATAAAAAAAGACCTGTTGCACAAGGTTTCATTAGAACAAGGCTTCTAATGATGAATTTTGTGTAAATCTAACTGTTTTACAGTTTCTATTATTGGGTGAGAACTGACCTTACGACCAGTCATTTAAGCGTGAGAAAAAAATAGTCATTAAGCTTCATAATTTGGACTCTATATAATATGTATATAAGACATACATAGTTTAACCTAGTATCCTATTTTGACTGTTTCAGTGGGGTAGGAAAACATTCCTGTTTTACCGATTTTACATGCTGGAAAGCACTAAAATAAAAATTTAAAGCTGTAGTTTAGCAAACAAATAACGCAAAAAAAAAAAATAAGAAAATACACCAACATACACACATCACAAAAAGTAAAACAAAAACAGAACATTAACACAACTGTACTTACTGCTATGTTACACCCTAAAAGATATTAAAGTATTAAGTATACATTTTTGTATTCAAATTTATTTATGCATACATATATTTATACCGGACAAGTAAATATACCAAAAAAAAACCACAAAAAAAAACCAGAGATACATATATATATATATAATTTGTGTTACGTTTGTTCTACATGTATAAGTGTTGATCAGACACAACTGATGTCTTTACGGACGTTCCAGACATCTCGTGCATTAAGACGGGTTTCTAAAACCAAGTGTACCCCTCTTACTCTTATCCTTGTTTGTAGTTTTTCTTTAGTCCTGATGTTATATGCCATTTTCGCAAGATCGTTACGTGCCTCTTTCATAACAATGGGGAGATCATCAACAATTCTTATCCTTTTTTTTGCAACTTTGTAAGCCTGGGCCATAATAAATTGCTTGTCGTCATAGTGCATGAGCCTAACAATAATTGCATCAGGGCGTTTTGTACCGTCAACTGGAGCTTTTGCAGGAATCCTATGTGAATTTGCAATAGGGAAACTGTCGGCTTTAAATTTTTCGATACCAAGATCTTTAACAAATAAGTTTTCAAGCACTTCCCAAATTATCTCATTTGGTTTTTGTTCGATTCCATAGATGAGGATGTTGTATTTCCTATCATTTTTCTCAAGTAGTACTTGACATTCTTTGAGTGAGGCAAGTTTTTTGTCTATGTCTAATTTGAGCTTTTCTAATTTCTCAGTTTCTAAACAATTGAACTGAGATTCCAAATGTCCCACACCTCTCTCAAGCTCATTGTGGTCTTGCCTAAGTTGTGTTACCTCAGTGTATGTGATACTAAGGTCAGATTTTACTTGACCTACTTCAGATTTCACATCACTAATAAGTTCAGTCAAGTTTTTTTCAACGGAGTCAAGCCTAGATGAAAAGTTTGTGACCTTACTGTCTATACTCATCATTATCTGTTTAAGGTCAGTGACGTCTTCTTTTGTCGCCATGTTATTCATTCAAATTTCAATCAGTCAATCTATCTACGTATATTTTTTTCGATATATTGTTTTCGCATTGGTTATTTGTTACCACAGTATTCTGAAAGTTATATAACTATATGTATAAACACATAATAAATGGATAAGTTACTCTTTTTTCTTTAGCTTGAAATTTTCATGGGCGCCGCCATGACAGGGGCGATAATCGATAAATGAAGATTAATATGAATTATATTATTTATTTTCAGATTCGTGGGCCACAAGTATGTGGAAACCATTCACGTGAAAATCTGCTTAATATAATAGCTGTGTATTTATATTAACTTTCCCCGATCTTATATTCATATTTATAATAAAATGTGCACTTTTCTCTGCAAGTAGCGTCTCCCATGTAAGAGTTTGTGGTTATTTGATAAATATTTTATGTTCGTTTGAGTTAACAAATTAGAATTTAAGTCGAATTCATGTTAACTCATCGAACAGGGTATTTTCAAACACATAATGCAACAGATATCTTTGAAGATTACGAACACAGCTTCAGTCAGAATAGCTCATAAGAATCTTAATTAGTAACAACAAATGAAGATATAACCAATAATCTGGACAAAAAAGTTATCAAAGGTACCAGGATTATAATTTAACACGCCAGACACGCATTGCTTGTACATACAAGACTCATCAATGACACTCATATGAAAATAGTTATAAAGCCAAACAAGTACAAAATTGAAGAGCATCGAGGAGCCAAAATTCCAAAAGGTTGTGCCAAAGTTGACAACAAAGAGCAATTGAGCTGATATGTAAATATTAGACTTGATCAAAGCGGTTGATGTAGCACCACACATGTGCTTTTTCAGAAGCGAGACCATTACGGAGTAAAAGGCATAATACTTGAATGGATTAAGGCTAGGCTCACACAACGTCAAAAGTGTGTAGTAGTTGAAAGCTAAGCATCAAGAAAAGCTTTTGTGAAATCAAAAAACAGTTCTAAGTCAATTGATGTTACCTTTGTACATCAATGTTATTGGAGATGAAATAAAGTTTTCATTGATGACATTAATCAGTTACTAACTTACTAACCCTGTTGCGAAATTTAGTGGTTTTGAAGTTCAACCAAACAAACTGCAAAAAAATTCTTGTGATCGTACTTTTAAAACCAATGTATATTTTTTGGCACATTCCTTTAACATCTAGGAAGCTTTGATTTATAAATGAACATTTTTTTTTGTAATTTTAGGTCAATTTCGGTAAACATTTTCCCTAATTTAAATTGTTTTTGGTATAATTAACATTGGCCGCCATGCACGATTCAAAAAGTTTTAATATTGATGTATTATATATCAAAATTAGAACCTTTTGGTAACCCCACAATGGATCGTAGGAGGCGGCCAAAGGTGTTTCTAAAGCTTTTAGGTCTGAAAATTGCACAAAATCATCATAACTCGACAAAATGTCTAAAATGGGCCTACTTTGCAGAATAGTATGAAGAAAAGAATTTATTTATGTAGCATGAAATCTTTTGAAAAAGACCCATTTACGAATAAATTTTTTATCCGTTTTGATGTTTTCTGACAAAGTTGATATTTTTGGCCATGTTGTGCCATAAATGAACCATGTCCAAATTTGTTTAGGTTAATCGATGCCTCTGCTGGGGGACTGATAGTCCCCGAGGGTTTTATAAGTGCAGTGGTCAGCAGGCATGGGGTAATGCAAATTTGTAATTGTAATGCATGGTAATATAGTGCATAACATTGTAATGTAAATCGCCCCATGTCTGGTAGCCAGTACTTCGGTACTGTCATGAAAATATGGTGTTTATGTTATTAAAATTTGCTGTCACAAAATTTTGATTTCTTTTGGTTATACTTTTTGGTCTTTTTTTGTTTTTATCTCACCATATTTTTTTATAAGCTTTGGATTTGCAAATATTTTTATTTTATTGAACGGCATTTATTTCCTGAATATCCCCTTTATAGACGTTTCGACCACTTGTCCAGTCAATCTAGCATAAATTTGACCCTAACCTGAAAGTAATTGCAACAGAAGATTTTTAAGTTTGAATCTTTAGTATTATACCCCAAATATACACAGAAAAAAGTCCCATAAAATCTAACTTGAGGAAAACTAAAAAAATCACCATTTAAAATTCCTATGGAGATTTGCATTGAAAAGGGAAATAACTCTTGCAAAAAAGGCAGAAATATCAATACAAATTGATACAAAATTATAACTTTACTGCTTCTATTTATCCGAATGTATTGATTCTTGATTTTTTAGAGGTCTTTAGAGTATAACAAACAACTCTAAAGGTGTTTTCATATATTTTAACAAGCTATAATCTAGACATCGTAATTTATTAGTTGACCATTTATTGAATTTTTCAACATGTCAAGGTAAAGAATCTCAAATTTATTAAAAATAATTAAGCATGTGTTCTTCTTTCTGTGGTTTAAAATTTCTTAAGATAAGTAAGTTGCTGAAAAAAATATAATATTCAGATATAAACAATACCAAATTTTCATATTATTTTTTTAAAATGGTTATAAAGCTTCAAATTTGCAATTTCTTTAAAGAAAAATGTACGAAAAAAAAACTACCCATAACACTTCGGTTTTGTACATTTCATGAGCAGAAAATTACATAATTAAGTCAAATACAAACTTATAACCCCATCAAATTATCATACTATACATAAATTTCAAGAAAAACAACCAAAATCTGACCAAAAAAGACTAACTTTTGCAAGAGTTATCTCCCCTCCCAATGTTAATTTCCATAGGAAATTTAAAATGCTGATTTTGAGTTTTCCTCAAGTTAGATTTTTTGGGACTTTTTTCTGTGTATATAAAGGGCATAATACTATAGATTAGAACTAAAACATTTTCTGTTGCAATTAGTTTGAGGTTAAATCTTAGTTTGACTGGACTACACTGAATGTTATAACAAAACAAATAGTTTTCGGAAGTTCTATTAGAAATGTGCTTAAAAGGGCACTAGCTACGAGATATATATAAAAAATAAATTATGATTGGTTTTTTTAAAAACAATAATGAAAGTGGAATAGTGAAATAATAATTCGCCTTTAGCAGCTAGTACGGTTCAATTTTGTCAAAATAAGCTAAGAATCATTGATGATGAATTATTCACTTACAAGTAAATAACTCGACTTCATTGAATCGGTATTTGCTTAAACTTCAATTTAATACCTTAGGCTTAGGCCGTGTTCACATTGACCTAAACTCGGTGTTGTGTTAGTGTTACTCGCACATAAACTAAACATTATTACGTTCCCATTAATAAAACTCAATGTAAACATGTAGTTTAAATCATGTTTTGTCTACATGCAGTCGATAGTCGATGTAGGCCTTGTATAGACAAGTGTACACAAAACTTGGCATTCAGAACTTTAATTTCCCAATGTATATTTAAAGAAAGAAACGAATTTTATATAAAATTAATACTTATAAAACTTATTAATTAAGTTCTTTACAGACATATTTGTCTAAACTTGATATATTTATTTGTTATACAAACACTTTACGTAGCTTAATTAACCTCTTATCTAGACTCATCCATCATCATTGCCGAACACATAATTCATTTGAAAAGGTCTTTCAGAAACGACTGGACGTACACAGAAATATTTGCCACTGGTCTTTGTTCAAACAACGATTCACTCAAAAATGCATAACTGAAAAAGGTTGAGGTTAATTGTTTGTTTGTTTAGCATGTCAGATTCGTTAATATACAATTTTTTATAGATAAAAAAACAACTTTACCCCTCCCTTTGCCAAACACTCCTTAGAGAAAAAAATACTAATTGATACACACATATAAGATAGAAATGTAGTGATCCTTAACATCGGATTTTTTTTCTTCGTCTGTAAGCACGCTGATGCAGCCTACGTTTTAATGCGTAATCGAGACATCTTTAAACTCCTGCAAATCATCCAAAATGACTTTCAAAAAGGAGCAATCACTTTGCTTAAAGAAAAGGGGGAGTTTCTGAGTCAGAATTTTTCTCGCGCAAAAGTTTATATATTTTTTTTTCGATGGAAACAATTCAATATTTAAAACTATAATGTATGGGGAAACTTTGGATTCAAAATATTTGTTTATTCTTATCATCTGTATGACCCGATTTTTTTAGAATCAATTTGTGGAAAAATCCATCACCCAACTTTTTTTTAATTTCAAGTAATCGTTCCCTTACTGCTAGAAAAGTTGTCCGAAAATAAGAACCCAGTTCTACGTAATGAACATTTAAATGACATATAGTTTACAAGTGTGAACAAATCGTGTGTTCAGGTAACTGAACAATGTGTAAAGATGTGAACAAATTTAATGTGAAACTAGTGTACATTACATTAAACCAAATGTAAACATGTTTACTGTACACGGCGTTTGGTGTGAACACGGCCTTAGCTAGTGATAAAGTTATTCAAAGGATTTTAAAATATTGGTTTAAATGACTAAATACTTTAAACTGTATATTGAAAAATCGTTATTATTACTGATATTGCGAATTAGAGAGATATCCAAATAATAAGTGTAACTGGTTGTATTTTATAAAGAATGAACTTTTTGTTAAATGTTTAAGTGAGGTAAATGAAAGATTTTATGGTATAACCAGACATAATAGAACTTGTACTTGTTGTAAAAATGAATTCAGAATTCTAATTTTCAATCATTGTTACAAAACTTGAAAAAATGCATTGTATGTACATGTAATGATTTCCACAATAAAGTAAAGCCTATGTTTTTGTATTTTCAAACATATTTCTAATATTCTTAACGATTTCTTCAACTTCACGTCTTTTTTTTATATTTGATAAATATTCGACAGAGGGCAAAATGAAAACAAGAACTATCTTCAAAAAAATATATCCGACGTATTTAAATTTGAGTATATGTTTAAAACTATCACTTCGATAACCTTCAGAAGCATAATGACTTAATGATGCAGGACCTCTTTAATACAATCTCCATCTGAATGTAACTTCAAGAAATGTTTTACTATAAGTCTGGTTATATTAAGGCAATAATATGTAAGAATATTGTGATAACACCTAAAAATTTTATTTGTCAAAAAATCCAGTTCAAATAACAAAAAACAAATATACATTTACTTCTGTTTACATTAAACTTAATTCATGGTTAACAAAGCTAGAAACTGCTAGAATAAGTAGTATCTTTCTGTTTACATTCACCAAAACCCCGCGGAAATCTCACATCCGTAGGTGCGTTCTAAGAGTTATGTACGTGCGACAACAAAGTTTACATTAAAAATTATATAATTGTCCCGAATAAACAGCTGTCAAAAAAAAATATAAATCTTTGTAAGATCTAGTTCAAATATTTATAGTTTTTCACTTGCTTTCCATCATGATATAATTTTCAAGACGTTTTTTCAAACACAACCAAATAACCCACCATGACAGCATTTTGTCCAATCACAGAAAGGATTTTCGAGCATGCGTATTCTGCTGCCAAAGTACAGCGTCCTTAAGTTCAAAGGACACAAACCGAAACTATACCGACTACGTCGGAAAAAAATGGTTGAATTTGGTGGATAGCTTCGTAAGAATGTGACACTTTTTTCTTTAAGTTGTTAAATATAATCGAGCGTTCAATTTTGTCAGGTTGAATAGGCCTTCTCTTTTTATATTTATCTAAGTTTAAACAATATTTTCTTCAGTAAACAGATAATTGAATACGTACACAAATACAATACATGTTAACATAAACATTCTGTCAAAATCTCAAGATTCATGAAAGATCATTGTAGCAATCGTCTGTATGGTATGCCCGTCGGTGTCATACACTAGCTGTTATTTTCGTTGTACAGCTAATAAAACTATCTGTCAAAAAGTTATTGTAAAACTATCTTTTCTAGAGGTGGGATGAATCAGATGTGGATAATAAAAAAGTACATACAATCTAAACAGCTTTCATCTTGTAACAGTATCAAAACAACTGACTTTTCTATACTTTACCCAAGTATATCCCATCTCTTTTTTTCTTTGAAGTTGATACTCACAGGCAGGCTATAAAACCAAGAGTTCCAAGTAGTGAAGTTGAAATCATCCATTCGTAATTATAACGGACGACATTACGAGTTGGTTGGCCAATATGAATTATCCGTTTTATAGAAAATAGCGGAAATGTCATCACTACCATCCTGTCTTCTTTCCCCTAAGATGACCTACCGAATTAGACTTGTTACCCGATTTGTACTTACATGAGCAACACGATGGAGGTTACATTCAGAACAGGATCTAATTAACCTTCCGGAGTACCTGAGAACACAAAAACAGTTTTTGTGGGGTTCGTGTTGCTCAGTTTATAGATTTTTTTTTTGTGTGTAATGTCGTTTTTTAGATATGGAGTTGTAAGTTAATTTTTTACGTTGAATTAGGTAATAACTCATATTACGGTAATTTATAGAGACGGCTATTTGAAGGATTGAAAAGGTACATAAATGTGTTATTTAAAAAAGTATAATGAAACGGGAAATATGTAAAAATATGGACAGTAGAGAAGTGGCAGTATTAGAAAAATATGAAACGAAATTAAACGGTTGATACCATGAAAGATTACTAAATCAGCAAAGATTTAATGGCATGTCTCCATATCGGATATGTAGCAATATTTTAACATTCAACAAAGCGTTTGCATTCCGTCATATTTCTATTGAAACCACTGCAAATCTATCAACAAAATCATTCAGGTAAAACATACTAGTAATCATTTCTTGTCCAAACAAGTGTATACAAATGCATCAACTTAATAGATCAATATAAATATATTTATCTGATGGTGATTGTAGTTTATTTGATATGCAGATCTGTAAATGCTGATAAATAACCAACTGTTTACAACAGGTCGTACATCAAACCGTAAGTTGCGATTATTTATATTCAATTAAAATTTAACATTAATGTACCTTATTGACAAAAGCAATTTGTATAAATATCCAATCTTGTAGTCCATTCGATTTCGCTTTTGGGTTTTGAACACAAAAGGTTTTTGTCTTTTGATATGTAAACCTGTCTGAGAACGTAGTAGTATTTTTTTTAACATGTTAACTTCATCTTAGTAATAGAATCTATGACAAACGAGACGATTTTACAATTGAATACCCCCCCCCCCCCCCCACTAACACACACAAACATAGTAGCAATATGGGTATCAACTTCAGGTAGCAATACACAGTTAGGAGTTTAGTTTCGCATTTTGGCCCCTGTGGATTTTTCAAATAGGAAAGTTATTGTATAATAAAATTCATTTTTAGACAGATGAGTGCTAATTTAGCCTTCAAAGATGGTTTATCAGAGCATTAAGATTATTTTTTACATGTTTTATGGGCTGTTTTCTGTTTGACAATCCGTATTTACATAGCTAGAGCGGCCATCGGTCCAGAAATTAATGTACTGTTTACAAACACTCTTTTTCTACACGAAGGTTTTGACGCAATTTTACAAAAAAATGAGATGAAAGACATATGATTTTCATTCGATATGCTGAATGATATATGTACACAGTTTCAGAAAAGGTATTACTTCAAGCGATTGAAATTCTACTTTTAGCCAAATTTTGGGGAAATATGTGAAATCTTTCCCCCCCTTTTTGCAATATTTTATGACAAATAAATGCAGATTGATGCCATGGATACACCAAAAAGAAATATATTTTACAATTTTATATACTGGATATAAAATCTATGGAAGGTTCTGATTAAATATATATGCCCATATGTGACACAAACAGTAAGCTTGCTATTACAAGAAAGCAATGAAAAGGGGATGGTAAAATTCATAAGGGCAAATTATAGTATTTTTTGCTAACTGTTTATTGCTACATCACCTTCATACGGGTTTATATTTTTTGAACTCATTCGGTATTGAAGTGCTTCCATCTGCCTCTAAGACTTTATAAAACGTCGCCAGTGTCTGAGTAGAAAGTTTACGAACTAGGGTTATATCAAAGTTCATTTCGTCCTTTTACTAAAAATGTTCAACGGACGATAACCATTCTTTGTTGATAAACATTCCGTGTCAACTTCACAAATGATACATAATGCAGGGGTCTGGGACTTTCACGATTTATTTTCACTCTTGTAACAGATGACAAAAGGATGACAAATGTGCGTACATATATAAATTTTGCATTTATGTATAACTTTTGTCAATTATTGGTATTGAAAAGAAGTCATATGGATGAGATGCTTTATAAATGAAGCATATCTATATATATATAATCAAATAGTTATCAAAGGTACATCTTTAAACGTTATTGTAGAATATACCAATTTCTAGTTTATTCATATTCAATTGTGCATGACATAAAATTTTGCATTGAAATTTGAAAGTTAAAAGGCTGTAGTTGGCGTTTTAAATGAGCTTCTAAATATATTTAAAAAACAATTTATTTACAAGGTAAATATATATAAACATAAGTGTTATAAAAACACTAATATAAATAAAAATAAGAGTAATCGATGAAAAAGCGGTGGCATGATTTTGAAAAAAAAGCTGACGTGCCATATACGACAATATATATTAAATAGCTATATAACCGTATGGCCTAAAAGAATTACCAAAACCCGTACCAAAGGGGAACCTATAAAAGCAATTCGTAAAGCAAAATGTAGAATTGTTCAAAAATAGAAGTATCTACAGCAATGTACAGGGTGATTATAATAGAATAACAATGCATTTTCAACTAAATGTTTAATTATCGATGATAATATCGACAGTGACAATATCCAAAGAATTTATAAGAATATTAAATCGATATCTTTCAAAACTGAGCTTTATTAATGGATCAGTAAAAAAAACCAGAGATCTATATTTGCTTTTCTGTAACCAACATTACCGTCAAAATCAGGTATTGATATCATGTTTGTATAATTTCAAGAATCCTCACGGATTATTTTTTTGGTAAATAATTTGCGTGATTATTAGTAACGAAATCCCTGCATAATGATTCATTACTTCTGATCATTGATCGTAAAGTTTCGAAAAATACGAAACCCTGTTTACAGAACATGCAGAAGTAGCAATTTAAGTAACACAATATCAATAAAAAAAATCCGTGAAGAGTTGAATTTTAGTCTGTATTTATAATATCGCGGTCTAAATATAGATAGATCTAGTTTTTCTCCAAAACGGTTTAAAAGAGCGTATTGACAGGATTAAATTGAGTGTTCCACAAGCATGTAACTTGTCTTCGATATTTGATATAAGCACAGAGTGAGGATTTCAAAATGGAATCTATCACAAAAACGAGGATTTTGACTTTTAAACTGTCAACTTTCCGTTGTTAAGCCGTAACATACACAGGCAAATTTCACTCACATCAATTTCACGTGAATTTAAATCTATGTGAATCTCACGTGAAATTCACATCAATTTTACCTCGAACGAGCTTAAACGTGAAACTTTTTTTTTCGTGATTCTCATTTGAAACTCATTTGAATTTCACACGAAAATCACGTAAATTTTTAAAATAGAGTAATTCAAATAACATCTATATTTTAAAATTTAATTAAAATCATGAAAAATATAAAAAAAATGTTGTAAATTTCACGTGAAATTCATTTGGAAAATCTCATATCAGATTCATGTAAATCTCAATTCACGCGAAATTCACATGAAAATTTTCACGTGAGTTTCATGTGAAGGCTCGATTATTAGGCATTATATTTGACCACATTTTACACCTCGCTGACGCTTAGTGTAAAATATCGACAAATTTAATGCCTACCCATGTTAAAATGAGCATAGAGCATGACACGAAGTAATTATTTCTTAAACAAAAGAAAAATAAATAAAATGACAATAATACATAAATAACAACAGACTACTAGCTGTTAACTGACATGCCAGCTCCAGACCTCAATTAAACTTATTGAAAGATTATATCTTCATCATATGAATATCAGGCACAATCCCTCCCGTTAGGGGTTTAGTATCATACTATCATAAAATATATTAGAAGAACGTAGCTCGTGTCATCCCTACAACTGTGTTTTTTTTAATAAATGTGTTTAGTTCCGATGCAAAGACCCTAAAATTGAATCAATATTCAAGCCAAAATATGTTATGTTAAATGACCTGACACCATTATCGTAACTATATCCCTTCTTAATAAGTCTGTTTAAAGGTTTTTAAAAGCTTTTAAGGTGAATACTGACATTTCTGTGCTTTGTAAAGAATATTACAATAAAAGATTCGATGTGAAATACCTGAACGTATAAGATGTCTGCATGTTAAAATTGAGTAAATGTCTTGACCAGTTTGTGATAACAAAAACCCTGGTGTAATAATTTTTCAGTAATACATAAATTTCTCTTGCTAAAATCTAGTACGTTGTTACATACACGAGCGAATCGTACAAGTTGAAATATATAAACACCATAAGATGGCGACAAAGGAACGTCACCATCTAAAAATAGATAATAAACGAAAAATGAAATGAAAAATCATCTCTTTATAACAAATTTTTGTATTAAGCTTTCCGTTAATTAATTAGATATCAAGATCGAGGAAAGGGCAATGGTCATTGTTAGTATTTTTTTTATTTTTTTTTATAACGTAACAATATCTTTATTGCATATTTGCTGTAACAATTTACTAAGTGTACAGCTTTAACTTAGTATCCCTCATGTTATCTTACCTAATAGTTAAGGGAAGCACTATTTTGTAAGATATTATTTCTTCATAATATTAGTATTCATACCACAAGTCATTTCACAAAATATATTTAATAAAAATTGTGATTACACATACATTTAATTGTGCTTCTTTTTCTCTTTTTCATAGTTTTCAATTTTTCAGGAATCAAGTCCGTTATCGGTATGATCCGTATTTCCATTAATATTGGGCACAATATGTGTTGTTTTTCACATGTGCGTTATCGGATATAGGTGGCACGGTAGTATTTGCTTTACAGAATTTAGGTTGCTCTTTTGTGTATCCTACTTAAGTAAATGTATCTAAACAGTGTGATTGGACAAAAAATACAGTATCAACTGAACATACTTTCCCAAACTGAGTGATGAATCAGGTGTAGAAAAATATGAAATAATTTTACATACAGATGAAAATGAATTTTTGAGAAATTTTTTAAATTTTGCATTCACTGCACCATAAAAGACCTAAAAGTACTAGTGGTCTAAGAATTTTAAAAATAGCAAAAAAAGTAAACGGTCATGATATATATTCAAATTCAGTTCTGAATGGTAAAATGAAAGTACTTCAGTTAACTGTGAATGTAGAATATTTTGTAGTGTTAGAAAGTGGTGAAAATTCTAAAAAGGCTATCATTATCCCTTATGGCCCAGGAAATACTACCGTGCCACCTTAAGGGGGATATATATTTTTACACTAAATCAATAAAGGAATTTTTTTTACCTATGCAATTTGTAAGTTTATCAATACAAAGTTGATTAAGGGCAACTATGATAAAAACAAGCCTTAAATATCACCCCTGAGAGTAAAAATTGCTGATTCAGCAAATTTTGCCTGATCTGTAGGTAATAATGTAAAAATTTACCTAGAAAGTAGAAATTCATTGTTTTTATGTAACTTGCACTACATTTTTAATTATAAATGCTCTCTTTGACTTTTCACAGAGTCTGACACATGTGCAACCACTGAAATTTGAGACACGACATTCTTCGGTTGCATGTACATCCTATTATTTTCACTGAAATAAATAAATTGCATAATTTCTTATTTTTTTCAACACAAGTACAGCTATACTAGTTTTCTTGAGGTTAAATTTGTAGGTCTGATGTAACATGACACCAGTTGGAGCTTTTGGGGAACTAATAAGTGGTGAAGGGGTCCTTACTTATTCATTAAGCTCTCATACTGGTCTGAAATAGAGATAGAAATAGGGGTTTCTTTACATTGAATAGACCTTATTTTTGACCAAGAATGTATTTATGATGTTATATCAGCAAGATTAAATGGTTTATTCATCCTCCATGCAAATACCATTAGTTGTTAAGATTTTCTGACAGTGAAAAGCACAATAAAGGCAAATTGATTATGTAAGGGGACATAATTTAACTTAATGCATACATGAGAAATAGACAAACAGTCAACTTAGAGATGTGTTCTAGTACATGTATTGTCAAACAGATTTTGGAATAATAGTTAACTGCAATCTAAAGACTCTTGTTGTATTAACCTCATAATCTGGAAATGTTTAAAGTAATATAAGGCATGCTGTAAAATGTGGAATGGACTTTAATTCCAGTTTTCATGATTTGGTGCTAAAAATGTTTCTTTCAGTCAGATTAACCATAACAATGCATAAACAGAGTTGGCAATCCACTAATTCCTCCTGAATCACCATGTTTGACTTCTGTGTTGATTTGAAACATCATATATTTGGGTTTTGTTCACTCCTTAAGATAAAATGGGAAGATGAAAAAAAAGTGAAAATCTGCCAGATGGGGTAGGGATGGAATGTTTCATTTTTTTTTGGTAAGAAATGAGTGCAGACTGGTATTCTTTATTGTAATATTTTCCAAAATAAGAAGTCTATGCATCATAGGTGTCATGACTGGTTTCAAGTTTGTTATGTCTTGGTTAAGGTGGCACGGTAGTATTTGCTTTCCAGAATTTAGGTTGCTCTTTTGTGTACCCTACTTAGGTAAATGTATCTAAACAGTGTGATTGGACAAAAAATACAGTATCAACTGAACATACTTTCCCAAACTGAGTGATGAATCAGGCGTAGAAAAATATGAAATAATTTTACATACAGATGAAAATGATTTTTTATCGAATCTTTCTTTTAACTGGAGATATGTTTCATTTATAATATGTACATAGTATGTTTTTAGTAGCACACATATTTTTTCATTTCAGTAATTATATTTTTACATGGTAATATTCCTTTTTCATCTTTTGAATACGTTTTCAAAGTTTTAACTTAGATTTGATAATTTTTAATAGCAATCTTATTTTAGACTTTTTTGGTTATTTTATTTTACCAACTTTATTCAGTATAATTTTATTTTACCAACTTTATTCAGTATAATTTTATTTTGATTCATTGATATATATATATTCCACTTTTTTGTAAAAATTTCCACATTATTAATCCTTTTATCCAGAAAAGTTTTAACACTTAAATATTTATTTTGTGTGTTCATGTTTTATATTTTTATCACTGTCTGTGTGTATATTTCGTTTAACATGTGATGTAAAGCGCTTTGAGTAATATTGTTTTAGATTTAGCGCTATAGAAAAATTGTAATAATAATAATAATGAATGAGATATTTTTTAAATTTTGCATTCACTGCACCATAAAAGACCGAAAAGTATTAGTGGCCTTAGGATTTTAAAAATAGCAAAAGTAAACGGTCATGATACATATTCAAATTCATTTCTGAATGGTAAAATGAAAGTACTTCAGTTAACTGTGAATGTAGAATTTTTTGCAGTGTTAGAAAGTGGTGAAAATTCTAAAAAGGCTATCATTATCCCTTATGGCCCAGGAAATACTACCGTGCCACCTATAGGGAAAACGGTACATATTATTCTGCCATAGGCGACAATACTAGCATTTTCTAAATTTACCAGTTCTTATAATAAAAACCTGGATAAAACAGTTATGTGTGGTGTTAGTACTTTATTACTGTATTCTGAAAATTGAAGCCAAATAGTATCATAACCAATTTCAAACGGAGCTTGTTTATGTTATCCATGCTCACCGTCAATTTGAACCAAATATATGAAATTTTGGAAGCCTATTCGAATTATTCTCTAGAACATATTTCAATAGGTTTTAAAATTTATATTGTAAATTTACACACTGCAGTTATTCATAGATAAATAAACAAATATATTGTACCATTACATCCAATCACAGCGCTCCTAAGTTGATTTCCTTCACCTGTCTTGAGTACACAAAAGGCCAACCTAATGCTGTTGAAATGTAATACTACCGTTTTTCCTATAGTTTTGATGTGTGTCGTCTAAACATAATTATTATCCATTGGATTTAACGATTTTATATGGTGAGTTTACTATTTAAGTTTTCTTTTTGTATATACTGATCTTTTTTTTGTCGAAATGTATATATATGTAATGCGCAAGTAATTAAAAGTTGACATGTTTAAATTGGAACACTCATCCGAAATTATACATTTTTTCCACATTATCCAGAAACGTACGGATACCTAGCAAATCTTTCTATCTTTTGTAAATACACATTTTAAAATATAAAAAATGCAATATAATTTACATGTGGTGACTCATGCATGGCTGAACAAGTTTTGAAACATTGAACATGCATGGGGAAGGTCTAAAACGCGGAAGTAAAACATTTGAATATTGAGAAGGATATTATAGTTAATATTTATCTAAAATCAAAGTATGCTGAATCTTCAATTTTGTACCCTGTTACTAAATGTTCAAGGCTTATAATGTCTTTTTCAATACCTAGGGATTTCATTAATTTCATTACTATTTTAAGAAAGTCATTATTATATGAGCAATTGACAAACAAATGTTCATAGTCTTCCTTTGTTTTACAATGCTTAAATTCTAAGGCTTTTCTACCTAAGGCATTGATCAACTTAGCTGCATTTGGCAAAAATTTTCAACTTTGTACTTGTTTGAGTTTATAAATATTTTTGATTTGAGCGTCACTGATGAGTCTTATTTTGACGAAACGCGCGTCTGGCGTACTAAATTATAATCCTGGTACCTTTGATAACTATTAGGAATTTTGGTTCTCAGTGCTCTTCAACTTCGTACTTTATTTGGCATTTTAAACTTTTTTGGATTCGAGCGTCACCAATGAGTCTTTAGTAGATGAAACGCGCGTCTGGCGTATATACTAAATTTAGTCCTGGTACCTATGATGAGTTTATTTACATAAGTTGTCTTCAGTAATTTTTCACTTTTTTAATAGTTCATTTCTTGGAAGTATGTGGTGGATAAGTTTCCATCTAAATATTATCAATCTATTATCAGTAAGATATTGAAAAATAAAAACAAAAGTATTTTTCAATTTAGAATTTAAATGTTTATCAAATATTTTTTCCCACATAAGAAAACCATTTGGTTTATCACAACTATCTTTCAGTGTGAATATTTTATAGAGTTCTTTTGTACTTATTAAGGGAGTAATTGCTTGTGGATAATTTTTAAATAATTTATAACCTAAACTTAAGTTTTGAATGAATCTTCAGTGCAAAGAATTGTTTTCCAATCAAATGGTATTGCTTTTTTTAACATATATAATTGCCTTATCCAATTTTGTTTATTTTTAAGTTTAGTTGAAATGATAGTTTCAGAGATATTGCCCTGTTCATCAATTACATCATTTATATATATATATATCACTTTTTATCCAATCTTCAAAGTTTAAACATTTTCTATTAAACCGGATATTATCATTTCCCCATAAAATTTATTTTCTTATTTCAAGAAAAAATTGAGATATTTTGTATTACCTCCCTTAACAATTATCCAATCTTTAATCAGTTGTTTATAGAAGTCCGGTAAATATTGTTACTTACTTTTATCAATGTCGTTTATATTCTTTAAATTCATTTTAAATACAAGAAGATTTTTTCCAAATTTGTTAAAGTAAAATTTGGGAATAATTGTCCAGTTGTCATTTTTATTTTCACTTAATTTAAGAATCCAGTTGAAATGCAGTGATTTTATATAAGCATCAATATCTGTCATTTTAAGTCCTCCTTCCAGAAAATCATTTGAAAGTGTTAATCTTTTTAATCCATCTCTTTTGCCTTTCCAAATGACATTGAATATTAAAGTTTTAAAGTCTTGCAATATTTCATTGTTAGCTTTATTTAAAGTAAGTTCAACAGGATAAATTTCTTTAGTGTACCTACTGAAGTCGTCATTATTGAGAGCCAATATATCATTCAAATATCTAAAAGTATTGTTAAATTTTTGTATCAAATGTTGTTTCGATGGGTCTTTGCTAATTTTAGTCATAAATAGTAACTCATAACAATACAAAAAAACAGGTCTGCAATAAGTGGTGCACAGTTAGTCCCTATTAGAATTCCAATAACTTGACGATATACGGAATCTCCAAAGCGAACGAAAATGTTATCAAGTAAAAATCCAAGCGCATATGTAGTATCAAAGCATGTCCAATTGACATATTTCTGTTGTTTATTGCTACTAAAAATGACCTAACAGAGTTTGAACATATGTACTCGCATTCTAACTTTTTAAATGCCCAGTTAATTAGGGATGTGATTCTTTTCTTAATAAGAATATGAGGCAAAGTGGTATATGGGGAAAATCCAAACTTTTAACAGATTCAAAATCACCAATATATGAATGCAATTTATCAAGTACTTCCAACGAGTTTTTGACACTCCAAAAGTAATTAATTCCACTATTTTCAAAGGCCTTATTTGCACAATTTATTATCAGTTTTTTTTTTTATTGTACCAAGTGTACTAGTAAGTAAAGCGAAACAATTTAGTAGTGGAACAATGGCTTGAAGATGAAATAAATCTATATTTGTAAGTCTTTTTGTGTAGCTTCGGAAGCCAGTACATAGTTGGGACTTTCATTGTATTTGGTTCTGCTTGTAAAGAAGTAGCTAAAAGTTTGTGTTTGTTATATATGTCGTTTTCTGAAAATGAAGTCAGTTGGAATGTTGGTGAATTGGTGATTTCCTTTTGCAGAACCTCTGTATAAAATTAACGTCAAACAATAATGATATTATTAGCAGTTTTATCAAACGGGACAAAAACAAATCCCTTGGCTAGTTCTTTTAGTTTATGTTTGATACGCGAAATATGGTTTTTATGGTTGTTGTTAACAGTAAAATTTTCTTCAAAATTTGTATTCGAATATCAACTATCTCCATTACTGAATTAAAAAAGAGGTACGGAGTGAGTCGTGGATGATATTACGACACTCATTCCAATTAATAATCGACGGGGGACGATATTTAGGTCCTTTACTGAGGAATGATTTTAACTCTCGGTCGCGAACGATGTTAAGGTCTCCTGTTATGACATGGGAAATGGGGCCATAGGTATATTCGGAATTTTTGCAATAACACGACATAGGTGTATTTTCAATGATATTTACATCTTTACACAATTGGCTATAATCAAACACATATTTTCGGGTAGATTTCTTAAATTAGTATCAAGATGTCTTGTGTGCAATTATTTTCTAATATATCCTACTTTAATTTCCATGCCATTATGTACAAATACAAAAAAAATATATATGATTTTGAGACAATGGGTGAGTGATAAAAAAAAATATTTCAACTAGAAAAATTTACATCCAATATGTCATTTTTCTTTCCAAATTTCTTAGATATGTATTTTTTCAATCATTTTTAATTAAAAAGTTAATATGCCTTTTAAAAAAATCACAAATTTACAAAATTGACAGCATGATAAATTTGACACTAAAAGCATCAAAATATGATAAGACTTTCTTATACTAGCACCTACCTATAGTTTTTGTAAGTTGAATTTTTTCAGATTGGTCCATTTCATCGTTTTTGAAAGTATGAAAAAAATTAGTTGTGAAAATGTGATTTTTTCTCTCACAATAATTGACCAAAATGTGAAATTGATGAAAAATATTAAAATCATCAAAAGTTTGGTTTAAATGATAATTTTAATTAGATTGATACCTTTCCTGAACCTATAAAATTGGTTTTGCTTCGAAAACAAGTAAGGAAGTATTAATAGCAAAAATGCTTCCAAAAATGTTGACGTTCAGCTCTGACATTAAATCTATTTAAAACTTATAGTGACATTAGAAATTTTAAAACTTAAAATGACATTAAAAAAGCATTGCTATCATATTTTAAAAGTATCGCATCCATATTATTAGTTACATGGTGTTAATGACCTAATACAATATATATGGGGTCAGCAAATTACAAATGGGGTGAGAGCTAAGCTTCAATTCCCATATAGAATAAACTGACCGCATATATTTCGTACTATGTCACTAGCACACCGTGTAACGAATTTATCTTACCGACAATCTTCTCATGTAATATTTTGACTTTCGGCCTTTCAAAGTGGTCAAGTCTTCAACACTAAGTATTAAAATCCTGCTTCCATATATTTGTCTTTACAGAAAATAAATGCCAATGCTCTTTATCTTTACATTTATTTTATGATTTTTTTTCAATAGTTCATTTCATGTAACATTTTCTTCGTCTGTTGAATCCTTTTATATTCTTTTTTTTTATTTGAAAGGTAAGTAACTGCGTTATGCAAACAAAAACAACTTGTAAGTTTTGTGTTTTCAACCTTTCATCATTGTTTTCTTCGTCTGTTGAATCCTTGACCGTGTTGTATTTATAAAGGGTTGTGGCATCTTTTTTGTTGTGAAAGAGAAACCCCCGTAACTTACCATATATGGTTACTTACCCTTTAACCTTTAGGACACCCTATATCAAATATACATAGTCACCTCGTGTAGTACTTTAACCAATCTTATCTCTGTAGGAGGTAAGATAAGTTATTAGTTAAATGGTGTGGTAGTGACCTTATACGATATATGGGGTCAGATGTGGTTAGAGCGGAACCCGAATCCCCATATGAAATTTACTGACCCCATATATCTAGTATTAGGTCACTAGCACACCATGTAACGAATTTATCTTATCGGCTATCTTCAAATGTTGTATTTTGACTAGCGGCCAATCAAAGAGATCAAGTCTTCAATATTTAGTATTAAGATGATATAGTTCCATTTTACAAATGCCAATGATAACAGATTTTGAGCTTTGAATGACTGTATGGATTCAATTTATTTCAATCGTGTTTTACATGTATTTATTTCTCCGTCTGTTGCATCCTTTCAGATTTCTTTTTTTCTCTTTTGTTTTGAAAGGGAAGTAACTCCGTTATGCCAACAGTACCAACTTTAACAGCTTTAATTATGTTTTATGTACTTATATCAAGCTTTAATTGTCAATTTCGTCGTCTGTTAAATCCTTTCAGATTTTCCCTCAACACCGTGTTGATTTTAAAGGGTTGTGGTATCCTTTTTGTTTTGAAAGGGAAGTAGCTCCTTACTAACATTATATGGTTGCTAACCCTATATGGTAACTAACCATGTGCCACCTTATATCAAATATACATAGTCACCACGTAAAGTCCATTAACCAATCATATCCCGATAAATCTATTGGAGGTAAGATAAAAAAAAATAGTATAAAACTAGAAACACTTATGAACCGCATCAACACACGACAACTTCTAAACATCAGGTTCCAGACTTAATTACTGTTTGCATTTGAACAATATGTTTAAAATTGGTATTTTATACGTTTTATATAAACCAGACATAGGGAATTGATTTTTAAAAATAATTAACATACAGTTATTGATCGAAAACAACTTTTCCTGCATGCAGTGTCTGCATATTTACAATTTCATATGAGACAATATTGCTATTCAATTTAAGAAACGATTTGATCGATTGGCTTCTTCCATAGACTGATGCTAGTTTAAATCTTAAAAAAACAAATTGTGAACGCGAACTGTGTTGTAAAACAATATTACAAATTCCAGGAAATGTATTACAATTTGGATTATGTTTCACCATATGCAGTTACCTCAACTACTGGACCTCTCGTTAATTCAGGAAATTTTTGAACCAATGCATGCGTATCTATAACATTGAAATTTCGAGAAACTTGTTTTGTTTTTGAAAGCTTTTTGATTTAGAGGAAAGTTTTTCTACATGTAGGTACAAGATGAGATGGATACTTATATGACCGTTAACTAACTTTAGTAAAAGGTAGTTAAATGAACATGTTTTGTTATTTTTGTAGGTTTTATAACTTTTTCATATCGTTAACTGTTCCAAACATTTTAATTTTTGCCCTGCAATTTGGAAATTTCTCACAGTGTTGATGTTGTGGGCGTTTGTCTTTTGTATGAAATTTTTCTTAATTATTTTTCAAAGTCCCTGAAATAAATCAGTGAATCCTTAAACAAAATCTTAATTATTTCGGGGATTTTCTTTGTATAAGGTTATGAATTTATGAGATATAAACATCGGTAAACTGATGTTGACTCTAATTACTACAAAGTTATCTGCAGTTTTTGAAACAATAAACTATTACAATGAATCATTTTTCTAATTTAACAGGTCATGATGCAAACAAGTGATAGAACGAGATATGCTATAGCCGCAATGACTGTGAAGGAGCTCCATCCCAAAATGATGCGAAAACTTGCTTGTGTGCACATAAATGCAGCAAAGCTATATGAGATGATAGAAAGTAACACACATGGCATTCGATCATATCTAAACAGAACGGAAATGGACGTGGTTTCCACCTTACTTCAGTCTGGTTACGACATGTTTGATGAATCATTAATGTACAAAATGATAAGTTACTTCACTATAGTTCAACGGCCATCGAATAATTGGGGAACTTCACCTACAGGTCCACATCAGACGACATTAGGCGATGACATTGAAAGATTAAGGAAGAGAAGGAATGCTTTAGTGCATTCACCTTCACCGATATTGTCTCAGAGAACATTTGAAGAATTCTTTGATGAACTTCATGAAATAGCTCTACGCTTTGATAGACATCTTCATCAGTCGACACACATAAATCGATTTCAAGATGAAGTAAACATTAAAAAAAATCAAAGTCCTGACCAAGAAACAAAAGCGAAATACATAGAAGCTTTAGAGAATGTTCTTGATTTGAAAAGTAAGTATAGTCAAAATATTTACTTGATTGTATCATGAAATTTTTACTGCAAAACAAAATCAAAACAACAGAAAGAAAAAAATATGGGCAAGGTAAACAGTTGCATCTTAGCATTATTACAGCCACAACAAATACATATTTCTTGGCAACTTCACAAATCAGTTTTTTTTTTAATGAATGGCTGTTATTTATTTTGACTTTATTGAACCATAAAATTAATTTTTGACTCTTCACATTGAATAATCCGCGAAGCGGATTATGTTAAATGTGAAGAGTCAAAAATTAATTTTATGGTTCAATAAATTCAAAATAAATTATTGCCATTCATTATAAATAAATTTCTATCAAAAATAAGGCTCAAAGATATATATTAATACGAATAACAACGTACACAGGATGTTTGCGTATGAATACACAAAGTTAGAGTGGGCGTGTTGCCATAAAAATTGATAACATTGAAAATAAAGCCAATTATTTTAACCAATCAGAAGACAGTAAATACACCAAATTTATTTATCAATTGATGCTTACAAGGAATTCGATTGGATACAATTATTATTGTTGCATCTTTACCAGGTTATATACCTGTTTTATGTTTAAATTTGTCTTACGTGTATTAACATGAAATTTTGTTAGTCAACAATAATATTTTAAAAGACGTATGCTGTGGTAGTGCTTTTTTCGTCATTTTCACTGGTATTAAAGAGATAATCGTAACTAAAATAACGACTATCGCAATATGGCGACGACAGATATAGGTAAAATATTTACAGTCCTTTTTCTCAAATGTAGCATGTTTTTGTCACTAGTTACTCAGCTGCAAGATTTTTCTATACCATTACATCATATTTGAAACGTAAAGGTGCACCGGAATTGTCTAAGCGCTTTGAAAATTGCCGTTGAAAAATTCAGGATGATAATCGTAACTCGGGAGAAAGATAATCGTAATTATGGTATTAAAAAATTAGAAGATAATCGTAACTGAATAGTGTTTTATTGATATTGACACTAAAAACGTGTATCCGATAGCATATGATGAAATTATGGTGATGAACTAATCACGTTTCAACATCTATTTCAATTATTATTAATATATGCACAAAAAGAAATGTCATAAGATGGTGTAACGTGATTAATTCATCACCATAATTTCATCAAATGCTATCAGATCTACGTTTTTAGTGTCCAGTTTTTAGTATCCAGTTACGATTAAATTCTCATTTTTTAATACCATAATAACGATTATCTTTTTTCCGAGTTACGCTTATCATCCCGAATTTTTCAACGGCAATTTTCAAAGCGCTTAGACAATTCCAGTGCACCGTTACGATTCAAATATGATGTAATGGTATAGAAAAACCATGCAGCTGAGTTACTATTCACAATTACATCCCAGCTCCTTTGTTCTAACAGAGGTGATCTTTGTCGGATCACCCCTACCAGAACACCCCAGTTTGAGTTTCTTTGTTATTCCTGCTTTCATTTGTTCTGTAACATTTTGGCGGGAATGTCAAATCCACCATAAAACTTATAATTAATTATAAGGAAAAGACTAGCTATCAAAATTCACATAGAAAAAATCCAGTGTATACGCTGGGTTTCGAGCTCAAGACCTTTGGCAAATCAAGCCACGACACAAACCACTAAACCAGGACAACTGGATACGAATTATCAATAATTTAACATACTTAAAGGAAGCAAGATATTTTTACAAGTGGGGTGAGTTGGCTGACCTTTATTCAGTGGGGGTTTAAACCCTTTTCGTTAATAAGTGAGTTGTCAGACTGATTGTTCAATTTGATTTTACACTTTCTCAAAAGTGGGGCGAGTCGGACAAAAAGAGTGGGGGGATTTTTTGTATAAATTGGCGATAAAGTGTGGGCCGATTGACCAGGGGGCGAGTTGGCATTGTTTGATATCAATTCATCATGTTCGGGGGTCATTAAGGGTATACATCATATAGTAATATATAAGTATATTATTATGGTTGTGTTTCATGAATTGTAAATGGTTTTTCGTCTAATCTAAAACAGCTGGGATGTAAAATAGTTATCCCACTCGGACTTGATGTGTCAGTGTTAGATCACCCTCTGGCCTCCGGCCATCGGAGCGATCTTACACTTACACACCAAGATCGGCTTGGTATGGGTTTAAAACACATTTTATATGTCCATAATATTTTCAAAAGTATAAATATGAAGATAACAAAAGAGTTTTTTTTTCAATAGAGGGTCCCCAAAAAAAAGGATTCATACCCTTAATAATTCGCTACCGAAAAATATTATTACAAAAATCTGGATAAACACAATTGTCTCAATAAACAGAGGTGCTAGCAATGTTGATATTGTCATTAGTGTGAGAGAAACAAACATAGGTAAGTCGGAATAGATAAATTATTATCTTTATCACTGGCAAAAAAAATGCCCAATAGTGCAACAATTCATTATTAAAGCATTCTGCAAAGATCTAGTAGTGTATCAAGTGTATAACCATGAAAGGTTGCAGATGTGGAACTGGTAAACCGAAGTCTCATTGATCATTGTGACAATTACAATTTACAGTATATAGATCATAGTAAGTATTTTCATGCTAACTATGGCTATGTCAAAACGTTTTTATTCTGATGAATTGGTATAAAAAGATATTTTTACATTAAGTTACTCAATATGTTAACATTCTACATATTTTCATCTGACAATGATTGCTGTCAATTCTATGATGAACGAGGTCATGACCTGAACACATGTAGGCATGGTAACCCTGTGTCTTGTTTTTCTTGTTAATCGGTCATATTGATATATTGTGTCATTTGAAGATGAAGATATATCCATTTCATCCTATTTTTTTTATGTTTTAAGAGGTAAAACTCACTTAAACTGATTTGATGTAAACATATAATGTGTTACAACTGTAATACTTATAAGCGTGTCTGTCCAAAAATAGCAAGCTTTACTATTTATCTAAGGAAAAAAAATAATAACCAAACTTCTATAAATGGAAGGGAAACGTAAAGAATCAAATATTTTGATAACTAGTTAAAATGATTTCAACACAATTTTTATCACCGATGTGCTGGAAATTTAACAGCTATTTACGCTGATACTGTAAATGTTACAAAAACTGCTTTATATGTTTCTTATTAAAATAATGACGTTATTAATTTACACTGTACTAGTTTAACCCCTGAGGCAATATCTTCTGTTTATTTTGCGTTCTCTGTTTTCGATTTGGTAACGTGTATTAGTAACAGCATGTTCATTTGCGTTCTCAAATAATAATTGTTATGAATTTAAACATACACAAGAAATAGCTGAAGAAAAACTAGGGTATTTAGATATGCATTATGTGTTCACAAAATGTCAACATACATGAAGACAAGACAGATGTTTAATGTTCTCTGGAAATCCAGATTGTTCTTATTTTTGGAAAGTGAAAAAAGAGAAGTTTGAAGGTAAAAAATATTTTCACTTTGAAAATATCATTTTTTTTTAAGTAGAAATTTTACGTTAATGAAATACAATAATAACATTGATTTTCAGTTTAAGATAAAAAAAAAAAAAGATATAAGATAAATATAATTAAAATTCAAAGTACAAAGTTAAAATTTAAACAAATAAATGAAAGAATGACTGTTGACATATCGAAAACAAGTGAAACTGCGAGCTACTGCTCACTGATGATACCCCCGCCGCAAGTGGATAATATTAATAGTGTAAAAATATGCAAGTGTTCGGTAAACAGGAAGTTGTCAAGTGATGAATCTGAAAACGCATCACACGGTATAGCTGACTTATATAAATCCTGAAACCAAATTTCAGAAATCCTTGTATTGTGGTTCTTGAGAAAAATGTAACAAAAATTTTCAACTTGGCTATCATGTGTAAATTCATAAAAGTGTTCGGTAAACAGGAAGTTGTCAAGTGATGAATCTGAAAACGCATCACACGGTATAGCTGACTTATATAAATCCTGAAACCAAATTTCAGAAATCCTTGTATTGTAGTTCCTGAGAAAAATGTGACGAAAATTTTCAACTTGGCTATCATGTGTAAAATCATACAAGTGTTCGGTAAACAGGAAGTTGTCGAGTGATGAATCTGAAAACGCATCACATGGTATGGCTGACATATATAAATGTTGATACCAAATTACAGAAAGGGTGGATGTGTAGTTCCTGAGAAAAATGTGACGAAAGTTTCATGGGACGGACTGACGGACTGACGGACTGACGGACTGACAGACAGAGGTAAAACAGTATACCCCCCCCCTTTTTAAAGCGGGGGTATAATAAGAAGATGTTGTATGAAATGGCCAATGAAACAACTCTCCAAAAGAGACCAAAATGACACAGAAATTAACCACGATAGGACATTGTTCATTCTTATACAATGAATAAAACCTCTATTACATAGTCATCTATAAAAAGCCCAGAAATGATAAATGTTTAACGCCACAACCGAGTAAATAAAGGCAACAGTACTATACCGCTGTTTAAAATTCATAAATCGATAGAGAAAAAACAAATCCGAGTTAGTAACTAAAACTGAGGGAAACGTATCAAATATAAGAGAATAACCAATAGCCTAATTTTTGTACAAAATAATGAACAAAATACAAATATTATATGTAGCAACAAACGATAGCCATTACATTGCGAACTCCCTACTTCGGACGGGCACATAAATAATGTGAAAGAGTAAGCCTAGTTTGATGGCACCTACCCTTTCCTCACTTGGACTTAGAGTAGTGCTGTTATTATTCCTTAACAAAATTAATTTCAAACATACAAAAAGAAATACAAAATATTAATTTATTGCCAACAAAGGAAGAAAAAAAAAAGATTTACCTGATTTTTTAACTGGGAAACTCAGTTTACCTGCACAAATTATGATTACTGTTTGTTTTGACTACACTAAATTTTGATAAGACATTATTCCTTGATGCTACATTATTTTTACCTGAAATTCGTCGGCAGATCAAAAGGTGTTTCAACTTAAGGTATAAACAATCTTTATCATGTTGAATATACAGACCCCATGCTTAATAAATTAGTTCATTATTTCAGTTGAAAAATAATAAACCCTAGCCGTCAGTCACAATCCAGGCATAAGTTAATTTGGTGATTCTAATATAGATTTTTTTAAACAAAAACAAAAAAACAACCACTACAATTAAGTTTATCAGAAACTTTTAATCTCAACCAAATAATCTTTGAAGAACCCATCTGATTCCTTAAAGCTGTTTTGTGTACTGTCCTGAATTAAAGGCGCACTAGCTGTCAAATTCATGTCCACCGATTTTAATAAAATTTTCATATTTGATTTATAACAATGTAAAACATTTATCCAAACTATTAAAGTCTAAAATAATCAATAAACAGGGCACAGGGCACGGGCATGACAATACTAGCTTCGTTTCCTATTCATTTTAGTCTAGACGCAATCTAATTAATTATCGAGTTGACCTCTAAAGTCATCCGATGACCATATAAGCGATGTAAACATAACTACAGATACAAATAGATTGCTTGAGCAAACTCGTGCTGTTGGATTTTTCTATGTCTATTTAATTTCATACTATAGATGAAAAATAAGTGTTTGTAAAACGTTTTTACCTGTTTAAGAATTATTTTTTGTGGAACGAATCATTCAATCAAATGATTTATCTTGGTTTCACTTTCAATGTTGACATTTTTTCGTTTAAATAACTATACTCATACAATTCACGTGTTATCCATCTGAAGCTAAGGGGTTACATTGAAGTTCAGTAGCATACTGATTCAATTAATGCGATTCTTTAGTTGCAAGTGAATGCTTCATAATCAATATTTTTAGCTTATTTTGACAAAAGAAAACCATAATGGCTTTTAAAAGCCAATTATTATTTCACTATTTGCATTTTATTACTGAACGAGGAAACAACATAATAAATCAGATTTTTAAATATCTCGTACCTAGTGCCCCATTACTTATACTGATTTGTGGTTATTCTGGGTTTTAAACGTGTCGAAATGAACTATTTTATTATTTATTTATGTATTTATTTTGGGTGTTTTTGCGTTTATTTGTGATGTGTGCCCGTCATATAAGTTTGTCAATTTAGCTGTATATCTAACATTGTCATAAAGCGTGGAGGTTTGGCTAGCCACAAAATCAGGTTCAACTCACCATTTCTTTCTTAAATATCATGTACCAAATCCGGAATATGCCGGCTGTTATCTTAAAGTTCGTTTCTATGTATGTTGCATTGTCGTTTGGTTTTTTGTTGCACCTGAGTGTTATGATGTTTCGTTGTTTTCCTCTTATATGTGACGTGTTTCCCACGGTTTTAGTTTGTTACCCGGATTTGATTTCTTTCAATCGATTTATGACTTCTGAACAGCTCTATATTACCGTTGCCTTTATTTTTATCACCTGTAAGGATTTGATACTAAATCCCATGATGGCAAATTTTGAATAAGTGATCATTACCTAGTATGTGCAACTAATGAAAGACAAAACTGTCATACAACTTTTAAAAAAACCCACATTTATACTACCATTTCTTAAAGATACTTCAGTTAATTAGATATTGTACATTTTCCTAAGAATGAACATAAAAGTCAATTAAATACATATATTCAGATGTGGCAGGCCATATTGAACAGACTCTTTGATTAACGTCATGCAACGTGAATGGTTTACACATGTAGTTATATTTGGCAGAAAAATGTCAGAGAAATACCATTAACTTTGAATGCGGTCTGAGTTTAAAAAGGAAACAGGAACAAACACATGTTTGTTGAATCTTTCAAACATAGAACAAAAGCATAACAGGATTTGCGGAAATGTATGAACAGTTGAAACCTATTCCGGAAAGAAACACTACTAGAGCATCGAAATAAAGATAGTATTCAATGAAAGTCTAAATGAAATTTGTAATGTTGTTACGTCTCGTGTTTTAAAAATTTGTCAACTAGTACATCTGTCAGCAATACTCTATTGTGCAAAATTAACTCAATCTGTACAAGAGGTTTTCAATAATTTGAAATAAGTATAATCTAAATACAACCAATCACAATAAATATCATGTGATGAAGTCATCAGACTTTACCTTAATAAATCCACCTGCTATTCATAGAACCAAAGACCTTAAAATTAAGTGGTCAATTATACTGTCATCTTTCTCTTAGATTTCTAACATGATGATATGTACAAGAAAATTGGACAATGTAGCAAATTTACCTGACGATATCGGGATATTGGTATTTAGTAGGATCTTAACATGTACTAGTAATTTGTTTAAAACCGGTTTTGATCAAAATAAATGAAGAAATGTCGAAATTTTCAGGACTTAATTCAACCTGTATTTGGGTGAAATGATGCAAGCATACGGTTTTTATTGGGTCCTACACTTTAAGAAGCGAATTATCTTTAAATACTTTATTAAAATATTGTGTTTAAACGTTAATTATGAGCTATGAAAGTCAAGTGGTTTGTTCATTTTTCTGAGGAAGTTTTAAAAAATTGCAAAGAAATATTTTTACAGTGGGTTAGTTTTCAATAGTTTCACTATCCTATAGATTAACAACTTTTGGTTATATCTATAATTTAGAATCATTATTGAAGGTGGAGCCCGAATGCACCGTTAATTAATTATATTGAAGTGCCATTTGTATGCAAGAGTGACATTCCTTTGTATTATGTGCCGAATCGAAAAAGTTATGGGAATATTGTCTCCCTTTAACAAGTTTATTATTTTATAATTAAGTTAAGGTTTCTGATATAATTTTTGAAATCACAAAATGTATTTATTTAATATATTCAAGTTTTTGTTATTGGTTTATCAAAAAATATTGATGTACTAATATACTTTCATAAATTTGAAACGTTTAAAATGATTACATACCAATATAAAGAACCGTTCATCATTTTTGAAAAAAAAACAATAAATGTAGATCGAATTATTTTTTCATTCATCATTCATCAACACAGTCACGTCTCAGTCCTTACAGCTGAACGGACGTGCTGGGTCAGCTCTCCTTTACCCGCTATCTTCGATGAGGGTTTATTGCTAGATGGTCAACGACATACTACTAAGATGACAGAAACCAATCCATGCCGTACAGAGAGACGTAGTAGTTGGCGTACCCGCGTTAACATGCACTCCAAAACCATTGTATATTATGGGGAGTGTCATGCCGATTAACGTCCGAGGGCTGTATCCTAGGCTGTTGGGTGATACGACCTTCATTTCACTGCCTCACGGCTTTGGTCCTGATAATGCTTCCTGTCATCTTTAGAACTACGTCCACGATTCATCTACCAGTACTCCATCATCGAGGTTAGCGGGCTGCCAAGCTGACCAAACTGGCCCTGAAAGCAGCCGTTGTGAAGTAGAGAAAACAACAAAATAGTCAAAAAGTAAAAAACAACTCACCAAAACCAAGATGGCGGCCTCCATTCGGCGTCCTTTGCTACCTGTTCCTGACCCACGGCACAAAATATTCAAACGCTCACCAATCGCCTTCGGGTACCGAGCCGACCGTGCGAGGGCTGAAAAGCCAGTCAAGGTCGTTAAACACTTCCATATATATATCGAATTATTTATCTCCCCTTCATTATAGATTGATTGGGAAATCAACCAGAGTTATCTAATATAAATCACAGAGAGGGACTAGCAAGCAATTTTTAATTGTAGCTTATTTAACGTTAAATTTCCCACTATAAACGAATGTTATTTACACAAATATAAGGACTTTGTTAGCTAAATCTACAAATTTTATAAGAAATTATGAATTTTTATTACAATAGATTAATATGCTAGACAATGTCATAAATATTTCTCATCTTTCTCTTAGATTTCTAAGATGATAATGTAAACAAGAAAATTGCACAATGTCATAAAAAAATCACTAGTATCCAATGATTTTGAAGATGGGGCAAAATTCATAGCAAAATAAATCATAGATTATTTTCTGTACTTCTGTTACATCAGCTTCTTTATTAGCACGTTTCAAAACATATCTATGATAATTTAAAAAAAAAACTTATCTTTGGCACCCAAAACTTTCTTGGTAAAAGCTACAAAACTTGTTCTTAACTCTCTAATGTCATAGATAAATGAACTAAAATATGAGATACCATGGGACGTTCATAACTCGAGTCAAATAAAACCGATCACGCCTTGGCACACACCGGTTCAATAGGTGGAGGAATTTCCTTTAGCGAAAAAATTATTAAGCTAAATATCTCTTTACTTTTATTCCTAGTTATATGTCTCTATTATAAAGGATTAATCTTTTTTAAAAAGAGAAAAAAGAGAAGATTTTTATTCCAGGACCCCCCTGGATTGCCCAGTGGCGGATCATGAGGGGTCGGACCCTCTTTTATTTGAACGATCAATGTATTTGAATGGTTGCAGCTACCTTTTTCTCCTTTAAATAAATGGCTGTATTCGATCTGGTTGCCCTATATATTCAATTTGTATTTTTGTATGTTGATCATGTCTGGTCGTCGGGTTGTTTATCTAGACACACCTTCCCTAAGTATGTGCGAAAATAAATGTTTATTCTCGAGAAGAGGGGATGGCTTTTGTTTTATAAAACCGGAAGATATGAAATGCTTGTACAGTTATGATAACGTTTATGTAACAGTTACAGGTGTCACGTGTATATCGGGTAAGTGTGTCTATTTCTATTTTAGAATGAGTCCGTCACAAGTTTGATACTGGATCCAAAATGTTCTATTTATAAAATATATAACAAATACATGTAATATTTATTCATATATTATCATCAATTGACCAAAATATGAACAACTGATTTTTGCAATCTCCAAAAGATATCTATAAACTATTCTACTTTTTAAATATATGATACACTGGTACAAACTTGCCCTCCAGGTACAATAATGTACCCTACATGTTTACATACTTGTCTTTGTTCTGTTGGTACACTTATGTACTTTAAAAGGTGGTAACACAGAATCACACTTATCCTATACGGTACAATATGGCTCAGCTTGTAAACGTACAAGTCCATATTTATAACAGGCACCAACCTGTTCTTTATTACTTGTGTAATAATAACTATACATCTAATATATAAGAGACAGCGATCTCGTATATAAATCCGCGTACCGTACATTGATCTTCTGTCTCATAGACTTATGTCAATCGACCCTGAGCTACGAATATCTCCTGCTTTTATACCCCAATGGTAGCTGTACCATTATTCAAGGAGGGGTGTTCTTCCAAAGTGTCTCATTAATCGTATTGACAGTTTCCTTTGGAACACCCCTTTACATTTGACCTGACCCAAGGTTTACCCGCGAAACATCCAATTCTTTTCTACATTTATTACAGTACTATATGAATATATAAAAAAAGACTTCTGCCGAACTGTAACCAATACAAACAATCTAGACTTAAATACAAAGTAATCACATAACCCACGCCTCAAAAACACATGTCTAAAACTTACTTGAAACAGCTTTAACATAGAAGTACTATATATACACTTTTTTAATTCAGTTAAATATATAAAATCTATTCAACAATATAATTTTCCATCCATGCTGGTTTTCGCCTTGTACGACGCCCTTCAGGATTCCATTCTTGCATATCTTCCTCATGCAACATTGACTTATGAACAGCAATATCTTGTGAATAAGGAATCTCTTCTAGTTCATTTTAGCAGTATTATTTTCAGGGTTCAATGGACTAAAAGTGTTGTTATCCAGTTCTGTCTGTGTGTTCTTTTTCTGAAGTCTGTCGACATGTATGACTTGTGGTTTCCCTTTGTATCCACAGTCAACTTTATATGTAAGGTCACCATATTTGTCGAGAATTTTAAAAGGACCTTTCCAGAAACTAGTCAGCTTTGAAGGCAGCCCAGTTTTATTTACCGGGAAATAAACGTATAGCTCGTCATCTGTTCGGAGGTTTTGGTATAAAAATGTGAGGTTGTAAAAGTGTCTTTATCTTTGCATTTGCCATTTGATTTTACCTCTAACAAAACTGTGGGAGTGTTTTAACTTCTCCTTAAGTTTCCAAGCCCATGTATGTGCAGGGATGTCTTTAACGGGTGGTGGCATTTCATACATGATGTCTAAAGGAGTTGATAGTTCTCTATTTAACATGAGAATATTTGGAGTTTGTCCAGTCGTCTCGTGTTCTGATGCCCTATATGCCATCATGATAAAATGAATGTATTCATCCCAGTCTCACTGGTTCTGTTTCACAAATGAACTCAACAGTGTTGCAAGAGTCTTATTAAACCTTTCCACCAGACCATCAGATTTCGGGTGATATGGGGTGGTACGTTTCTTCTTAATATTCAAAATACGAAACACCTCTTAATATAACAAACTTTCAAATTGCCTGTCTTGATTTGAGTGTCCCCGATGAGGAACACCAAAATCTCACAATGACTTCTTCAACTATAATATTAGCCACAGTCTTAGCTTCCATATTTGGCATGGCAAAAGATTCCGTCCACTTTGTGTAGTAGTCAGAACCTACCAAGATATATTTGTTACCACTCTCTGTTTCTGGCAACTCACCAAGGATATCTGTAACTATCCTTTCCATTTGCCCATTAGCTTCAACTTAAGCCATTGGAGCTCTTTTGGACTTTTGTGGATTTTTTCGCTTTGCACATTTGTCACATCCGTTTATGTAAGTCCTGACGTCGTTTTGCAACCCAGGCCAATAACATGATAGTCTAATTTTGCCAAAGTTTATGGATACCTAAATGAGCAGAACATTTATCATCATGAGAGAATTGTAAAACCTTTTTGCGTTCTGATAAAGGAATGATTGCCTGCTTTTTTACAATTTTGGTTGCAGGGTCTTCAAATCGTCTGTAAATAAGTCCGTCTCAAAACTTTAAGACGTTCCATTGATTCCAAAGTGATTTCAAGAAAAATCCCTTATCAGAAAAATCTTTGTAATCACGACGTTCGTCTGTTTCTACCCATTTTGTCACTATTTTCAGGACATGATCATTTTTCTGAATTTCTATTAAAGACAGATTATGATGTCCACTGTTATCAACTTTGTCATTACTACCATCAAAACGGATGATAGCATTAACAGTGTCATATTGGTCTCTTTTTTTAAACCGGAATGATAACCGCATTGTTAACAAGGAATGCTACTAAGTACGTCTGCATTCCTATGTTGCACTCCTGGTCGATGTTGAATTTGCATCTCCAATAATCCTAATGTTTCAATCCATCTAGCTATCTGTCCTTCTGGGTTCTTGAAGTTAAGTAACCACTTTAATGATCCGTGATCAGTTCTTACCGTAAATTTCTACCGTATAGGTATGGTCTGAAATGTTTAATAAAACAAACGACAGCAAGCAACTCCTTGCGTGTTACACAGTACCTTCGTTCTGATTTTGAAAGTGTACGACAAGCATAAGCCACAACATGTTTAAGCCCTTCCTTAGATTTCTGAGTCAGGACTGGTGCGTTTATTTATTTACCTTTCAATTGATCAAAAGATTCTTGACATTTTGAAGTCCAAACAAACTTAGATTCTTTCTCTGTAATTTTCTGTAACGGTTTAGCAATGTGGGCAAAGTTTTTGATAAATGTTCTGTAGTACCCACAAATACCTAAAGAGGAACGAACTTCAGTTATATTTGTAAGGGTGGGCCACTTTTTGACAGCCTAAATCTTGTCAGGATCGGTTGATATTCCATCCTCAGAGACAATATGTCATAAGAAACGAACCTTGGTGGTATACAAGGTGCACTTCTTTGCCTTCAGTTTAAAACCAGCCAATTTAAGCCTAGCTAAAACTTCTTGTAAATTGTTAAGCATTCCATCTAGTGTTTTTCAAAAAACGATCATATCGTCAATGTAAATCAGGCATGTTTCCCACTGCAAACCAGCTAGTATGGTTTCCATCAATCGCTCAAATGTTTGTGCAGCGCAACATTACCCAAACGGCATTCCCAAAATTGAAATAAACCCCTTCTTGTTTCAAAGGTTGTTTTGCGTTTGTCATTTTTGGCCAGCTCCACTTGCCAATATCCTGAACAGCAGTTCAAAGTACTATATAGATATAGGAAGATGTGGTGTGAGTGCCAATGAGACAACTCTCCATCCAAATAACAATTTAGGTTAAAGTAGGGCCTTCAACACGGAGCCTTGGCTCACACCGAACAACAAGCTATAAAGGGCCCCAAAATTACTAGTGTAAAACCATTCAAACGGGAAAAACAGCGGTCTAATCTATATAAACAAAACGAGATACACGAATATATTACATAAACAAACGACAACTAATGTACATCAGATTCCTGACTTAGGACAAGTGCAAACATTTGCAGCGGGATTAAACGTTTTAATGGATCCAAACCTTCTCCCTTTTTCTGAAACAATAGAATAACATCACAACATAGAAAAACATACGATAAAATATCAATTGGCAGGCTTAACTCAATCAAAAAACGTATGATTACACAATGAACGAATAAATTTGATCTGCGATATCTGAATACAAATGCACAGTTAATTAAATATTAGAGAAAAACATTCATGACCAAAAAGCTAACAAACAAATTCAAACACAGGACATCACTGAGAAATATTTAACCAATCAATGTTCACTTTAGAAAACAAAAACTGTTTTTTTATAATCTTGAAGTTTATACAAATGTTGTAAGTGAAAAATTGAAGATATTACAAATAAACAAAGCTGATGTACAGACAAGATCCATATAAATAAAAAATAACAAAAAAAGCATTATAAACAGTATCAACAGGTCGAATTAACAAGAAAATACGATTTGAGAGTACTCGCAGTTACTGACAGCTAAAACCAATTAATATTAAAAAATCATGCATCAGAGACTAAAATCGACTAAAACACATCACAGGGATTTAGTATTTTAATGTATACCATTTATTTCCCGCTAAATGGTCTGACGAATCGTCAATCCTCGGTAAAGAATACGTGTCTTTATTAAAGGTCACACTGTTTAAGCGTCTATAATCTACACTATGATATACACAAAAGCGATAACTGTCGTCCTTTTTCTTAACTTAGACTATCCCTGCCGCTCAGGGACTGTGGGGGTTCAATATTCCCTTTTTGTAACATTTTGGCAAGGTTGTCATTTACTACCTTGTTCAAATGAAGGTGTCCGACGAGGTGGTTCTTTAAATGGTCTTGCGTTTCCCGTATTGTGTTCGTGTTTTACAAGATTGGTCCTCCCCAAGTCAACATTAGATGAAGCAAACAAGTTGTGATTTTCTATCAACAAAGATTTAACTTTTTGTTTGTTTTTCGAAGTCAATTCATCTGATGTCCGGTCTAACAAATCTTGTAAATCTGGCCTAAGTCGGTCATGTTTCTGGTCATTTGAACTAATATTACCATCTAGTACTTGGTCAACACCAGACATTTGGTCTATAGTTGTACCAGGATAGATTGCCTTAAGATCTAGTTCTGTGTTCATTAATCTATAGCTAACAGGGACTTTTTCGCCTGACCTTACCAACGTGCTAGCAGTCAAAATGTAGTTTTTTCCTACATGATCGTTTGCTTCTAACAAAACATTGTCAGCATGTATTGTTTTACCTTCTGCTAAGCAAACCGTGCCATTAAGGACAATTTCCTACTTTGGCGGTTTGACAACTGCTTCTGAAGCAACAACTCGGTAACAGCCTATTGATCCCTGAAGAAAAACAAATCTACCTAAAAAATCCCCAATACAAAAGTGTCCATTCTTAACATCAATTAAACAATTATGCCGTTTCATGAAGTCCAAACCAAGTATACCACCAACTTGCAGAACAGTAACAACCGCTTCAGATTGCAACATATTTGGACCGAAATGTAAATTGAACCTCCCTTTTCCACAAAGCTCTAGCTTATTGCCACACACTGACTTAACAGTTGTCTTTACTTCGCTAAGATATGATTTATCTAAAGGAGTCAACATATCGTATAACTTAAAAGATACCAATGTCAAAGTTGCTCCTGTATCAACCACAAACTTGGCTTCAATATCTCCTACATTCAGTTTGACATACATACCAGCATCTTCAGATGGTGTTGTAAACGCACCTTCGTTTGTCTTACGGTTATGTTGTTTCCTAGTTTTTATCAATGTTTTGACAGACCCATTTTCATTATAATTGTTTTGAATTCTTCGAGGTAGGCGACAGTACCTTGCTAAATGACAAAATTTTCGACAATTGTTACAACGCTTATTTATCTTCTTGCTTTGGATATATCTCGTTTTATTATAAGAAGACTCCTGATTTGTACCACTTGTTTTTGATTTTGCCATTTCTGTTGTAAGAGTACTTTGACTTTTCTCCACTGTTTGCATCCATGATGAAATGTCTTTGTTTGGCGAGTCACTTTTTGAAATCTTTTGTTCCCTATCTAGCTCGTCATCATTCATAGTCTGCCGTAAATAACCTCGTCCTTTTCTTACTTTATTTTCGGTTTTATTGTACGCCTCTAGGTTATAATCCTGGTACTGTTGATAACTATCCACAGTTAGGTGTGCAGTTTCGCATTTTGGCCCCTGTGGATTTTTCAAATATGAGAGCTAGTGTGCAATAAAATTCATTTTTGGATAGCTGAGTATTAAAATAGCCTTTGTATTAGGTTTATATGTTCATCAAGATTATGTTATGTATGTAATATAGTCTATTTTCTGTATGACAGTCCGTATTTGCATGTCCCTACCATACATTGGTCTGGCATTTATTGTACTGTTTTTTCCAACTTTTTATCGCACTAACTTTGTGATTGGATTTTACGAAAAAAGGAGGCGAAAGACACCAATTTTTTATTTGATCATTAGGAAGATTTATGAAAACAGTTTCAAAAAAGGTATCACTCACAGGCATTGCAATTCTAGTTTGATACAAATTTATGGGGGATATGTGATATGTTCACCCCCTTTTTGCAATTTGTTATGGTAAATAAATGCATAATGTTGCCATGGATACACATAAAAGGAATTAATTTTCACTCTTTTAACTTTTGAAAATCAAATCTATAGAATATACTAATTACATACATATGCACATGTACAACACAAACAGTTAGGTTAATGTATTAGAAATCCAGGAATAGGAGATGATAAAACATTTTGTGGCTCATTTTCTGTGGAGTGCTACCCTATGGCACATCAGAGAGCACAGAAATACACTTTTTAAGATAAAATTTACCACAAATCTTTAGTCTGTTTATGTTCTTGTTTGAGTTCTGAAGGTAAAAAATCTGCTAGGTATGCAATTTATTTTTATTTTATTATTTTCTGTCCTTAGCAACCAAATATACACATTTTGACACTTAGACATGTTGCGGTCTTAAATTTGTACTCCATCAGCTTCGCCATTGTAACCAAAGATTGAACTTTATATGATATATCCTCAGAATGTATCGCTTTATACTTTTAAATGCGAATAAGTCAAATAAACATTTAGCAGGATTTTAGATCATAATTTGTCATTAATTAAATTAAATGATGCCAGTACTGCTAGAAATTTATACCCTGCTTGAGAGCTTCTAAATCAAGGTTAGGTATGCTATTTACAGCAAAATTGACCTACAAGTGCTTTCAAATACCTAAAAATTGTACAATTTGTCCTATTTGAAGGTAAGTGTATGATTTTAATTTTCATGTATTTGGTTTTGATGTTATATTTGTTATTCTCGTGGGATTTTGTCTATATGTGTTACATTTTAGTGTTATGTCGTTGTTCTCCTCTTATATTTAATGCGTTTCCCTCGGTTTTAGTTTGTTATTCCGATTTTGTTTTTTGTCCATGGATTTATGAGTTTTGAACAGCGGTATACTACTGTTGCCTTTATTTAAATAAGATAAAGGGAAAAGTTTTAGAAATTTACCCCAAAAATGAGACAGACTTGAAGTTTTTCACTATGATCCAGCATTTATTTTTAAATCACTTTTTTTGGCGTTTCAACATCAACTGCTAACCTTCATAAAATCTATATTACTGAACCATTTTTAAAAACTAAGCTACCATTTTCATCGTAACAGCTAGTAAAACACAGAAAATATGATAAAAATTGAGGCAGGAGCGGGAAAGATTCACCTTCAGGTAACACTCCTCAGTTAGTAGAGTAGTTTGGCATGTTGGTCCTTGTGGATTTTTCAAATATGAGAGCTAGTGTGCAATAAGAATTAATTTTTGGATAGCTGAGTATTAAAATAGCCTTTGTATTAGGTTTATATGAACATCAAAATTATGTTATGTATGTTATATAGACTGTTTTCTGTATGACAGTCCGTATTTGTATGTCCGTACCATACATTGGTCCGGCAATTATTGCAATGTTTTTTTCAAACTTTTATCGCATGAACTTTGTGATTGGATTTTACGAAAAAGGAGGCAAAAGACACCCATTTTTTATGTGATCATTAGGAAGATTTATGAAAACAGTTTCTTAAAAGGTATCACTCAAAGGCATTGAAATTCTAGTTTGATCCAAATTTTAGGGGGATGTGTGACATGTTCACCCCTTCCCCCTTTTTGCAATATGTTATGGTAAATACATGCAGAATGTTGCCATGGATACACATAAAAGGAATTAATTTTCACTCTTTTAACTTTTGAAAATCAAATCTATGGAATATACTGATTACATACATATGCAAATATACAACACAAACAGTTAGGTTAATGTATTAGAAATCCAGGAATAGGAGATGATAAAACATTTTGTGGCTCATTTTTAATTTTATTTTCTAACTGTGGAGTGCTACCTTATGGCACATCAGAAAGCACAGAAATGCACTTTTTAAGATAAAATTTACCACAAATCTTAAGTCTTTTATGTTCTTGTTTTAGTTCTGAAGGTAAAAAATCTGCTAGGTATGCAATTTATGTTTATTTATTGTTTACTGTCCTTAGCAACCAAATTTACACATTTTGACACTAAGACATGTTGCGGTCTTAAATTTGTACTCCATTAGCTTCGCCATCGTAACCAAAGATTGAACTTTATATGATATTCTCAGAATGTATCGTTTTATACTTTTGAATGCGAATAAGTCAAATAAACATTTTTATCAGGATGTTCGATTATAATTTGGCATTAATTAAATTAAGGTGGCTCGGGACTATTTCATTGTGCATTATTTGCTATTTAACGTCTGTGCTCTACTTTACCAGTATATAGGAAGGCACACAAATAATTTCATATCGAATTCGATATAACTATGAAATTCATACGAGACGAAATGTATGTATCTTAAATAAAAGAATATTGACTTATATCTAAAAGAGGGACGAAAGATGCAAAAAGGACAGTCAAACATTGACTTTACATTTTCTTGACCTCACTTGTCAATTAATTATAATATGACCCCTCTATGAAAAACATAATGAATAATAGGATGTTTTTTGAAAGATTTTCCAGTTTGTGCTTCACAGCATGTCAATATCTAAATTTTATATTTAGAATAAATGTACATGTTTCTATGTGATAAAGTTTGCTTATAAAAATTAAAACGACTAAAGATCATCGCACGGCTTTACAGAATGAGCTTGGTTAAGTAACTCCAACTGTAAAAGTTCCAGGGTGACAAAATGGTAAATAAATTACAAGAAAAACCTCGACCTTTTAATTGCAGAAACAATTTAGTTATGGTAGACAGCAACCAATGTTAATAACTGAATTTAAGGTTAATGCGACACATTAGAAATTAAACGTGATTAACATTGTTATCACCTTACCTTGCAAAGTGGTTCATTGCACGTCAATCAAACGAACGGTAAAAACAAACGCCTTGGGCTTAAATCTTCATAATACATGACCAAGTATTGTCTAACCTATAATTGGCAATACCATATTCAACCAAAATATTATATTTTTTGTCACAACCTAATCTCTCAATCAGTTCACACCCGGCAGGTTTAGCTCATTATTTTGTTCAATTAACTGTTTTCTTTCAAATCCATGATATTAACATTACTCAATCTGTTATGCTTGATGACTTTTCGTTTTCAATTTGTCTCGGAGGTCGGTAATTGTATTAGTTTATTTCTAATTTTGTAAGCAATTTCAAATCTTTATCCTGTCAATGTTATTTACTTATGTTTTGGCATTGCACAATCCAATGCCTTTTACTGACTGTTCATGACGGCTTAAAACCTAATCCATTTGATGTGTAACTATTTGCTTCAAATAACTTAACTACACTTTGAAAGATTGAGCCCTCACAAACATGATTAATTCTACAATGTTCTGTATGCGCCTGCTCCAAGTCGGGAGATTGTTATGTAGTGGTTATTCTGTATCTGTGTGTAGTGGTAAGTGTAGAATACTGTTTAGGCTTTTATACACGGCGGAGAAGAGCGCAGTTGTTATGGGCAGTGTTCTTGTAGAGCGGTCTTAAATGCCTCTACAGAACCTGCATGCACAACTTTATCTTGTAGTTGGTTCCAGTGAATAGTTATTTCCACAAAAAATGAATGTGTGTACTGTGGTTTGTTGCTATTTGGTACTTTAAGTCCTCTGGTGTTATTGATAACTTGACGTTCGATGATATTGTCAGTTTCACCGTTTAAAGCGTATTAAAACATTGTTATTGTCGTTTGCTATTAGCCTTTTGTTCATTTTTTGTAATAAACCCTATTTTTGTTTTTAAATTACTGAACTTTTTGTCATATATGGCTGTATACGGGGGGGGGGAGATGGCGGCAATGAATATTACTAGGGGAGATGCGATGATTCAAAAGTTATGAAACGAGCACCAGCATATGGCATAGAATGAAGATCATCTTTTTTTCTTCATTTTCATTTTATAATTTTAGCGTTGCAAATTTTGAATCAAGGAATATTGTGTTTCTGTTAGGGAGGAAGACAATGTATTTGCTTTGACATTTTCTAAGGTTAAACAGTGCAACATTGTAGAATTGAAGAGTGGGGGAGGGGCCTTTCTTTAGTCTTCAAGGGGTATTTTTTTCGTCTGACTACTCTATATTTAGAATATTTTGTAGTGTTGTCTCCTCCGACCTGGTGGTATCAGTAATCATATTCTAACCTATCGTACGTCCGGAAATCCAAAATATTTCTCAAGAAAATTCCAATGTAGTAAGTGTCGCTCATGCACGATATGTGTCCGAAGTTCCACGACTATTATTTAAATATGTCAAAATAAAGGATCCCCAAAACGAGTCTTACGTATGATTCGTCAAGCATACGTACCTTTCGTCAATTTGTAAGAAAGCTCTAATGAAACGCTCATCTGAATTAAAATGAATCCACTGAACAGAAAGAAGATTTCACATTTTTCAGAAGAAAAAGTATATTATGAGGAGAATCGTCATCTGGAAATATTTTATGGTAAAGATATAAAAGAGTTATTTGGTGAAGATGGAGGACAAGCAACTCGTGAGGGTAAGTTTGTCTTTATTACTAAACAGAAAATATATATAGTTCACATAGGTTTTTGCTTATTTTGTAGAATAAGATTGGCTTATTAATTGTTATTTTCTTCTTATCTTTAGTTGATGAATACAAAACCTTTATTTTGACCGTAGTTATCATAATCATATTTAACATACAATTAACAGAACAGCCTGAGGTCTTTGTCTAATTCGCATATCAAATCATCTGCATTTTACCTAAATATTTGTTCAAAAATGATAAATAGCATTTAATAGGTTTAAAACCATGCATATGATTTAAATATACTCATTTGAAATTATAGAGTGTTCTAGTGTCTATCTTTCGAAATACTGACGTGTTTCTTCCTAATGATAGACTACCTCGGTTGCATATAGCAAAACCTTTTGAAAATTTAGATACCTATTAAAATGCTATTCAACTTTGAACTTTATTTGGCCTTTATTTTATTTTATCCGAGCGTCACTGATGAGTCGCATGTGGACTAACGCATGTTTAGCTAGTGAATTGTAAAACTGGTATCTGTGATGAGTTTTTATTCCTTGCCCTTTTCTTGAACAATTTATTGAAAATGGCTATCATCTCTTTATGTGATTCATTTTACAGCATACTGATGAAGGATTTCTGTTATCTGAAATATTTAATCTATTAGTATTTGTATTTTCTGTTACTTTTTAAATATTGATATTTTGTAAAATTTTTAGTCGTAAATACAATGTATTTATTGTGTACAGTATCTTTTTTTTCATTCCAAGCAAACACCCTTGAAAGAGAGATTGTTGGCTAATATATAGACATTTATTAACATCTACATAAATATTTTTACAAATTATCACATGAGAGAACAAGGTATATACAGAATGCAATACGGTTCTTATAGTTTTATGAATTTTTGTTTTTCTCTGTCAATAAACTCATCATAGATATAGGAGTGAAATTTTGTATTTGTGCTAGACACGTGTTTTGTCTACAAAAGACACTTGAATAAAAACAATAGTTAAAAAGGCCAAATAAAGTACGAAGTTGAAGAGCATTAAGGACCAAAAATTCCTAAAGGTTTTGCCAAATACAGCTAAGGTAATCTTTTCCTGAGGTAGATAAAAGAGGTATTTCAAAAATTAAAAGTTACTGTAATAAAGCATTTCAAAACCTTCGATTTTTTCCACCCTTAACACCACCATACCACATGGTAAATGAAAACCCTATTTAAGATTAATAGTCCACAATGCTTTCGTCCATAGAAATGGAACCATAAGCTACAAATGTATTGTTTTGAGATATCATAAGCTCTTCCCACTTTTCCGTGGAATCACCTTTTGCCCTTGTTCTGATTATTATGGGGTTTCACTTTTTCGTTGAATGATCATTTGTTTTGTTCTGATATAATATAAAAAAAGATGTGGTATGATAGCCAATGAGACAACTATCCACAAAAGACCAAAATGACACAAACATTAACAACTATAGGTAACTGTACGGCCTTCATCAATGAGCAAAGCCCATACCGCATAGTGAGCTATAAAAGGCCCCGACTAAACAATGTAAAACAATTTAAACGAGAAAACTAACGGCCTTATTTATGTCAAAAAAAGTGAACGAAAAACAAATATGTAACACACAAACAAACGACAACCACTGAATTACAGGCTCCTGACTTGGGACAGGCACATACATAAATTATGTGGCGGGGCTAAACATGTTAGCGGGATCCCAACCCTCCCCCTAACTTCGGACAGTGGTATAACAGTACAACATAAAGTCTTTCCACTTTCCCGTGGAAAGCTTTTTCCTTTTGTTCTGAGAATAAGATCTTTCCATTTTTGTTAATGACCACATTGCATATTTTTTGATTAATTTGTACACGACCGCTGGTCGTATATTGGTATCACGTTGGTGTCGTCGTCTGCGTCGGCCTCGTCGTCGTCGTCGTCCGAGGCTTTTAGTTTTCGAACTCTTACTTTACTAAATATTAATAGAAATCGATGAAATTCAAACACAAGGTTTACGGCCACAAAAGGAAGGTTGGGATTGATTTTGGAAGTTTTGGTCCCAACATTTTAGAAATAAGGGGCCAAAAAGGGCCCAATTAGCATTTTCTTGGTTTTCGCACTATAACTTTAAATTAAGTAAATAGAAATCTATGAAATTTTGACAAAAGTTTTATGACCACAAAATGAAGATTGGCTTTGCTTTTGGGAGTTTTGGTTCCAACAGTTTATGAATAAGAGCCAAAAAAGGGCATTATTCTTGGTTTTCGCACAATAACTTTAGTAATAAGTAAATAGAAATCAATAAAATTTAAACACAAGGTTTGGTGACCCCAAAAGGAAGGTTAGGAATGATTTTGGGAGTTTGTGTCCTAACAGTTTAGGAATAAGGGCCCAAAGGGTCCAAAATATAACTTTGTTTGATTTCATCAAAAATTGAATAATTTGGGTTCTTTGATATGCCAAATCTAACTGTGTATGTAGATTCTTAATTTTTGGTCCCTTTTTCAAATTGGTCTACATTAAGGTCCAAAGGGTCCAAAATCAAACAAAGTTTGATTTTAACAAAAATTGAATTCTTTGGCTTCTTTGATAAGCTGAATCTAAACATGTACTTTGATTTTTGATTATGGGTCCAGTTTTCAAGTTGGTCCAAATCAGGATCCAAAATTTTTATATTAAGTATTGTGCAATAGCAAGAAATTTTCAATTGCACAGTATTTAGCAATAGCAAGAAATCTTCAATTGCACAGTATGGTGCAATAGCAAGAAATTTACAATTGCACAGTATTGCACAATAGCAAGAAATCTTCAATTGCACAGTATTGTGCAATAGCAAGTATTTTCAATTGCACATTATTGCGCAATAGCAAGAAATATCTTATTGCACAATATTGATCAAAATCAAGAATTTTCAATTGGAGTTATCGTTCTTTGTTCCGAATAGTACCTGAATCAACTCAAATCATTGTTTTATACAATATACAATGTATATTCACTTTTACTACCAACTGATAAATTAAAACAATCTTTATATGTAACAACGTATTAGATTTTAGCGAGAGAAATTTATGTATTACTGAAAAATTATTACACCAGGGTTTTCGATATCACAAACTGGTCAAAACATTTACTAAATTTTATCACCGGTATAAGGAAATAATTCGTAAATATAACTCAACATGCAGACATCCACTGTCCTTTCCTCGATCTTGATATCTATATCACTAACGGAAAGCTGAATACTAAAATTTATGATAAAAGGGATGATTTTTCATTTCCTATCGTTAATTATCCGTTTTTAGATGGTGACGTTCCCTTGTCACCATCTTACGGTGTTTATATATCTCAACTTGTACGATTCGCCCGTGTATGTAACAATGTATAAGATTTTAACGAGAGAAATTTATGTATTACTGAAAAATTATTACACCAGGGTTTTCGATATCACAAACTAGTCAAAACATTTACTAAATTTTATCATCGGTATAAAGACATCATTCGTAAATATAGCTCAACTTGCAGACTTTTTATACGTTCAGGTATTTCACATCCAATTTTTATGGAAATATTCTTTATAAAGCTCAAAGGTGTCAGTATTCACCTCAGAAACTTACAAAACCTTTGAATAGACTTATTAAGAAGGGATATAATTACGATACTGTTGTCAAGTCATTAAAGATTGCATATTTTGGCGTTAATATTGAGTCACTGATAAGGTCTTTGCGTCGGAACTAAACACATTTATTCTAAAAACAGTTGTTGGCATGACACGGGTTATGTTCTTCTCATATATGTTATGATGGTATGATACTAAACCCCTAACGGGAAGGATTGTGCCTGATGTTCATATGATGAAATCATAATCTTTCAGTCAGTTTAATTGAAGTCTGGAGCTGGCATGTCAGTTAACTGCTAGTAGTCTGTTGTTATTTATGTATTATTGTCATTTTGTTTATTTTCTTTGGTTACATCTTCTGACATCAGACTCGGACTTCTCTTGAACTGAATTTTAATGTGCGTATTGTTATGCGTTTACTTTTCTACATTGATTAGAGGTATAGGGGGAGGGTTGAGATCTCACAAACATGTTTAACCCCGCCGCATTTTTGCGCCTGTCCCAAGTCAGGAGCCTCTGGCCTTTGTTAGTCTTGTATTATTTTAATTTTATTTTCTTGTGTACAATTTGGAAATTAGTATGGCGTTCATTATCACTGAACTAGTATATATTTGTTTAGGGGCCAGCTGAAGGACGCCTCCGGGTGCGGGAATTTCTCGCTACATTGAAGACCTGTTGGTGACCTTCTGCTGTTGTTTTTTTTATTTGGTCGGGTTGTTGTCTCTTTGACACATTCCCCATTTCCATTCTCAATTTTATCTTATACGTTCAGGTATTTCACATCCAAAATTTTATGGAAATATTCTTTATAAAGCACAAAAATGTCAGTATTCTCCTCAGAAACTAACAAAACCTTTAACTAGACTTATTAAAAGGGGATATAGTTACGATATTGTTGTCAGGTCATTAAAGATTGTATATTTTGGCTTTAACATTGATTCACTGATAGGGTCTTTGCATCGGAACGAAACACATTTATTTCTAAAAAAACCAGTTGTTGGCATGACACGGGTTATGTTCTTCTCATATATTTTATGATAGTATGATACTAAACCTCTAACGGGAGGGATTGTACCTGATATTCATATGAGGCTCCCACAGGGTACCCCCCTCAGGTCGCAAGGTCGCTTTTAAATTCGTCGCAAGGTCGCGTGGTCGTTTTTAAGGGAAATGTACAGGTCGCAGGTCGTTTTTTCCAACATAGAGGTCGAAAGTCGTTCTTATATTTAAAGGGTCATGATGTCTTCGTGCCTTAAACCCATATCCGTTATTTTCCATATTGAGACCAAAACAGGACTTGAACTTTTTCGCATTTTCAGAACAGTAGTTTCAACCAAACATTCAGGTTCATTCAGTATTTCACTTAGGGGACGACCATTTGCTATTCTGGGGGGGGGGGGAGGGGGGGGGAGGGGGGGGGGGGGGGGGGCAGGAAAATTTTTGTAAACTGAGAGGATTCAAGATTTTATTCATAACCTCGGACACATACATGTGCACAAGAGGACAAGATATACAAACATATAAAGATAATACATAGCGAGACAGGACAAACGAAACACAAATATGTAGTATATTATAAAAGACAATTGGTATAATTTGATTAATTAAATAAGTATTTTATACTTTTCTTCACGAAATGAATCATTTATATTTCCAACCAATATACATGCATTGCATACATACATAGTATTAAAGTTTGACATATTTAACCTAGCCCCTTTCAAAAGTATTGTCAAAGATATTTCGCCGAACGGAGCGAGGCCAAAACATTTTTGAAGGGTTTTGAAACTGCTGAAGGCCCAAGAAACTACAAAATGTATAAACCTTGCTGAGTTATTTATTTTCAATACATTGCAAGTCAGGTAATTTATTTTCAAACCACCAAAGAACAAACCATTTATTTTTATGATTATCAAGGCTGAGTTATTTATTTTCAAAATCCGCCTCCCCCCAGAATACCAAATGGTCGTCCCCTAATCAAAACCAATATTCATATTGAGCAAGTTCCCAGAACTCTTATAAAATCACCGGGGATGTAGAGCTGTATTTAATCTACTGATACTTTGAACACGATCTATAGACTGATGGCAACAAGGAAATGTCTTGAAGACAGGGGTGTCTCGCTCGGCGTTTATGTCCATTTCCGATGGGACTCCCCAATTTTTATACAGTTGTTAGTCCATATCATGATAAATACAAAGTACGGTTCAAATTTTCATGAAGATTCGACTTACAACTTTTTAGGAAAACTGAAAAACTATTTAGAATTCTATTTACCGCAACAAAGTTGATTGGACCATGACATAAAACATGAAACTGATCATCAACTTAACTTTGTTTCTTTTGAGCACACACATAGACGGTAGTAGCTAGTGCGCTATGCGCGAGTGATGACCATCGCCCAACGTATACTTGAAGCAATAACCCAAACCAACTTAAATCTTTTTTAAGTAACAAAAATTGTCCAAAAATGATCATAACTTGACAATTTGATAGCTTACCACGGTCTCTAGAAACAAAGAAATGAAGACTTATTATCGACTATAGATACAAAAAGGGTCACGAATAGTTCAAAATTGATTATTTGAAAATTGCATGTTGATTTAAGATGAATATCGAACTTAACTTGTACTTTATAGTGCTAATACCGCAGTCCCACTAGGCCACGATCGCACTACGATCTGTGAAAAAAATGCAAATTTTGATGATCGTAGTACGATCGTGTATAGATCGCAGTAAGATCATATCACGGTCGTGTTGAGGTCTTCACGATCCTGATGAGGGTGGCCAACTTTGAACATGTTCAAAGCAATCGTGGTGTGGTTGTGTCGACATAAGGTCGTAGAAGAAGCGTATTGAGACCGCACTAAGGTCGTAGTAATATCGCAAAGGTACGGATACGGCCAGAATTTTTGTTTCAGGCAAGAGTCAGAGTAATTTTTTTTTCTCTCAAATATCTCAGACTGCCTCCTCAAATCAAATGGTTCGTACATGAGACTTGAAATCTTTCTGGAGCTTATACTGACTGAGGATCATCATTCAACTTTGTCATTTATAAAATAGGCTGGGGCATTTGGGGTTAAACATGTTTTCGTAGGTAAATAATATTGTGGAACTTTTTTTCATGAGAGTGTAATAGTCTATAGAGTATTTACTATTACTTTCTGTTTGGTGGAATAGTGACATAGAAGTCAATACTTTCTTGCTCAATCCTGTGTCGCTTTGAAGGTTTCCTGATTGTCATGACCTTCTTAGCCTAAGCAATGTGTATTACTGTAATTTGAATTTCAAAATGACCGAGTACCGTTTTTTCAACGCACTAGTCAACTCCACCATAGCAATCAGTAAATACCAGCGAAAAATATCTTTATAAATAAAGAATTATCGTATAAAAATTAAATACTCGGAAAATAGCAAAGTTCACGAAGTCTAGTCTGATTAATCATTTTTACAACAACAAAAAAAGAAAGTCCGAGCAAAGGAGGGGGCGTACGCCCTCTAGGACCCCTTCTGAATCCGCCACTGTCAACCATAATGCCATGTAAAACTTCTCTACTGCGTGTAGTGGGGTATAATACAGTAGACACATTTGTGACTGAGATGGCCGGAAAAACAGTATGGCTGACCATGGTTGGTTGGACCAACAGTCAGCAGTTTATGTTAAATAACAGACATGTGATTTTGGCATTTTATTTCATCAGATCGGTCCGATGACGCCAGCCAATTGTTAATCCCGATCTGGTTCTACTAGTGGAAAGAACATACAGTCATTGGGGGAGGGGGGAATAGGCTGAGACAGAGAACCAGTAAACGCGCGCCGTTTTGCCGATCTGTCAGATAATCGAAGTGGCGACAAAGGACCACAAAGGAAAACATCGCGCCTAAAATGGCAAGGTCGTTTTAGCGCGGGTCGTTTTTTCCAAATTTTACAGGTCGCAGGTCGTTTAAGAAGGCCCTCAGGTCGGAAGTCGTCTCTAGAAGAGCCGTAGGTCGCAGGTCGTTTTTGACCCTGCGGGAGCCTCTCATATGATGAAGACATAATCTTTCAATCAGTTTAATTGAGGTATGGAGCTGGCATGTCAGTTAACTGCTAGTAGTCTGTTGTTATTTATGTATTATTGTCATTTTGTTTATTTTCTTTGGTTACATCTTTTGACATCGGACTCGGACTTCTCTTGAACTGAATTTTAATGTGCGTATTGTTATTCTTTTACTTTTCTACATTGGCTAGAGGTATAGGGGAGGGTTGAGATCTCATAAACATGTTTGACCCCGCCGCAATTTTGCGCCTGTCCCAAGTCAGGAGCCTCTGGCCTTTGTTAGTCTTGTATTATTTTAAATTTTAGTTTCTTGTGTATACATCGGAGTTTAGTATGACGTCCATTATCACTGTACTATTATGCATATTGTAACGATTTCGCCCCTTAAACCGAGTGGTAAGTTTAAATGAATAAGGAGGCTCGATCGAACATAATTTGCATGGATCCTTTGAGTTGGTATATGGTTGAAATAATAACTAAGTCAGGTATAAAGTTCAGATGCATTTTATATAACATCTATATAATCAAATATTTACAATTGATCATAAAAACATACATTTATATTTATATACATTTTTGCCGTAATCGTCTAGGACGGTTTCTCTCTCTGCTAAAGTGAAAGTAGGTTTCCAGAAAACCTCTCTCATCGTATTTATAGTAAGTTGACTAAGTGGAACGACAGCTGACGGGACTTTCCCGTAGGTCGAAGGTCGTCTTCTTCTTGTCCTCTTTTTCAAAACAATTGCCATGTGTAAGAAGGTTGAGTTTTCTTAAAACCATTAAAACCTTCACACTAAATTATAAAGACATCGATTCAGGACAGCATTAATTGCGACTACTCTTGCAGGCGATGAGAATAATTATAAGTCTGAGAGTAATTCTAAAGTTCGTTTCGTCAACCTTCTATTTATAATTTTCCGGTCAATGGATCGACCAATCAAAACGTTTGTTATGTTCACAGGCAATCTCGTGTATTAGGCCGCCAAAACACAAATAAATATGGTTTCTCTTGTAAATAAAGTATGGCACTGCTGGTATTTAGACGATTACGACTAAAACACAAGTTATTACATTAAGAAATTAAATAAGCTAACAAGGTAAACACATTACAACATCATGTATCATAAAAATACATGCCAACCAACCGTGAATATTCTGTACGAGGTGACATTCCATCGTAAAAATAGCGTTGCGAAAACGTAAACAAAAACAGCTGACTCGTAAAATTACTACAGTAAACTATGGAAAACATGAGTTCCATTAATTTAAGAATACGATCACTAAATCGTAACACAGCCCCCTAACCACTAGGCGTTTGTCCTCAAATGCACAGAAACCATTTATACATGTATTTAAATTAATCCACTAATTGATTTGTTGGCTCAAAATTTGAAACACAAAATTCAATAAGACAACCCTGTTTTATAATACAATTTCATCATCAATATGCACAATAAAATCATTTACAACACACATATAAATAAATATATAACACAATGTTCATTTCTTCCAATAAATGTTTTAGGTTGACTGTTCAACATCTTCTTCTGTACTGCAAACTTCATGTATTTTATTTAAACCAAACAGGAACATCTTCTCCTAGATATGGCTTCAACCTGTCTTGGTGTACCACCTTAGGTTTCATCTTTGGTCCTTTCTGTATTCTATATATAACATCATTAAATTTATTTACAACAATATATGGGCCTTCCCAATTATTTTGTAATTTAGGACACAATCATTTTACACGACGAGGATTGTGCAACCATACTGGATCTCCTGCATCAAATGTTTGCATGTTAGTTCCAACATCATAATTTCTCTTCATTCTGTCGCTTGACAGTTTCAATTTATTCCGTGCAAATTTATGAATTACCTCCAACTTTTGGGATAATTCATAGGCATAAACCGTTTTTAAATGCAAAGGTGACTTTTCAGTCTCTGGTCTACCCAGAATTAAGTCTACTGGAAGATTAACTTCTCTTCCAAATAACATAGAACATGGAGATGTACCCAAACTCTCATGTTCTGATGACCGATAGGCCAACATCAATAAATAAATATATTCGTCTCAATCTCTCTGGTGTTTGCTTACAAAAGCAGATAACATCGTCTCAATGGTTGAATTTGACTTTTCAACCATACCATCCGATTTAGGTCGGAATGGTGTTGTACGGGTTTTATGGATACCGAAAATAAAGCACATCTCTTTGAACACATTAGATTCAAAATTAGACACTTGGTCTGAGTGGATTGAAAGAGGAACCCCAAAAATGGTTACTATTCTTTCCACAAATTTCCTAGCTACAGTCACTGCTTCAGTGTCTGGAATTGGTATAGCTTCCGTCCATTTTGAAAAATAATCCTGAACAACCATCAGATAGCGATTATTATTCACACTTATTGGTAAAGGTCCTAGAATGTCAATAGCCATTCTTTCCCAAGGAGCACCCACAAGATACTGCTTCATCGGGGCCTTAGGTTTTTTACAAGGTGCTTTCTTAGAAGCACAAATATCACATTTGGTACACCAAAATTTAACATCCTGTCTCATCTTATACCAAACATATCTCTGTTTAATTTTCGATAGAGTCTTCCTAACACCAAGATGACCACCTGTCACTGTGTTATGTACTTGGTTCAACACGAACCTTTTAAAATTAGCTGGAAGAACAATATGTAGATCATAATGTTTTCCATTATAGCTTTCCCACTTTCTATATAATATTCCATTGACAAGAATTAAAGAATTTAATCTTGACCAATAAAATTTAACTTCAGGACTCATATGGGATACATCTGCCCATATGGGTTTAACTTCATCTATTTCCATTGGATAATTATACTGATTACATCATCAGATAACTGAGATTCTGAAACATTTTCAAAATTTATCTCTTCAACTGGGTCGTCCTTCTTATTTCGACTGCAACCATAATCCTTAGATCTGGTACAAACTCTTACTATCTTAGACTGAACAGGGAGTACATCAGGGTTTTCATCTGGACCCTTACTTCTAAATTCATTATGAATTACATGACTTTTTACTTTGTGGCAAGTTTCGTCACTTGTCATGTTTGGCCAATCTTCCTTTTTACAGCTAATACTAGTTGTTGTAACTGATTGTTTGACACTAACATCTTGAACATTACTGCAAGATTCACGAATAGTGACATTATCATTACATTTTTCAACCGTTAAAACTTTTTCATGAGTTGGAACCAATTCATAATTCATTTCTGCTCTAGCATAGTGAGGACACTCTTTATTATAGCAAGGACGTCTACTTAGGGCGTCTGCATTATTATGGGACCTTCCAGCTCTGTGCTCAATTTTAAAATCATATGATGCCAGGACCTCGAACCAACGAGCTAACTGACCTTCTGGATTCTTAAAATTGAACAACCAACTTAATGCACCATGGTCACTTCTTACCTTGAAGTATTTACCATATAAATAATGGTGGAAATGTTTAATAGAGGCAGCTACATCTAGTAGTTCTCTTCTGGTAACACAATATTTTCTCAGTTCTACTGAAAGTTTTACTAAAGTAACAAATTACTCTTTCTACTCCATCCTGGAGTTGGGATAGCACTGCTCCCATACCAACATTACTTGCGTCGGTATCCAAAATAAATAAATCCTCCCTAGTAGGGTAGGCTAAAATATGTGCACTAATTAAAGTAGTCTTTAATTCTTCCAAAGATTGTTGACATTCTTCTGTCCAGACAAACTTTTGGTTTTTCTCCGTACCCTTATATAAAGGTTTTGCTTTATCAGCATATTTCAAAATAAATTTTCTATAATAGGATGTCAATCCTAGAAAACTTCTCACATCTTTCACACTCTTGGGCACTGGCCAGTCCTTAACTGACTGAATTTTATTTGGGTCAGTAGCTACTCCACTTTCGCTTACAATGTGACCTAAAAATTTAACTTCTTTCTAGAGAAAGTTACATTTCTTGGGATTCAGCTTTAAATTAGCTGCTTTTAATCTTTGAAAAACTTCTTTCAAGTTTTTCATATGCTCCTCAAATGATTTTGAGAAAACAATTATATCATCTAGGTAAACTAAACAAATTTTCCAGGTCAAACCTGATAAAACTGTCTCCATTAATTGTTCAAAAACAGGGGCACTATTACATAGACCCATTGGCATTCTCTTGAACTGCCATAGACCACCCCCTGGAAAGGAAAAGGCTGTTTTTGGTCTATCTTCTTTGGCTACTGGAATCTGATAATATCCCGGCTTTAAATCTACGGTTGAGAAGAATTTGGAGCCCGACAAGGAGTCAATTGTGTCATCTATACGGGGCAGGGGATATGATGGGCGTAAAACCAATAAATTTACGGCGCGAAAATCAATACAGAATCGCCAACTACCATCTGACTTCTTCACGAGAACTATATTAGAGTTCCAGGGACTTGTAGAAGGTTCTATAATATCTTGCTTTACCATTTTCTGAATTTCAGCTTCAGCATCCTTCATTCTAGCTAGGGGTATTCGTCTGGGTCGCTGACGTACTGGAGGGTGATTTCCAGTATTTATTGTATGTTCAACTAAATCAGTTAAACCAATGTCCTCAGAGGACTTTGAGAATATGTCACTATATTCTATTAAAAGGTCTCTAAATTTCTCTTTTTGATCTTTATCAAGATTAGCTTGATTAGACTCAAATACATCATGTAAATAATCAGGTAATTGTCTCCCCGTATTTACTATAGTTTGGCTACCAGCCACACTACTAGTATTTAAAAACTCAGAAGTTTGAATATCTTCTTCGTCTACTTTATTGCAGGTTGCAATAATTGTACCCTTATATAAAGTGCAGGGCTCTTTATTTAAATTTATAATCCTCAAAGGAATATTATACATCTCTGGATGTACAATTGATCTTGCCACCAATAAACCATTCTTCTCCATAAACTTCTCATTAGGTTCTATTAACCCAGCATAACCTCTAAAAATAGGCTCATCTGACTCCCCAGAAACAATCATTTCTGAGTTAGGAGGTACATCTACTGTCTCTTGTATAGCAACTCTATAACAAGATTTAGCACTGCTTGCATAATGATAACATTGCATTATCTCCCCTTTAATCTTCAACTTATTCTGACTCAACAAGACATCACAGTCATGAGTCACAAGAAAATCCATTCCAATGATACTTTCATTGGAAATATCAGCCACTAACACATTGTGGTGATAAATATAATTTCCAAGACAAATTTCAACATCAATTTGTCCTATAAATGGTGCACTATCACCAGTAGCAGTAATTAAATTAATATTTACAGGATTAATTTTTGGAAGTAATGAGGGATTTATTTCATCAATAAATTTCTTACTTAAAATAGTAACATTTGCTCCAGTATCCACAAGAAAAGCTAAACATTTATCATTAATTTTAGCTCTAACAAATAGTCCCTCATTATTTGCCAAAGATTCATTAATCTTTATCGACTTGGGCCATTCTGTCCCGGCCTGGCTCCGACCCCTGAGTCCGACCTCAACTGGTTTCCCTGTTGATTATAATTATTCTGATTCTGACCAAAATTATTATTTCTCTGGTTAAAATTTCTATTGCCCTGACCAAAATTCTTATTCTGGTTATTATACCCTCTCTGACCATTCTGATAGTTCCTCTGCTGGTTACCTCCCCCTTGGTTCCTATTTTGGTTTTGAGACATACCCTTTATATTTCTGGACAATGAGATCATTTCTCTTTTAAAATCACTCAATTCATTTTTTAAGGATTTTAAATCTTCCCCCTTGTCATCATTCAACTCTGTATTAAATTTAGCATTAGTCTGAACTGAATCTGCCTGTCTAACCATCCTCCCTTTTTGCCTCTCTGCTAACTTCAATGTTTCTAGCCTAACAGCTAGTGTTTCTGCTTCATGTATAGATTTAGGGTTAGATTCCCTAAGTCTTAGCCTCAGATCACCATCTGATAAAGCATCTATAAAATGTTCTAGTGCTAATACACTAGTTATCGTGGATTGGGCACTTGGATAAGCTTGCCTAGTCAATTTCTTAATTGACTGAGCTAACTCAGGTAAACTTTCTTCTTTACCTCTCATACGGGTCTGGAGTTTTGCCCTAAAAAGTTCTGATTTCTCAGCTGAACCATATCTATTGTCCAAAACTTTTACTAAACTATCATAGTCCTTCCTAGATTCTTTATCTAGTTCATTTAAAAGAGCTCTCTCTCCCCCTTTTAAACTACCAGCCAAATATAATGATTTGGTTGCATAATTCCAACCGTTTATTTCAGCTAAAATTTCAAATTGAGCTAAATATTCATCAAAATCTTCATCTCCCTCATACAACTGTGGCTTCATGGTTACATTACTAGACTTGGGTGAATGGGTATGGGAATTGGTAAATCTTGGAACCTGAGGTCTATCCAGTACAGCATAGTTTTGATTTATATTATACATTTTATCATTATTAAATGAATAAATATCATCTGTGTTTTGTTGTTGTTTTTCTGTATTTTCACTTGTCTGGTTAGCTTCATCAGGATCTGCTTGCCCATCACCTTTAGATTTGTTTTCAGTGTTTACAATGTCACTCATGTGATTATTGTGATTTACTACATTTTGTTCAATCGTTTTATAATTGGTAGAAATATTTCTCTAGTTTTCATATACAGCATCTTCAATTTTGCTTATGCGGTCTTTAATACAAGAAATTTCCTCTTGAAAATCTCTTTTTATCTGATTTACAGCAATGATAACTTCTTTTTGACAATTAGAAAACTCATGGGTTATCTCCCCAAATTGGTTATGAAATAAACTTTTAAGGTTTCTTAATTCATTCATAAATAAGTTTTGCTCTTTGTCATGGCTTATTGTCTGCTCTGCATAGTCAACACTATCAACCTTCTGTTCATTTAAAGGAATGGTAATTTCCCCATCATTTTCCTCTTGGAAAGAATGATTTACATCTATAATTACTTCTCTAGAATCATCCATATTGTACTAAAATTTTAATAATTCTTACTATAAAAATTTAGTGAAATCAGGTAAATATACTAAAGCTTCTTTAGTATAATTTATAAATTATTTATTTCAACCACCAAATTCAAAGTTAATAGAATCCCACTTCTGAAACCAATGTAACGATTTCGCCCCTTAAACCGAGTGGTAAGTTTAAATGAATAAGGAGGCTCGATCGAACATAATTTGCATGGATCCTTTGAGTTGGTATATGGTTAAAATAATAACTAAGTCAGGTATAAAGTTCAGATGCATTTTATATAACATCTATATAATCAAATATTTACAATTGATCATAAAAACATACATTTATATTTATATACATTTTTGCCGTAATCGTCTAGGACGGTTTCTCTCTCTGCTTAAGTGAAAGTAGGTTTCCAGAAAACCTCTCTCATCGTATTTATAGTAAGTTGACTAAGTGGAACGACAGCTGACGGGACTTTCCCGTAGGTCGAAGATCGTCTTCTTCTTCTTCCTCTTTTTCAAAACAATTGCCATGTGTAAGAAGGTTGAGTTTTCTTAAAACCATTAAAACCTTCACACTAAATTATAAAGACATCAGGACAGCATTAATTGCGACTGCTCTTGCAGGCGGTGAGAATAAGTCTGAGAGTAATTCTAAAGTTCGTTTCGTCAACCTTCTACATTGTATTTATAATTTTCCGGTCAATGGATCGACCAATCAAAACGTTTGTTATGTTCACAGGCAATCTCGTGTATTAGGCCGCCAATACACAAATAAATATGGTTTCTCTTGTAAATAAAGTATGGCACTGCTGGTATTTAGACGATTACGACTAAAACACAAGTTATTACATTAAGAAATTAAATAAGCTAACAAGGTAAACACATTACAACATCATGTATCATAAAAATACATGCCAACCAACCGTGAATATTCTGTACGAGGTGACATTCCATCGTAAAAATAGCGTTGCGAAAACGTAAACAAAAACAGCTGACTCGTAAAATTACTACAGTAAACTATGGAAAACATGAGTTCCATTAATTTAATAATACGATCACTAAATCGTAACAATATTTTGGGGGCCAGCTGAAGGACACCTACGGGTGCGGGAATTCTCGCTGCATTGAAGACCCATTGGTTGCCTTCGGCTGTTGTTTGCTCTATGGTCGGGTGGTTGTCGCTTTGACATATTCACCATTTCCTCTCTCAATTTTATTTACCATTCAGTGATAACAAGCACTTTTTTTACATTTCAATAATTTATGATGTATTTAGATGAGTTGTTATTGTTGCAAACTCCATTAGAAATTTGTATTGAGATCAGTTTTGGAATAAGAGAAAGGGGGATGTAAAAACAAATGGGGGGGGGGGGGGGGGGGGGGGTTCAATTTTTCTCATTTCAAATTTCATAAATAAAAAGAAAATTTCTTCAAACATTTTGTTGAGAGGATTAATATTCAACAGCATAGTGAATTGCTTAAAGGCAAAACAAAAATTTTAATTTTAAGTTCATTAGACCACATTCATTCTGTGTCAGAAACCTATGCAGTGTCAACTTTTTAATCACAATCCAATTTTAGAGCTGAATCCAGCTTGAATGTTGTGTCCATACTTGCCCCAACCGTTCAGGGTTCAACTGCTGCGGTCGTGTAAAACTGCACCCTGCGGAGCATCTGGTCTAATTTTATTTTTCTTCTTCCGCCTATTTTTTTTTCATGTCGCTTAGATATTTTGCATTTGATATCGAGCAGTTGATACGCTATTGAAACTGACACTTCTTAACCGAACACTTTCTCATGCAAGATTTTATCTCCTAGGCAGATTTATTTTACCAAATTACTCGTTGCAACTGATCTTCTTTGAACAAATTTCTTTTTAATTCTACATATTTTGAGTTTTTCATTGACAACTTATTTGTTGAATTTAGAAGTAGAAATTTTTAAAGGGATGTCGGTATTCCTAAAAGAACCAGACACTTAACCAAACAGGAAGATCAAAGAACAACTTCATTTAATTTTAGCATACATGTAAATTGATAACGTTCTTTCCATTAACAATCCAAACTTTTCTCATTGTTTTCGTTTAAAAGATCTTCCCCAGCTAGAGACTACAGAAACCACAGATACAGCTTTCTCTGCATCATTTCTAAAGAATTACCTCAAAGAGGACAACAGTGTCATCTCAGCATGTGAATCTATACAAATTATACGATTTCCATTTGGAAATTAAAAACATTCCCAACCACAGCAGCCCTATACCAACCTCAACCACATATGGAGTATCCCTTTCTCAACTCATACGATAGTAAAGATCTTTCAGATGCTTCTCAGACTTTGTATTACGTCATCAATGTCTGAGCATCAAATTGCGGAACCAGGGTTTGTCATTTCTATTGACAAGTACCAAGATCGTATAGATAAATATTCATTGTCTTCTTCGCAAATAATACAAGACGGTATTGGGTTTTACATGATATGTGCTGAAGTTGTGTAGTAATTTGTATTACTTTGTTTTCCCAGTTTTTGTTTTCATGCCATGTTTCTATTGGTTGTATGACGTGACAGGGTTTTTATGCATGCCGACAACGGGTTTTGGTCTTTATGACTTTGGGTGTTCCACGTGCTGTAGAGTCCTAAGGTGGTATATTTGAATGAATATACCTCAATTTATCTAGAAGTGTTAACCATATACGGAATGTACTATCAACGTCAAAAAACTTTTTCAAACTTTTAATATAAACACTTTTTTTGTTAAGGTCTTTGTCAAATTTATTTGTTAGTTTGTTTGAAAAACGTTGTCAGTTTAGTTGGGTGATTGCTGTATTTTAACACAATGGCTACCTGGACTCAACTATTCTAACAATAACCTTATTTTTCTGCTTAGAATGCTTATCTAATTTGTCAATATAACGGTATCATAAACAACTGGCATACAAATGGCAACTTTAGCTAGCTACAAAACCAGAAATAACCAACTCTTTTTATCGGAAATTGTCTGTATCAAGTCAGGAATAAGACTGTTGTTTTGAATTTGTTCCAGTGATTGATAAAGTTTCATTTTGTCATATTTTATGAACTTCCCCTTTTTGAATCAGCCTTGGGGTTCAGTATTTTTGTTATACTTTTTATTATAAAAAAGCAATTAACGAAAAAATAAATAAAAAAATAAACGGCTATTCAAATGAACTCCATATTCCTGACTTAATGCAGGCACATAATGAATGTGGCAGGTTAAACCTGTTTGAATGCATTAATTTGAAGAAGAAAAAAAACCAAGGCTACAACTCTAAACATGTTAAAGTATCTTTAATACATGAGTTTGATAGTCCAATCTTCAACCAACATTATCTTTACTGCTAACAAAAACAAATGATCGCTTAACATTTTGAATGAGAAAATAAAGATTTTGAGTTGATTGTGAGGAATATAATAACATTTGATTCTATTCGATATGTAATGAAAACAGTAAAATCAAGCAGCAGCCACATGAAGTATAAATCATTGAATTGTCTTAATTTTTGTGCTCAAATTATAATCTGTGATTCTTCATAATCATGGGTTCTCTCCTAAAATAAGTCTGTCAGAATTGTCCACGAAGACGGTAGTCAACTGTGACCTGTTCAAGTACTAATGAATTATAAATGATTATATACCTATATGGAGTTATTTTCTTTCAGAACGACAGATCATTCTTTTTCAGAATCAACCCGGACGATACCATGTTTCAATAAGATATGCTTCAAGGCATGCAATAATGACCTGTGTGAGGTCATTATTTTCCTTGATAAACATGCAATCTATAATTTACTATGATTTACTTCAAAACTTTATTCGTCTAATAGATTTGTGTTGCCGATTTGGAAATTTATTTTATTCAATCGATGATAGGTGTAAAAGAAACCGTCATTGTAGTCCCGCATTTAAATTTTAGAGACAAATAACGTGAAATTTTGTTAATTTATCGCTACAATAAAGAAACATTATCATATATGTCAGATGAATCTTAATGTAGACTTTCATAAAATAAATCCAGATTTAATATATTTGTGTGTAAGATTTTGAAAATCTTATTGATTCAAACTGAAAAGGTTGATTGATTTTTTGTTGCTTGTTTAACGTCCAGTGGCAAATGTTTCATGCATGTTCAGAACGATACACACTGAATAGGAAATCATACTGTGACCTACATGTATTTATATTCGTCTTCGTGTCAGTTCTTAACTTTTTAAAATTTATGTATACCTTTTACTCTATCAAATGATCAACTAATAAGATAATCGTGTATTCTATTGAATAACATTAACGCAACTAACGAAAGAGTCGGGTGCCGGGGGTATATATTCATATCCTGATTATCTTTTAATAAAATGTATTGCTCTTCAAAAGACAATCTTTCTGAATTTTTCATTCGATTCAAGTAAAATTATTAAAAAAATAACCACTTTTCCGCGATAGAAATAACATAACAAATAGAAAAAAACATACCCTCCCCCTTTTCCATAAGCTAAGTGGTACAATAAAGTACTTACAATGTGTCTTGTATTTGTCATACACCGTTAGTGGATGGTAACAATACATTTGTGTCTTACTTCATGCAGTTAAAGTAATATTTTTATTGTGTATGAATAATAATAATTTAAAGGTTTATATTTAAATTATTTTGTGAGTTTTATTTCACGTTCTAAATGAGCCGCAGGGCGTATTTAAACATGAACTCAGGGTGTCAGGATTGTTCAAAGAAAGACCTCCCTCCGGTCGGTCTTTCATTTGATCAATCCTGACACCCTTCGGTGTGTTCTACGACAAGAAAAACCTTAAAATATGCATTATCTATAACGTAATGACCCGTATCGTGTCCATCAAATGAATATCAAATAGATCCCATTGGCAATCATACCTCAACTTCTTTTTTTTTATAGGTAACGTTTACGTCTATTTATTTTCCTGTTTATGTCGTTTTCATAAACAATCCTTCATAAGTCACATACAGGTAATATGTATACCCTTTAAGTGATCAAAATGAATATTGAAGGCATTTTATTTATAGATTAAGAGTATGGCTTCAAATATTATTAAAACCTATTCATAATTGTGTGAAAAACATAAATTTTTTGCAATCTATAGTTTGAATTCGATATTTTTACAGAACTAGACGACGATATATGGCTGAATATGTATCTCTTTCGCGTTAAAGATAAGAGAAGAGCAGTGCATTGCTTTCGAAAGGCAATCAGTGCATTGGAAAAACTGGATGATCAAAAAATAGTTGTAACAGATGTTGAAGAAAGTAGTGTTCTGTTACATCTAAGAGCAAAAAAGTACTGTTTCCAAAGTAATGAACATTTTGAAAGAGAAGTTCTGCATCTTTTAAAGTCTATACTGCGGTCTGCAAACTTAATCATGGAATATCACTTTATGGTTGTAATGTCTATTGATACTACCAAAGGTAAGTTGTAGTTATTTACTGTAAGCTCATAAAAAACAAATTATATACATAAATGAATCTTTTGCGTGTTTTAATAAAAAAAAATGTTTCTAGACAACGCAATCACATATCTTTATCCGACTTTAAAAAAACAGTGTTTAGTCAACTTTACTATTATATATTATCCAAATCCATCAAGACGCTTCCTTTGCCTGCCTGTCTCCCAACATTTCCAAACAATCGTCTTCTGACTGGTCCGATCCTAGAGAAATCAAGCCTCTTCAAAAGCCTACGTCAACTGGAAAATACCATGTTTGGCAATTCTTGTTTTGGTACTTTACAAGCTTTCCCTTGTGAGCTTCTTCCGGTTTTGTTTTCAATAGCACTGTTAGCGTTACAAAAATTACCTGTCTGCTAGTTCTGGACAATAACACGATGTATGATTGAAGGTCTTTTCCCAAAGTCGGCTACATCTCCTAGCCATTCGCTGTTGCTGGTATACTATTGACGAGGAAAGGCAACACTATGCCACAGATAACTGAATATTCAGTTCAGTCTATGTGGTTAAGTGGTCATTATTACTCTAAATGCTTCTTATAAAAATATATTGTGCAATGTAAGCAGGCACCTTTCTGTTCAGTTGTTTGATAATGATTTAAGAATAGAAATGATACAGTTAGAGTGATGGAACGTGGCTGTGTACTTATACATCCCATATGAATAGAACCTTGCAATTTAATTCCAGAATTTTAAAGTTGACACGGTGAAGGAATAGCAACAGAAACTGCGAAGTAATATAAAATATAACCCTTAGGCTAATATCTGAGGTGCACTTCGCGAATTAGAACTACTAAAGATTGTAACAACTACACTTTTTCATTGATCCAAATTTGGTGCCATTTTTTATTTTGTTTAATCCAAAATCTTTACCGAGCGAGTCTATTTTTCCTAAACAAAGTAATGAAGTGGTCTATGATTGATTGAAAAGATCTGTCAATTGAAATTTGCCTTAGTGTGGCCTGGGGGTTAAAATGTCGACTTCGAGGAAGGTCTGGCCTTGAAGTCATTCAACTTCCGAGTCAGTTTTTTTGTACTCATACTCCAAAAACATTTGTTTCGAGCATGCTTTGTTTTGTTCCAAGCAAAGTATTATTACTTCCACTCCTGGCTTGCATTTATAATCGCTACGATGGCCGTTCATATGTGTATGTTTATATCGCACATTACATAATACAGTCATTTTTGTTAGTAGCATATCTATGCATTATCTGTTGAGTGAATAAATCAGAACAAATTGATATTCACATTAAATGGTTCATTTTGTTTTTAAATTTTGGTGTTAAATTGCCTATCTAAATACTAGTATTATTTTAGATGTTATTACTGCTCTATAACTTTTAAGATGACATAATTTCAATTGCTCATTTTAGATGATTTGTACGTCGATTCACGGAAATGGAGGCGTGTTCGCTTTGAAACTTTACCTCGTCTCCGTCGTGTCGAAGAAAGACTAGATAACGCAGGGCACAGTGTCAGAAATTTCAGAAGAGGAAGGAATGTCTTTACAGGATTGGGATTGTTTGGGATTTTGTTTGCACCACTCACTAGTGGTGCCTCCTTAGGCTGGACGACAGTTGCTTTATTAACAGCTACTGTTGGAACTGCAACTTTGGGAACAATAATCATAGAACAATATTTAGCTGGAGGTGTTCTCGAAGCCGCACAAGACAGTATTGATAAAGATAAAACACAAACGATTTATTTTCAAAACCGTGTGAACTATTATATGCAAAGGGGAGGTACATATCATGAAGAAGAGTTCGCAAGACTTCTTAGTGAACTTTTCCCGGATGCAATTATCAACGTTGTAAATCAGCCTTTTCAAGATTTTATCAAAAGCTTTATCAACACAGAGGTTGGATCTGTTTTTCGTGCTAAAGACAAGGTGTTTCAGCTTAGAATGGAACTTGAGATCGAACTTAAAAATGTATGATTTGAGTAATTGTACTTTTATTAATTTAAACAATTTAATACAGAATTTTAACCTTGCAAAATTATACAAGCTGTATTATTTCAAAGGTATTGTTATATACTCAAGCGGCATTTTTTTAAAACAACAAAAAGCTATTTATTGAAAATTCACCCCTTACACTGACACATATACTTTATGATTTAAAAAAGAAACAGGTAATATGCTGAAATGGATCTTTAATAAAATTCTTTGGTAGAATCTGAAGACGGGTTATACAGAATCTGTGAAAATAGCCTGTTAAGGATTCTTTTCACATAAAATAGCGCGTTAATTATTCATTTTTTTTTATACAGGATTACTAGTATCAATCTGTTTTATTATTTGAAAATGTATTTTAAGCTGTTTGTCACAAAAGAGCTTGGTTATGTATAACAATATTATGATATGTTTATTTATTGTAGGTGGCGGATATGGAAAGAGAATATGGCTACTACTAAGAAGAATTTTGCTGATTTTTTTAAAAAAATTCAAATTTTCTTGCAAACATTTACAGATTTATTATGATAAAACATTTACCTTAGGTTGCGTTAGATAAAATTTGAATTCTCAGCAATACTAGAAAATGGTTTAAGATTCTAATACGATACAGCACGTTCCATGTATTTTTCATAGTTCAGCAGATAGTCAATTTCAAATCAAAACCATCGCCAGCATACTTATACCACCAAATATTTGATATGGCAAAGAAAACACTACAATGAACGAGTTTAACACTTTTCACTAAAAAGTCCGAATTTATGTATAATGCATAAATTATGTATAAATTCCATTATTTCGTTTAAATCAAATATATTGTGTTACATTATTATACGAGCGAAAAACACAAGTTGGTGTCAATGGCGAGTCCCTATCTCAAAATGGATATTTGACTTTACAAAACTAAAAATCATCTCTGTTATCGTAAGTCTACTCTTTAACAGAATTAATTTAGATGAAAATTTATTTTTCATCAATTTGAGAAAATTGTATAAAATTTTGAATAACTTACAAAATTATTATTTTTCAAAAGAAAGATTATTGATAATTAAACAATACATTTCAGCAAAACAAACATGACCTAACCATTTTTGTAAGAAACAATGTGTATCAAATGCACAAGAGAAGTTGCAAATTTATCAGACTTCAACTCGGATTATTGGACAACCTGAGAAATTTTTGAAGCGAAACGAGACATACTGATCCTTGATGCCATCGTCGTATGTATCATCATTTTGTCAGTCTTTTTTAAACATAAAAATTTGAACAGAAGCTTTTTAATAATCTATAGATACTATCAATAATAGTAATATATTCAGAATATATTATTTCTTTTTTTCAATTTTTTTTAGGTCATTGTTTTTTACAGTTAGTAAATAAATACAGTCTTGGGTTAAAGTTAGTGTCACACCAATTTATTTGTCAAACCTTGATAGAAATTTATGAAACTTTGGAATATTTTTTTTTATATTAAGATATATAATTTGAAGCAAAATTAAAAATAAAATTTCACCTGTATGTTTTACTGTAAGTACTTGGTTTCCATAAATTAAGATAACCAACCGGCTTAGAAAAATTAACAAGTTTATTACAGTCAAGTTAGTACATCTTCTTGGACTGCACTCACTCATTAACGATAAATGGACATTTCGTTGATAGAGAAGACAAATATCTATTTATATACACAAAAACAAGATATTTATTTCATACAATTATTATTTACATAGATACTATTAGAAGATCGTCTCCCACAACGGGGGTAACGTCTTCGCTTTTTTCAATTATTTCAGCATTCTGATTTTCTTTCTTCATCTGTTCTGTTCGTTCGGCATCTTTTCTGAGTTTCCCCCCTGTCTTCCTAATTTTTCTTTTTATGATTGAGTCTCTTCTCGCAATCACCTCCTTTCTTTGCTCTCTGCTCTTCCTTGCAATATTACCTATCAAGAAGAAGTACATATTTCCTGTAATTCAATATTTTACAAAAGAAGAAATAGGATGATAAATAAATAAATAAATAAAATTATATAACCAATGTACACTTTCTGTTTCTAATCTTCATATACTCAAGCATATAGTTTATTTCACATGTCATCTTTGAAACTCTTTATAAAGTATTTACATGATACATTTTAATTACAATTTTTTCATTTACATGACTTGTGTTTAACGCATATTTATTAACACACAGCTGTTGACCAGTTAATGTCGTTTTATTTTTTAAACGTTTTATATATTTGTCTACTAATTTTCAATCTTTTTGTATTTAAACATTACCCTTTTCAGCTAGTGCCCTGTTTCTCCTTATTTCCGCCATTGTGTCTTTATCTTCTCTGTCATATTTAATGTTATTTCCTGAGAAGTAAAGCTCTAGGTGAATAATTACATTGCACGTATGTGTCATTACAAATATATATCCATAGACTGTTACTTTCAATTCAAATTATGTTTTTATTGATAATTTACTCATGACATATGAGGGTTATGAATTAAACTTCAATGTCAACTCAGTCAATGAATTTCAACATTGTTTAATATATTGAGTAAAACATACAGATAATGTGATACATAATGCGTACAAAACATTAACCTTGTTTTAACGTGGTGAATGTTTTTTTTAGTTTTTGTCTTTCCGGACAAACTAAGGCCGGAAGGCGTCTTGGTGTTTTAGATTCATGACTTGTATGAAATAAGTCTACAGAAAATTTAACCCCTCCTGTCTTCTGTATGATAAATCCAGTGTCTGTTAAATATTTGATTATATCGATTGAAGATTTTCTTGTCGTGACGATTCACCCAAAACAAAGTCAGTTGATCTCAATGTTGGGTGAACCTTGTTCGATTTCCTGCAATTTTTACAACAGTTCAATTTCGTCAGCATAGCTCCCATGGTTGGGGATGATCTTTTGATACAGCTTACTTGCAGTAAGATGCAAATCAGAAGTGGACGTTTCCAAGGTCATAATGGTGACGTTGTAGAACAAAGCCTCGAGTTGCATGCTCGGATATTCATTGACGTGTTTATTCAGGATTGAAGGCTTCTCTGTATAGTCAATTTGTGGTGTATAGACAATGACACAACTAAGAACAATGTTTATGCAGAGCGATACTAAAACGTGCACATGGTCAACGCTTTGAAATTTATAATGCCACAAATAAAGAAGCATTCAAAATCGCAAGGGTTTGTTAGTCTATCTGTCAGTAGTGATGCAACCCGCCGTTGTAACTTTAAGGTCGTTGTATTAACTGTAATGAGGTTTTATTGGAAGGTATACTCACTTTTTAGGGCTGTTACTATTTTTTTTCTCCTTAATTACTAATCAAAATGAAACTAAAAACATTATCCGAAATTTTATTAGATATTTTATTCTACTGTAGAGTTATTGAGTTGTGCACACATTATTTTACTTGGATTCATCTTCCACCTCTATATTACATAAGGGGTACAACCTATTTTCATTCTTTAAAAAAATTACAATATTTTCCTGGAAATTCTTGGCTAAAGCTGGACGTAATCGTTTTAATAGAAATGTATAATTGCTATTTTATACCATGTGACCATTTCGAAGGATTCATCATATACTTTTTGATTAAATAAATAATTGCAATGAAAACCCTTTATGTACCCAGAAACATGAGATTAAAAAATGACTCGACAGGGTCAAAGTATTATCTTATCATCATGACCAGCAAAAGAAGGGGGATCATATTTTCTGGTCTGTACATCCATTCCTAAATTTATGATAATAGTTATCAAAATTACCAGGATTATAATTTTATACGCCAGACGCGCGTTTCGTCTACATAAGACTCATCAGTGACGCTCAGATCAAAATAGTTAAAAAGCCAAATAAATACAAAGTTGAAGAGCATTGAGGATCCAAAATTCCAAAAAGTTGTGCCAAATACGGCTAAGGTAATCTACTCCTGGGGTAAGAAAATCCTTAGTTTTCGAAAAATTCAAAGTTTAGTAAACAGAAAATTTACAAAAAATGACCATATAATTGATATTCATGTCAACACCGAAGTGCTGACTACTGGGCTGGTGATAAAAGAGATGATTTTTCCTTTCATTTCGTTAATTATCCATTTTTAGATGGTGACGTTCCATTGTCACCATCTTACGGTGTTTATATATCTCAACTTGTACGATTTGCTCGTGTATGAAACAATGTTTTAGATTTAAACCAGAGAAATTTATGCTTTACTGAAAAATTATTACACCAGGTTTTCGATATCACAAACAAGTCAAAACATTTACTAAATTTTATCATCGGTATAAGGAAATCATTTCGTAAATATAGCTCAACATGCAGACTTCTTATACGTGCAGGTATTTCACATCCATTTTTTTATGTAAATATTCTTTATAAAGCACAAAAATGTCAATATTCACCTCCGAAACTATCTTAACCTTTAAATAGACTTATTAAGAAGGGATATAGTAACGATACTGTTGTCAGGTCATTAAAGATTGCATATTTTGGCGTTAATATTGATTCACTTATAGGGTCTTTGCATCGGAACTAAACACATTTATTCAAAAACCAGTTGTTGGCATGACACTGGTTATGTTCTTTTCATATATGTTATGATGGTATAATACTAAACCCCTAACGGGAAGGATTGTGCCTGATATACATATGATGAAATCATAATCTTTCAATTAGTTTAATTGAAGTCTGGAGCTGGCATGTCAGTTAACTGCTAGTAGTCTGCTGTTATTTATGTATTATTGTCATTTTGTTTATTTTCTTTGGTTACATCTCCTGACATCAGACTCGGAATTCTCTTGAACTGAATTTTAAATGTGCGTATTGTTATGCGTTTACTTTTTTACATTGGCTAGATGTATAGGGGGAGGGTTGATATCTCCTAAACATGTTTAACCCCACCGTATTTATGCGCCTGTCCCAAGTCAGAAGCCTCTGACCTTTGTTAGTCTTTTATTATTTTAATTTTAGTTTCTTGTGTACAATTTGGAAATTAGTATGGCGTTCATTATCACTGAACTAGTATATATTTGTTTAGGGACCAGCTGAAGGACGCCTCCGGTGCGGGAATTTCTCGCTACATTGAAGACCTGTTGGTGACCTTTTGCTGTTGTTTTTTCTATGTATCATTAATATTTTTGATGAACGACATCGGTCTCATGGTGAATGCAAAAACCGTAATCAACGTATTAAACATTGTATAAATTATACACTTGATGATCTGTTATCTATACACATAGAAAAAAGTAATGCAACACCTTGATTTTTTAAAACTTGAAAAATCAACCTCTTTTTTTGGATGAAATATAATAAAATATGTGTATAATATTATTGAAACATAGTTTATGATAATATTGGCATTGAAACGAACAAATAATTTTTGAAAAAAAAATGATTTATATAACCACAATTTAAATAACAAAATGAAGTGTTTGTACAAAAAATGCATTTTACAACTTTTACCGTAGTCGAACTTTACAATGTCAGACATTTCAAAATTAATCTTCAAATGACTGTTCATATCATGGTTGATCGTTATACGCATAAGAATTAGTACAGTTGTGCGCAGCCTCCATTCAAACGGATAACCGCATCTAAACGTCTTCTGATTCCTGCCATAAATCGACTAATTTGTTGCTAAGGTAGCAGCAACCATTTCTGATGTAGGGCATTGTCTATTTCATGATGTGTTTGAACTGGTGTGTCCCTTCGTGCACTTTCCGCCCAATACTGTCCCAAATATGCTCGATATGGTTCAAATCCGGGCTACGACCGGGCCAAGGAAGATGAACCGAATTCCATTTGAACATTGGATCTTCCTCCACGATGCTAATTTCCAACTTTGGTGAGCTCTGCACTACATTGGATACGGAAAACTGTGTGTCTGTTCGTTATCAAAGGTCTCCGAAATGGTCTTATCGCACGATAACCAGTAGCGATGAGTCGATCTCGAACAGTTCTTGTCAAAAGGCACCTGTATGGTCACCACTCTCTTTTTAGGATTGTCTTGTATGCAATGGTTTCCTTCTGACCAACCTTCATTATGCTTGATTTTCCCTAGCAAATGGTATAGGGGGTCTTCATTATCTCGGAAGGTCTTTTACAGCGTTTATTGCTTGATTTTTATTCTCAAAACGACTTATAGTGGAATGGTGATGACCAACACTACGTGCTGTTGTTACAGCGACATCCCTGCTTTTCTTATGCTAATAATCTGCCATCTTGCTGCAGTTTAAAGTTGTCAAGGACCCATTACAAGGTGTCAATCACATATTTTCAAAAACTTGGTTATTTAAAGAGCTGAAAACAATGAGGATAAAAACATCTGTTTTGCTGTTTACGGGTACAGTAGCTGCATGTGCAGATAAAAAATTATCGAGTCGATATCTATTGATTAAACTCAGGTGATACTTGATTAATGTTTAACTTGTTCTATTTTATCAAATTATATCTCACAAAAATTAAGAGTGTTTTTTTAATTTCAATTTCAATTTGGTGTTGCAATACTTTTTTCCATGTGGATATAATAAAGAATAATGGCAGACATCAAGTATTACGCAAACTGGGTCATATATATATTATAAGTAAATTATATGCTATTTTTCTGGAGTGTGATAAATTTTAACTTTTTTTAGACAGTTTTATGAATACACCCGTATTATTACAGCCTTTGGTCATCACAGGCTATTTCCTAGTATTGATAAACCTGAAAATCATAAACGACATTTTCTTAAATTAAAATATATAAAAAGAGGTATTGATTTTATTAATTTGTCTCGCATATTAATCTATTGAAACGTCGCACGATACTGGTGTCACCTAACGTTACACACACAAAGACGTAAGGCAGCAACCATTTGATTTTCTGGGGGGGCTATTTTTTTTTTTGGAAAAAAAGTTTGTTTCCAGGTTTTGGTGAAAAAAATATTTTTTTCTGGACCCTGAGAAAAAAAAATGTTTGTTTCACCCTCAGCTGCCACTATATGAAAAGCTAAAATTGAAAGAAAAAAAATGTTTTCAGTATGTCGCTTTAAAAATAGATTGTTCTTCGCCGAAGGCGACAAAAAAAGTTTGCACAGAAAAAAAACCCATAGCCCCCCCCCCCCCCCCCCCAGAAAATCAAATGGTTGCTGCCTAAGACAAAATAAAAACGTTGGAATGCATGTTGTTCAGATGTCATTTTACAATAAATTTTAAAGGATTGATCTTTTTCCTATGAAAGGATTATTTTTTGTTCTTAGATAAAATATGTTAAGCTTTAGTTTTTATTAACAAATTAAAAATAAAAAAGTTACTTGAATTGAAATTATTTTTAAAATTATATGTACATTTAAATTATAAAGGCAATCGATTTTTTTATGGATAAACTATGCACTGCAAATGCATTCATTTTTGCACTCCAGAATGTCAAGGCAAAAGGATTACGGCCTCTCTAGCATGACAGTTCTGCACAAATATATGCAAGGGAATTAGCGGGAACAATTATTAAAGCTGGGTTATTTTTTTCTATTAATTTGTATTGTAGCGGATCCGATTATTATAGTCCGGAAAACACTTCAGTTCCGCGAGGAAATCTCTTTCCCGACCCCTTATTTATGAATCGGTAGAGCTTCAACATAAAACATTAATTTTAAAGTTTTCTTATTAAGCAACAAAATAAAATAGCCGTATTCCAAATCGTCTGTAAAACCTGCAATCATGACAATTAGACGGAACGTTAGAAGCATATTTTATCAAATAACGTCAAAATCGTATGTGGGGACATTGTATCGGACATTTTAGTTTTATCCAATATCTCGTATATTAGATTTGATTTATGGGAATTTGATATCAAAATAGAATTATTTTTTGTACTTTTACCCATTATAATGTTTTTTATGTAGCGAATGGCACTGTATAAAATAAACATCATGAAAAAACAGAAAACGTAACCCTATGTTTAATTTGGTTTGAAGGGGACAAAATGTCGGACATTGCTAATCAACTCGAATAAAAATTCCTGATTATTGCATGAGGCGAAAGTGTGATCTTTGTACAAAATACTAGTATAAGAATTATTTACTTTCGACATGGGGATTTCTCTGGAATTCCCTTTTTGGGACAATCTAAAAAAAAATTACGGCACATTTTCGTGCATGGGACATATAATTTGTATCATCTTGATTCCTTTTTTTTTTTATATTTCCGTTTTCGAGAGAGAGAAAAATCGACATTACGTCATCGCCCACTTATAAATTACTTGTTCTAGACAAACTTTCATATCGTTTGGTAAAAATATTTATATGTTTTTTACGGTATTCAGAATTTCACAAAACTAAAAGTGTAACGCGGGACAAGGAAATCATATTGCAAAATAAAGGTTTAATTGAGTTTTGATTTATGAAAATGGTCTGTTACACAAACATAATCTGAAAGAAGAGTTTAAAAGCTTTAAAATGATATACAACACTTTATAATAACATTTTTTATGTTTAAAAATTAACAAGATGAACGTGTCTTGTCCGTGATTTCACCAAAGTAACATCAGTAGCGTGCGACGTTTCATTGCAATAAAAAATCATAATATCTAATAAAATTTGTAGATTTAGCTAACTAAGTCCTTATATTTGTATAAAGTAACATTCGTTTATAGTGTAAAATTGTTTAAACGTTGAATAAGCTACAATTAAAAATTGCTCGCCGGTCCCTTTCTGTGATTACCATTAGATAACGCTGGTTCATTTCCCAATCAATCTATCATGAAGAGAAGATAACCATTTCAAATTTCGGTCATAGTCTTTTTTCAAAAATGATGAACGGCTCTTTATATTGGTATGTTATCATTTTAAACGTTTCAAATTGATGAAATTATATTCGTACATCAATATTTTTGATACACCAATAACAAAAACTGAAATATATTGAATGCATACATTTTGTAATTATTCAAAATTATATCAGAAACGTAAACTTTATTATAAAAAAATTAACCTGTTAAGGGAAGAGATACTCGCATAACTTTTTCGAACTGGCACATAATACAACGGAATGTCACTCTTGCATACAAATGGCACATCAATAGAATTAATTAACTTTGCAATCGTCCTCCACCTTCAATGATGATTCTAAATTATAAATATAACCAAAATTTGTTAATCTATAGATAGTGAAGACTAATGAAAGCTAACTGACTGTAAAATATTTCTTTGCAATTTTTTTAAAACTTCCTCAGAAAAATGCTCGAGCCACTTGACTTTCATAGCTCAAAATTAACGTTTTTACACAATATTTGAATAAAGTAGTTAAAGATTATTCGCTTCTCAAAGTGTTAGACGCAATAAAAATCGTATGCTTGCACCATCCTACCGAAAAACGGATTTAATTAAGTCCTGAACATTTCGACATTTCTTCGTATATTTATATCAAAACCGGTTTTAACCAAATCACAAGTACGTGTTAAGATCCGACTAAATACCTATTTCCCGATATGGTCAGGTAAAGTTGCTAATTTGTCTAGCATATTCAATGACTCTTCTGTCTATAGCTTAATACCTCCATATTTTGATAATAAAGAACAACCCCTTATTTCGTATTCTTTTTAAAAAAAACCAAGCAGAAATTTGATTTTTAATTATACGTCAATTACAACAGACGGCAGTATAGAAAACAATGTTCCTTCCACTTGCATTGAGACTGCGAAACATCTAGTTTTAAATATATTGCCTATGTAATATGGTCGTATTATTACAGGAGACCTCAACATCGTCGAAGACCATGAAGTCATAAATTTTCTAAAGAAAGGACCGAAAAACCGTCCTCCATCTATAAAAGATTGGAAACAGTGTCGTCAGGTCATTAAAGACGCTCTGTCTGCCTACTGTAAAAATTGGTGCAAACGTGAAAAAACTGATAAAAAATCTTTTGATAGTTATTTGAATAAAATCATGAATACTGTTAATATTCTAATATCTCATTTAGAAAACAATTCTGAAATTAATAATAGGAACCATGATGTTCCCATTTATAGAATAAAAAATAAACTCAAGGTACTCGCAAAGCGGTTTGTGTTCGTACCAGCAGACAAGTCAGCCAATAGTGAAGTGGTGGTGAGACGCATATACTACACGGAAGTTCTTCAAAACGTAATTATCAATTTCTCTACATTCAGGTTGAATGACCAGACACAAGTTGGTTCCTTTTTCCTTTTTCCTTTTTCGATATTCAAATTTTGAAAAATATTGCAAGTCCAAACTGAATTTTTTTTTTCTTTCAAAATTTTTTTTCCTCCAAATTTTTTTCCCTCAAAATTTTTTTTCCTCAAATTTTATTTTCCTCAATTTTTTTTTTCATCAAATTTTGTTTTCTCTAAATCTTTTTTTCCTCAATTTTTTTTTTCTCAATTTTTTTTTCTCAAATTGTTTTTTTCCTCAAAATATTTTTCCTCATAATGTTTTTCGATTTTCATTTCCTTATTCGGTTTCTTCTTCCTTTTTCAATATTCATTTCCTTTTTCGGTTTCTATTTCCTTATTCGGTTTCTATTTCCTTATTGGATTTTCATTTCCTTATTCGATTTCCATTTCCTTATTCAATTTTCATTTCCTTATTCGGTTTCTTTTTCCTTTTTCAATATTCATTTCCTTTTACGGTTTCTATTTCCTAATTGGATTTTCGTTTCCTTATTAGATTTCCATTTCCTTATTCGATTTTCATTTCCTAATTCGGTTTCTTTTTCCTTTTTCAATATTCATTTCCTTATTCGGTTTCTATTTTCTTATTCAGTTTCTATTTCCTTGTTAGATTTTCATTTCCTTATTCGATTTCCATTTCCTTATTTGATTTTCATTTCCTTATTCGGTTTCTTTTTACTTTTTCAGTATTCATTTCCTTTTTCGGTTTCTATTTTCTTATTCGGTTTGTATTTCCTTATTGGATTTTTATTTCCTTATTGGATTTCCATTTCCTTATTCGATTTTCATTTCCTTATTCGGTTTCTTTTTCCTTTTTCAATATTCATTTCCTTTTTCGGTTTCTATTTCCTTATTCGGTTTCTATTTCCTTATTTGGTTTCTATTTCCTTATTCGATTTCAATTTCCTTATTCGGTTTCTTTTTCCTTTTTCAATATTCATTTCCTTTTTCAATATTCATTTCCTTTTACAGTTTCTATTTCCTTACTCGGTTTCTATTTCCTTTGTGATTTTCATTTCCTTATTTGGTTTCAATTCCTTTTTCGATTTTCATTTTCTTAGTTCTCTATTTCTTTTTTCGATATTCAAATTTTGAAAAATATTACAAGTCCAAACTGAATTTTTTTTCCTTCAAAGTTTTTTTTCCTCAAATTTTTTTCCTCAAATTTTTTTTTCCTCAAATTTTTTTTTCTTCAAAAATTTTTTTTTCCTCAAAATATTGTTCCTCAAAAAGTTTTTCAAATTTTTTTGTTTCCTTATTCGTTTTCTTTTTCCTTTCTCGATTATCATTTCCTTATTCGGTTTCTTTTTCCTTATTCTATTTTCATTTCCTTATTCGGTTTCCATTTCCTTATTCAATTTTCATTTCCTTATTCGGTTTCTATCTCCTTTTTCAATATTCATTTTCTTTTTCGGTTTCTATTTCCTTATTTGGTTTCTATTTCCTTTTTCGATTTTCATTTCCTTATTCGGTTTCCATTTCCTTTTTCGATATTCAAATTTTGAAAAATATTACAAGTCCAAACTGAATTTTTTTTTTCCTTCAAATTTTTTTTTCCTCAAATTTTTTTTCCTCAAATTTTTTTTCCCTCTAAATTTTTCTTTCTCTAAATTTTTTTTCCTCAAATTTTTTTTCCCTCTAAATTTTTCTTTCTCAAAATTTTTTTTTCCTCAAATTTTTTTTCCCTCAAAATATTTTTCCTCCAAAAAGTTTTTTTTTTCGTTTCCTTATTCGTTTTCTTTTTCTTTTTTCGATTATCATTTCCTTATTCGGTTTCTTTTTCCTGATTCGATTTTCATTTCCTTATTCGGTTTTCATTTCCGTATTCGATTTTCATTTCCTTATTCAGTTTCTTTTTCCTTTTTCAATATTTATTTCCTTTTTCGGTTTCTATTTCCTTATTCAGTTTCTATTTCCTTATTCTGTTTCTATTTCCTTATTCGATTTTCATTTCCTTATTCGATTTTCATTTCCTTATTCGATTTCTTTTTCCTTTTTCAATATTCATTTTCTTATTCGGTTTCTATTTCCTTTTTCGATTTTCATTTCCTTTTTCGATGTTCAAATTTTGAAAAAATATGACAATTTCAAACTGAATATTTTTTTCTTTCAAAATTTTTTTTCCTCAAATTTTTTTTCACAAGACTTTTTTTCGTTTCCTTATCCGTTTTCTTTTTCCTTTTTCGATTTTTATTTCCTTATTCGGTTTCGATTTCGATTTCGAAGTGGCTGCTATTTTGATCGGCTGCTAATAGGCTTTAATTTGGTGTATAATATGAGCAGATGGGTTAAGGCAGTCCGTTCAATCATTCAAAATAAGCCATTTCTCAAAGTTCGTGCGTATTTCGATATTTAAGTCCGTCGGTACTCTTCTACTAGAGGTTTCCCGATTTGCTTCGTATCTGGTACGGTTGGTACGTAACTCAACGGTTGGTGCTGTTTTGGAGAAATCATTTAATGAATGAGGTCATTTCATTCATCATGATAACATCAAAAGAATTGAAAAGCATATCAGCAAAAAAACTAGCTTCACGTTTTATTTGATAACGATTTCAACGTTTCTAGAACACTTTGTTTATGATTCCCTATGAAATTATTGGTGTTACAAATAATGCGGTAGACGCAACTGTAAGTGCTGTAAAGCCGCCAACACTGATCACTCTTTCAGCAGCACAGTAACAAAGCAGCGATACAACATCTATGTCACATCTAATTGCAAAACGGAAAATAGTATTTACATTCTTACTTGTGGAACTTGCAAGCTGCAGTATGTTGGTGAAACAGAAACCACATTCAACATCAGACTAAACAACCACCGGTTGTTCTATACAAAAGGAAGAAACTGTCCAATTACGAGACACCTCTTAAGAACAGGACATACTTTTGAAAATATCACCTTTCAAATAATTGAGGTTAACCAAAATTTGGACTCCGAAATGAGAAAAAAGAGAGAAAGGTTCTGGATGCATCAGCTACGTACTCTTGAACCTGATGGACTTAATGAGAGGGATGAAAAACAGTTCTACCCGAAACCAAAGGAATAAATCATCAATTTTACTTCTATTTAACTAAAACAACTATTTGTTTTAATTTTTGAAAAAAATATTTATGTACAATAAACGGCAACAATTTGTTTTATACAGATCATCAATCAATATGTTAAACTTTTGTGTAGCTCAAGCTACAAAGATATTTTTTGTCATGCATCCGATTTCACCTCGATAGATGCACACGCCCGATGAAGCTGATTTGTTTAGCGAAATATTGCGTGAATAATATATAAAATATAACACCTAATTTTATAACACTCATTAGTGTGTTAAAGGTACATTCTTAGACACTTATATATATATAAGTACGTCTGAGTCAGTGGCAATCCTACAACAGATGTATCCATCGGATCGCCATCAATGATGGTGATACATAGATGTCAGTACATAATGTATAAACAACTCGTCTAAACATCAACCCAACAATGTTAGATCTGTAAATTTGCTTTCGCAAATTTTTGGTTCTACCCTCGCCGGGATTCGAACCCATGCTACTGTGATATCGTGACACCAAATCGCCTGCACTGCAGCCGTCCCGCTAGACCACACGACCACCTGGGCTCTCAAAAAAAGAGCTTTCGCTGGCCATGTGTTACCTTTCCACGTCAGTTTTTATCTAGCGGCGTACTACAATACATGAAATATAAGGCATGAAGATGTTATATATATATGTTTTGGTATTCAGGTTGTCCATACATGGAATTTCTTTTAAAAATAGTTAAGAAAAAGCCATAAGTTTATATCCTCCGAAACTAAATAAATAAATGAAATTAAAGATTTACAGAGTGTTTTTTTATAATAATTTGAATGATCGTTTGATAACACTAAAATGACGAATTTAAAAATACGGAATTTAGCTACAGTGTCAGTTATTTTTATTTCACTATTCACCGCTCCAACTTGAATAATGAAACCTAAACTATTTCATCATTCATTACTTAAAATTGAATAGTGAATAGTGAACTAGTTCATTATTCATTACTGAATTTTGAATAATGAATAATGAATAATGGACGTACTTCAGCGCGGTAAAATTGACAAGTATGATGGATTTTTTTCTGTGCCCGGTAAAAAGACCACCTACATAATGTAGTGTTCTAGTACTTCCCAGATCTATGGACAAACCGACAGACAGGACGGAACACTCTTAGTTAATCATATGTACATACCACCTAAAACTTCATTTTTGAGGGATTATATATATACATACAACCTCTAGTAACTTACCTTGTATTTCACTTTAAATGTGTCCCGTTTTATACTAATGTATAAGTGAAATAGTCGGGCAATCCATGACAGATTTTGCAAAGTAGCCTTTGCCAGCTGTTCATATTAAATTGTTCATATTGCCTCGCATATGTTTGTCTTCTATGCCATATACAACTGTGACGATATTGACTTTAGCAAACAATTCTGCTCAAACCGGTGCTAGGGACTGCCTTTCAACTTTCATTGAAACGAGAATGATTTCTCTGTGTAAAAGATCTCAATGTGTTTGTCAAGAGAACAGCAATAAAGATGCTGTTTCTTTACTGCAAATGTATTGTGTATATGTCTTGATTTTGATGTCGGGCAAACTCATGAAAGAAAACGGAAACACAAAAATCAGTATTTTTTTTTAATTTGTTCAGGCGCAGAACCCTAGAATGGTATAAATGACGCCACCAAAATTCAAATGTGATCTGTATTTTGTTGCAATACGGATTGTGTATAAGTTTCTTAACATTTTGTTGAGGCAAACTCAAGATAAAAGAACGGAAACTAATTTCTTGACGTACGGACATACACACAGACAAAGCTGGAAAAACTTAATGCCCCCTAAACTATATGTCATATTTCATTGAATAACCCGATGTTTTCATCACTTAGTAACGATAATTGCTATCTATATCCTATTCTTTTTTATTTATATAAAGTTCCGGAAAAAAATTCCCTAACCGATATTGATCAGAGTCTTTTAAATAACTAGAAGGAATTCCGATCTATATAGAAAATTATTGACCTTGCTACTGAGGTTGTCATTTGTTGCTTCTGTAAAAGGAGAAAAAAAAACGGGGCATGTAATATCAAAATCGGGAATAATCTATCATGTATTGTTACGTAGGGACATTTGTTCTTACGAAACAGCTTATAAATGCACATCTTATACAGGGGCAGATCCAGCCATTTTAAAAAGGGGGCGGGTTCCAACTATATGTCCCTATTCAAATGCATTGATCGGCCGAAAAAGGGAAGTTCCAGCCCCCGGAACCCCCTTCTGGATCCGCCACTGTTACAACATTTTGATGTCTCACATAGACTTTCCAGTTCGTTTTTTATTGTATACTAGAAAGATCTCATTTTTGTCTAAATTGGTGAACTCTTTTTTAACGATAAAGAGTAATAAGGAAATGAAAATTTAATAAGGAAGTAGAAACTGAATAAAGAAATAGAAACCCAATAAGGAAATGGAAATCTAATATTATAACATTGAAATAAAAACCCAATAAGGAAATAGAAACCGAACAAGGAATGAAAATCGAATAAGGAAAAAGTTAGCGAATAAGGATATGAAAATTGAATTAGGAAATAGAAACCGAATAAGGAAATGAAAATTGAATAAGGAAATAGACACCAAATAAGGAAATAGAAACCGAATAAGTAAAACGTTACCGAATAAGGAAATGAAAATCGAATAAGGAAAAAGAAACCGAATAAGGAATGTTATTACATTGGTTGCAATGAATTACATTGATTTCCCAGTTAAATAAAAACCGATAATTTCACATGTGAAATAAACGTGGTTATTTCACTCTCTGACCTCATACAATAATAGGCATGGTCAAGACGTCGATAACGTCGGATCAAAACAAATTGTGAATGCGTAGGAAAAACATATAGTTCCTTACATTTCTAACATTAATTTCTTAAAAAAAAGTCATTAGCCAATGTAATAAAAAGTATAACTAATCCCCGTATTTGAATATCAAAAATAAGACAACTTGTGACCGAACGCCGCTATGGATTAAACTCGTGCTGCGCACCCTATTAATCAATGCGTCGTTCGGTCACGCCTTGTCTTATTTTTGATATACACATAAGGCGATTAGTTATACTATAAATAATCGAAAAAGGAAAAAGAAAACGAATAAGGAAACGAAAAAAACTTTTTGAGGAAAAAAAAAATTGAGGAAAAAAAATTTTGAGGAAAAAAAATTGAGGAAAAAAAAATTTGAGGAAAAAAATTTTGAGGAAAAAACAAATTTGAGGAAAACAAATTTTGAGAAAAAAAAAATTTTGAGAAAAAAAAAATTTGAGGAAAAAAATTTTGAGGAAAAAACAAATTTGAGGAAAACAAATTTTTAGGAAAAAAAAAAAATTGAGGAAAAAAAAATTTTGAGAAAAAAATTTGAGGAAAAAAAAAAATTTGAGGAAAAAAAAAATTGAAGAAAAAAAATTGAGGAAAAAAAAAATTTGAGGAAAAAAATTTTGAAGGAAAAAAAAATTCAGTTTGGACTTTGAATAAAATTTGAATATCGAAAAAGGAAAAAGGAAAAAGGAACCAACTTGTGTCTGGTAGGTTTGTGCGCACAACAGAGAGTCAAATCGTTAACAAGCATACCACTGCCACTACCCAGCTTAATTTTAAGCCTCTTCCGAACATTCGAATGTCCCTACCATCACTGGTATTAAAGAGATAATAGTAACTGCAATTACGATGATCCCAATATGGCGACGGTAGATATAGGTAAAATCTTTACACTCATTTTTCTTAAATGTAGCATGCTTTTTTCAATAGTTACTCAGCTGCAAGGTTTATCTATACCATCACATCATATTTGAATCGTAAAGGTGCACTGGATTTGTCTAAGACCTTTGAAAATTGCCGTCGAAAAATTCGGGATGATAATCGTAACTCGGAAAAAAAGATAATCGTAATTATGGTATTTAAAAATGGAAAGATAATCGTAACTGGAAAGTGTTTTATTGATATTGACACTAAAAACATATATCTGATAGCATATAATGAAGTTATGTCGATGAATTATTTACGAAACGTTCCAACATCTTATGACATTTCTTTTTATGCATATATTATTAACAGTTCTTAGGAAAACAGCTACATATGTGTATTAATTTATGTTTTTTTATTGAGTTAAGTCTGCCAATTGATATTTTAACGTGTGTTTTTCTATGTTGTGATGTTATGCTATTGTTTTTTACACTAGTAATTTTGGGGCCCTTTATAGCTTGTTGTTCGGTGTGAGCCAAGGCTCCGTGTTGAAGGCCGTACATTGACCTATAATGGTTTACCTTTTTATAAATTGTTATTTGGATGGAGAGTTGCATGTCTCATTGGCACTCACACCACATCTTCCTATATCTACATACTAGTATATCATAAAATTTATGCAAGATAGTTAGCACTGAAGTTATGAAGTTTGGATATTACGTTACCAAATTAAATAGAAAAATGCTTGGGACCTTTTTTATTTTGATCACCATAGCAACCGATTTTTTCCTTGGAAACGGAGTTATTATTTGCAGAATATTGCAGTTTTTAAGAGCTTTAATGTCCTGAATTGTTCATAACCGATAAGAAAATACATAAACACGAACACAAACTTTAAATTACTATCGCCTAGTGTTGTTGCCTTCAATTGTTACCATGGAAACAAAGATTATCCATAGCAACATCCATTTAAAAACTGCATAAATGGAAATTTATGTAAAAAAATACATAAATTGAGGGTGTTTATTTTCAAATTGGAATATGACTTTATTCTTTACTTCACTCGCAGTCTTGGCTGGTGTTCTTTTCATACAGGTCAATAAATGTAATATATAATGTAACATTGGGGTCGGAGGGTTGGCGAAAAGGGGGTATGTTAATTTTTTCAAATGTTTCATACAAGTGGATCCTTGAAAAGATAATTGTGTTTTGTCGGACTTAATTTCGAGTTCATAATCTGATAATCAATTTTTGAAAGTTTACAGATGATGAACGTCATGGGATTGCAATAGCTGGGCAAACCTGGCTTATGGCAGAGACATATATAATACAATATTGTATTATATGTCTCTGCTTATGGTAAGGCAAGATAAATATGGCCCTTAAAGGTTGTAAGAAAATTCATAATTTCTTAGAGCACACACAAGTCTGAGATGTTATCCCACCAGCATATTTCACAAACTTGACCTGTAATATAATAATAAGCTTACAAACCAAAAGTAGAATAATTTTGTCAAAGCATTTCTAAACTGAAACTGAAGTGTGATGGACGGGCGGATAGACCGACAGACACATTGAACACATATTAAGTCGGTGGGGACTTAAAAAATATTAATAGTCAATTGGTAATCGTTGACATTAGAAGTCCAGTATAATGGAAACCTCTTAATATATAGCTATTATCATATCATTATTAACTCCTTTGTTGTACTACTATTCCGCAATTGGAATTCAGGATCTCCGAGATAGACAAATAGACACATCTTCTAAGTTAGAATTGTGCTAATCCGCTAAAATGATTATGCTATTACCGGTAAAATTATCAAAACAAAACTATTGTACAAAATAATTGTAATAATTATGAATCATTCCTTACTATGCACCGTACTATATATTTATCATATACTTAGACTAAATAACATATAAATTTTACCGTATGATAATAGCATTAAATTGACGTAAATTCCATATTTTTCGAATCGGTGCCTAGCGGGCTGATATGAAAAGTTTATCACATGCTTCGATTGTTATCACATGCCTTTCCGTAACGTTATCACATGGCATTCCGGTAATACTCGGTCAATTGTACAAAACAATTATTTCAATACTGGAAAGTATATTGTTTAAAATAATAAAAAAAAAATAAAAATAAAAAAACAAAAACAAAATCAAACAAATCATTTAATAAATGCATTTTTTAAGTTTTTCTGAAACATAATTTAGAAAGTTTCTTTAAAAAGTTGACTTGTCCAAACAATCTCTCTCTCTCTCTCTCTCTCTCTCTCTCTCTCTCTCTCTCTCTCTCTCTCTCTCTCTCTCTCTCTCTCGTAAAAGGATCAATATATGAATCTGTTATTTTTCTCTACTGTTGAAGCATATGATAAAAAGATCATAACATGTCATTTTTCATATCGCATGTATTATCAACCCTCGGTCAATATCAGCCCTCGAGCCGTGCGGCTCTTGGGCTGATATTGAACCTAGGGCTGATAATACATGCGATATGAAAAATGCCATGTAATAATCTGATAATATCTCATATGTTCATGCTTCCGATAACATAATATCTTGTTTTGTGTGTGTGTGTTTGCTGGGGAGGGGGTCAGCTGAAGCACACTTCTAATCCATCTGAAATCACCCTCTTCTCCTTTAAGATAGTAAACATGTAAAAATGTATCATTTTTTTAGGTTGAATCTTCAAAAAAATCGTTTTGCTACTCTCAATGTCTTTTTTTTTAACCTTTCATGAGTTACGCCCCAATTTACCGTATCTCTCTCTGTAACCTTTATAAAAGACTGTGCAGTAATCCCGAGATTTGGAATGAAAACACTAAGCTGAGAATGTGTGAATAAATTCAAGATTAATAACAGTTAATTTAAAGACAAATTACAAACATGGTCTTAATCAATTAACTGCAACACTAGAAACAGCACAGTAAATAACATTCTTACGTGTCTTTTTATCAATGATTTCTAGTCCCAACAAGTTGGATATACGACTTAAAGAACACATTTAATGTCTCGTGCATTACACACATTTTATCTATTCAAGGTACATTGTACAAGGGCAAAAAGCTAAAATACACACTTTTATGGCCATGCCGCAATGGTGGGGGATACGTTTTACACATGTCTGTCAGTACGGTAGTTGTCTCAAAGTTGGTTTCCAACAATATATAAATTCATTTTCAATAAAATCTTTATAAAGATAAATTAGAAATGATTATAACTACTGTGGACCCCTCTTTTAAAAAAGGTTGTTTAAAATATGATGTAACTCTCCTCTTTTTGAGTACAAAATTCTAAGTTTTCAAAGTTTTTGTATAGAAGACCTATACAAATCCTTGGTATTTCTATTTTCTTTTCTACATTATTGTTGAAATCTGTATGTTGCCTGCTAAATGTCATTAATTGTTTTTGTCGTTTGATTGCTGTGTTATTGACGCCCAACCTACATCTACAGTTTAAGTTCCGTTTTGGTGTACTTTCAAATAGGTGTTTGAAAAATCATGACTGCAAGGGTTATTGAATATTGATTTATTACTTTTCTTTCCCTCAATAATATGCTTGAGAGAAAAATGAACCGGGGAAAATGTTCCTTAATTTAGAAAGTTAGATAAACAAGAAAAAATGTTTTACTTTCCAATCTTAAACTCTCATATTCTAAGCACAGTAATAACAGTTAACATTATTAAACTTAACTATATGTAATTTTTAACATAGAATTATATTATATATCTTTTGATTTGAAGTTAGATAAACAAGAAAAAATGTTTTACTTTCCAATCTTAAACTCTCATATTCTAAGCACAGTAATAACAGTTAACATTATTAAACTTAACTATACGTAATTTTTAACATAAAATTATATTATATATCTTTTGATTGGAAGTTGTTATGGGTGATATTTGTGACCATGGCAACTGTTGTGATAATACTTAACGATTGTAGTTTAGAGTTAGAGTATATATATGCTTCTATGTATTTTTATACGACCGCAAAAATTTTAATTTTTCGTCGTATATTGCTATCACGTTGGCGTCGTCGTCGTCGTCCGAATACTTTTAGTTTTCGCACTCTAACTTTAGTAAAAGTGAATAGAAATCTACGAAATTTTAACACAAGGTTTATGACCACAACAGGAAGGTTGGGATTGATTTTGGGAGTTTTGGTTCCAACATTTTAGGAATTAGGGGCCAAAAAGGGCCCAAATAAGCATTTTCTTGGTTTTCGCACTATAACTTTAGTTTTAGTAAATAGAAATAAATGAAATTTAAACACAAGGTTTATGAACACAAAAGGAAGGTTGGGATTGATTTTGGGAGTTTTGGTCCCAACAGTTTAGGAATTAGGGGCCAAAAGGGGGCCCAAATAAGCATTATTCTTGGTTTTCGCACCATAACTTTAGTATTAGTAAATAGAAATCTATGAAATTCAAACACAAGGTTTATGACCATAAAAGGAAGATTGGGTTTGATTTTGGGAGGTTTGGTCCCAACATTTTAGGAATAAGGGGCCCAAAGGGTCCAAAACTGAAATTTGTTTGATTTCATAAAAAATTGAATAATTGGGGTTCTTTGATATGCCGAATCTAACTGTGTATGTAGATTCTTAATTTTTGGTCCCGTTTTCAAATTGGTCTACATTAAGGTCCAAAGGGTCCAAAATTAAACTTAGTTTGATTTTAACAAAAATTGACTCCTTGGGGTTCTTTGATATGCTGAATCTAAAAATGTACTTAGATTTTTTATTATTGGCCCAGTTTTCAAGTTGGTCCAAATCGGGGTCCAAAATTAAACTTTGTTTGATTTCATCAAAAATTGAATAATTGGGGTTCTTTGATATGCCAAATCTAACTGTGTATGTAGATTCTTAATTTTTGGTCCCGTTTTCAAATTGGTCTACATTAAAGTCCAAAGGGTCCAAAATTAAACTAAGTTTGATTTTAACAAAAATTGAATTCTTGGGCTTTTTTGATATGCTGAATCTAAACATATACTTAGATTTTTTATTATGGGCCCAGTTTTCAAGTTGGTTCAAATCAGGATCCAAAATTATTATATTAAGTATTGTGCAATAGCAAGAAATTTTCAATTGCACAGTATTCAGCAATAGCAAGAAATCTTCAATTGCACAGTATTGTGGAATAGCAAGCAATTTTCAATTGCACGGTATTGCGCAATAGCAAGAAATCTTCAATTGCACAGTATTGTGCAATAGCAAGATATTTTCAATTGGAGTTATCTTTCTTTGTCCAGAATAGTAGTTGAATCAACTTAAATCATTGTTTTATACAATATACAATGTATATTCACTTTTACTACCAACTGACAAATTAAAACAATCTTTACCATTCAGTGATAACAAGCACTTTATTTTACATTTCAATATTTTATGATGTATTTAAATGAGTAGTTATTGTTGCAAACTCCATTAGGAATTTGAATTGAGATCAGTTTTGGAATAAGGGAAAGGGGTGTGTGAAAAAGAAATTCGGGGGAGGGGGTCAATTTTTCTCATTTCAGATTTCATAAATAAAAAGAAAATTTCTTCAAACATTTTTTTGAGAGGATTTATATTCAACAGCATAGTGAATTGCTCAAAGGCAAAAAAAAAATTTAAGTTCATTAGACCACATTCATTCTGTGTCAGAAACCTATGCTGTGTCAACTATTTAATCACAATCCAAATATAGAGCTGAATCCAGCTTGAATGTTGTGTCCATACTTGCCCCAACCGTTCAGGGTTCAACCTCTGCGGTCGTATAAAGCTGCGCCCTGCAGAGCATCTGTTTTTTTTTGTCAATTAGTATTCAAGTTTTGTAACTACAATGCTAGCTTTATATATGCTTTACATATTTGCACTTTTCGGAAAAACATACGAGAAAATTTGATAATGTCACAAAACTCAATGATTCAGAAAAATAAAAATATGTGTTTTTAGTATAATTTAACTAACAGTCTGGTTGAACTGCAATCTTAACTAAGCTCTGAAGCTAAAACAAAATTATATCGATGTTATACATGTTATATATGAAATTTCTGGAAAAGAAATTTGATTCTATTCATAATCAGACTCTACGACCAAACGTTATCGTTTTAAGAATCTCAGTGACATTTATGCTTTTTTTTTTAATAAACCTACCCCCCCCCCCCCTTTTTCCCAACCTTCCAACCCAAAATGTTACATTATATATTACATTTGTTGAACCTTCTGAAAAGAACAGAAGAGACTGTGAGTGAAGCAAAACATGCTGTCATATTCAAATTTGAATATATACCCTTTATATATGTATGTTTTTTACATAAATTTCCATTGATACATTTTAAAAAAGATGTTGCTATTGATAATATGTATTTCCATGGTAACTATTGAAGTCAGCAACTCTTACCAATAGTTATTTAGAGTTAGCATATGCTTTTATGTATTTTCTTATCGGTTATGAAACAATTCAGTACATTTAAGCTCTTAAACTGCTAAATTCTGCAAATAATAACTCCGTTTCCAAGGAAAAAATCGGTTGCTATGGTGATCAAACTAAAAAAGGTCCCAGGCATTTTTTTATTTAATTTGGTAAGGTAATGTCCAAACTTCATAACTACAGTGCTAACTATCTTGTATACATTTGCAGTTTTCTGAAAAACACCCGAGAAAATTTGATAATATCGCAAAAATTCCAAATTGGGGAAAAGTTGAAAATATGCATTTTTTGGCAAATTTTTTCAAAAAAATTACAAATTTGGTTTACATGCAGTCTTAATTAAAATGAAGCTTAAACCAAGTTGTATCAGTAAAACATATGAAAATTAATGAAAAATGCATGATTCTATTCATAATCAGGCTCTGAATTGTAGTGATTTAGCTGATTTTTGAAAGATTTTACCACGCTTAGCAAGCCAAAAATAGAGTGTCCGTTACCATGGCAACCACTCATATTTTCCCACTCAAATTTATTTTTTGAGCAGTATGTGGTTACTGCTTCTTCTAGGCCATTTATAGATAAAATCTGAAACCTTCATAAATCACATGTATATGGCACTCTGCCTGATTCTTATGAAGAGCTGTTCTTAATGCTATATAAGAATAGAGAAAGGTTGGGATTTTTTGTGTATTTTGAAATTAAGTAACGTGGAGTTCTTTGACAAACATGGATTTGTGTTCTCTTATAGTTTGGCCAAAAGCCCGAAAATGAAGAAATGAAGTTGATGTGGCTTTAAATTGTCTTACAAGAAATACTTATTCAAAGAATGACTGCAAAGTGGAGAATAAAATAACGCATATTCCGCAATATTAGAAACAAACTAATTCAAAAATTCATAAATACTCGGTATATGAAAAGTATGATGCATACATATGAATAGAAGATATTGTAGAGACAAATATTGAAGGTACTAAACAAGGAACATTTTTGTCTTTGTATACTTGCCATATAATAAGTTATTTTCTATTAAATGAACTAACCTAATTGTCATGCATTTTTCTGAAGCACAAACTATTTGTTGTAAAATCTATAAAAATCTTTGTAATTAAACAAGTTCCGACTGTGATGATGTACATGTTATGCCTTCTGATGTAATTTATCAATATACATATTTGTGTGTGTTTTTTTCAGTCCGTCAAGTGCTTCGTATTAAGACTATAGGTAAGGCTAAAAAAAAAAAAAAAAAAAAAAAGTAACTATAAACAAAAGTAACAATTAACAAAAGTAACAATAAACAATAGTAACAATAAACTGTAACTATTTTAGATCCTTTACCATCCACACTGTTTAAAGAAACGTCCTAAAATACATGGGTATTTGATCAAAACATTTGAATTAAATTTTTAAAATCATATAGTATATCAGTATAAAAATAGAAAAAAGGGAATCAACTGTTAAATCCGATAATGCAGTTATAAAGTTATTGACGGAAACTTTTGTTCATTTCGCGCAAAATTTTAATATAAACGTGATATTGGAGGCAAAACATATATATGACATATGAAAATGTGGTATACGTGACTTTCATTTTAAGCAATGAATTGAAAGGATTGCACTTTTGGAATATGGGATATAGCTAATCCATCCCCCTCCCCCCTAAAAAAAAACCCAAACAAAAACGGACTTAAACGCGCACATAACATTGAAACTTGGAAAAAATATCTACTTACCACAATAGCTGACTCGACAGCTGCTTCATTTTTCCGTATCTTTAACAGGTACATGTATATATCAAAAGGTTCACCAGCTAATAGAAATTTATTATAGGATATGCATGTCACTTGATGATCGCTGTAAAACATCTCTTATATTATGTGATACCTCGAAAGCTTTTGATAGGGTATGGCATAGTGGCCTCTTAATAAAACTAAAAGCGTATGGTATTGATGGAAATCTGTATAAATGGTTTGAAAGTTATATTTCAAATAGAAAACAAAGCGTTTTTGTTTCAAATGCCTATTCGCCTTTTGATAATACTAATGCAGGAGTTCCCGCAAGGCTCTGTATTAGGTCCCCTACTATTTCTTATTTATGTAAATGAAATAGCTGATAATTTGACAAGCCTAACTCGATTGTTTGCTGATGATACATCTTTTTCTTATTCCAGCAATAATCCTTACACTATAGAGGATGTCTTAAACAGCGATTTAATTAGAACAAATTTCAGTATGGTCTAAAGATTGGCTTATTAACTTTAACCCTAATAAGACAAAGGCTATGATATTCTCCTGCCATACTTCCCCAGATGATATTGAAATAGAATAATAAAACCAATTAGTAGAATTTGTCTCCTGTCATAAACACTTAGGGATTACTTTTGATTCCAATGGTAAATTCCATACACATATAGAAAATATTTTAAAGTGTGCAAGCACGAGATTAAATGTTCATAAAAAATTGAAATATGTATTGAATAGTAATTATCTTGCTCGTATATATTAAACTTTTATAAGACCCGTTATGGAATATGCATGTGATTTATGGGATGGTTGTACTCAACAAGAAGCCGACAATTTAGAACATGTTCAGTTAGAAGCAGGGAGGTTAGTAACTGGGTTGCCCGTGTTTGCTAGTCGGGAAGCTATATATTTTGAAACTGGCTGGCAATTGCGTGTGGACAGAAGAAAATCCAGAAAGCTCAATATGTTCTATTATTTACATAATGGGACTACCCCTGATTATCTCTTTGATTTAATGCCCCCGCGTGTTGGTCAAGTATCTAACTACGATTTGCGAAACAGTAATAATTATGTAGTACCCGGTTATAGACTAGACATAACTAGAAAATCCTTTTTCCCATCCACTACTATTGAACGGAATAGCCTTCTCCCCGACATACGTACGTCCAAAAACATAAATATTTTTAAACAATAGATGAAGTCCAAATTGATACAGCCACCTTCCTATTTTAGTTGTGGGGATAGAAAACTTAATATCATTCATACACGTTTGAGAAATATGTGCAGTTCTTTAAATTCAGATTTACATCGTGTTAATATTAAACCCAGTCCCGCATGCAGCTGTGGCCACCCTGTTGAGGATAGTATAAACTATTTTTTAGAGTGCGCCCTTCACAACGAAGCCAGAGAAATACTGTTTTCAAAATTAGAAAGTTATGCTATATCCATTGAGCTTCTATTAGCTGGTGACGGTGACCTTTCTTTTCAGCAAAACAAAGACATTTTTGAGTCCGTACAATCCTATATCAGAATAACACAAAGATTTAAAACAATCAATTAACATTCTAAATTTCTACTTTACAACCTTTCACTTCAGTCTAGTTGTTTCATTATTATTCCTTATTATATTTCTTTTTTTTTTTCTTTTTTCTTTTTATTTCTAATTTTTGTTTGAAGTATGTATCACATGCATTATTACTATGTTGTGGTTTTTTTTTCGCCATTATCTAATGTACTTTCTGTTTATATTTATATTGGGAGAGGACGTCTCTAATGTTGTTATAACTTGTGTCCAATCCCTTTTGCTACTTTTGCAAATAAAATATGTTTAAACTAAAAGGTTATGCATATTGTTGTCAGTTATAAATAGATATACAAGTTCAAATGATAGGACTTTTTTTTACTGGGAACTCACTTTTGTCCCATGACTGTATATATATAGGTTTGAACGTAGTTTTCAATTTAGACTCGTTTATATATATATATATATAGGTAAATTTGTCCTAGATATTAACCTGTAAGTTTCTTCATTTATTTTTATATGCGTTTATGTCATCGTTAAATTTGACATTTGCATTTTTAACACACAAAATACCATTGAAATGCTGAAAGACACATTTATTATGTTTCAGTTACTATTATCCGATAAAGAAAATTACGATTATCAAAGAAGAAAAATAGCATAGAGTTACGATTATCATACCGAATTTTTCAACGGCAATTTTCAAAGCGCTCAGAAGATTCCAGTGCACCGTTACGATTCAAATATGATGTAATGGTATAGATAAACCTTGCAGCTGAGTAACTATTGACAAAAGCATGTACATTTAAGAAAAATGAGTGTAAAGATTTTACCTATATCTACCGTCGCCATATTGGGATAATCGTAATTGCAGTTACTATTATCTCTTTAATACCAGTGTACCATGCACTGGTTATCGAAATTACAAAAAAAAACATTCAAATTCCGTTTCATCTCCGCTTCGAGTAAGTGTTCTACTAATCTATCAGTGCTTCTAACTACCTCCATTACTACTATCAAAGAACTGGTTATCTAACATAAGACTTAGACATTTAAATCCAAACGGGTAACTTCATACTAAAATATACTATAAAAGAGTCGATTTTTCATTTCCTATTGTTATTTTTCCTTTTATAAACGGCGATGTGCCTTTGGCTCCTTCATACGGTGTTTATATATTCCAACTTGCTCGGTTTGCCCGTGTGTTTATGATGTCATAGAATTTAACGAACGTAATCAATGCATCACTTGGAAATTGTTATTTCAGGGATTTCGATACCATTAATTACTTAAAACTTTTACTAAATTCTTTCATAGATACAAAGATTTGATTAGTAAATTTGGCTTTAACTGTAGAAAACTTATTAAAAATGGTATTTCACATCCTAAATTGTATGGTAATATTGTACTTAAAGCGAAGAAATCACTATGTGATCCGTGTAAACTTATCGAACCTTTAAACAAACTTGTAAGTAAGGGTTATCGTACCAATAATTGTAATTAGAATTCTGAATATAGTTTACATTGGCATTAATATCGACTTTTTCATTAGCAAATTAAAACATAACTAAATTGTATCTTCTTTTGAGGCGGGATGTATAGAGACACAGACACGTTGATTTTTATCTCTATAGAAGTCGCTCCTCACTATCCTACTACCTGTCGATACATTTATTTTTGGCATTGTACAAGTCATGTCTTCTCTGACTATTCATGGCGTTAAAATACTAAATCCCTGATCCATGATTTTTTTTTATTATTGATTGCTTTTGGCTTTAAACTAGCTGACAGTAACTGCGAGTACTCTAAAATGATATTTTCTTGTTCATTTCGACCTGTTGATACTGTTTTTAGTGCTTTTTTGTTATTTTAATTTGTATGGAACTTAGTTGTCTATATACCAGCTTTGATTATTTGGAATATCTGCTAATTTTCACTCACTACATTTGTATAAACTTCAAGATTTACCTGTAAAAATGTGGTAATTGTCGTAGAGTTAAATATTTCACAGTGATGTCTTGCCATGGCTTTGTTTTGACTTTTTGGCCTTGAATATTTATCCCTAATATTTTATTTACTGTGCATTTACATTCAGATATCGCAGGTCAAATTTATTCGTCCATAGTGTATTAATTTCCGTTTTTTTATGGAGTTCAACCTGTCAATTGATATTTTATGGTATATTTTTCTTTGTTGTCATGTTATGCTATTGTTTCAGAAAAAGGGAGAAGGTTTGGTACCATTAAAACGTAAAATCCCATTTGCACCTGTCCTAAGTCAGGAATCTGATGTACAGTTGCTGTCGTTTGTTTATGTAATTTATACGTTATTCTCGTTTCTCGTTTTTTTATATAGATTAGACTGTCGGTTTTCCCGTTTGAATGGTTTTACACTAGTAATTTGGGGGCCCTTTATAGCTTGTTGTTCGGTGTGAGCGGAGGCTTCATGTTGAAGGCCGTACATTGACCTATAATGGTTTCTTTTTTTCAAATTATTATTTGGAAGGAGAGTTGTCGCATTGGCACTAACACCACATCTTCCTATATCTATATGCATAATTTATTGTAAGTTGAGGTTTCATATGACTTTCACGACAGTAACCTTAATTTATGAATTCACTTGTTCTAGAATAACCAATTAAAGTTGATGTTTCTTTCATTTATCCTATTATATAACTCTTTAACCACCGAAATCATAATGTTTGCTTTGAGTTGCTGTCTAAAATGCAACCCAAACCTCAAATCCTAATCAACACATGTCTGCAGTTTGTGATAACTATAAGTACGTCGAGAAGTATACTAACAGTACAAGGACTAAGTACTAAACTATCTATTCAAGAATATGAAAACATGTAAAATTGACAACTTCGTCAAATTGGTAGCATACAATTTTTAAAATTGATAACCAATATAATAAAAATGCTAAAGCTAAATGAAGTACACAAAACAATGATTTACTAGTGAAAAATTCTGATAAACACAGGTGTTACCACGACAGAACAATACATTTCTGACTGACCAACCGGAATACAATAATATGTTACAATATATCGTTCTATGGAAATAAAAGATGCCAACATGACATTGAACCTGTTTAACAAATAATAACAATTTTATTTCATTTTTCCAAGAATGGTTTATTCATTATAAGTCATCTTTTTTTCGCCAACAATTAACAAGTAAAATGGTAAAATTGAGGTTAACTATATACATGGAATTGTGTCAAATATATATTGAAGTTCTATTTTTAATGGTTATCAAAATCGACTTATCCTACTTTTTTTTAAATAACGAAATCAAATTAATATATGTCTAAATGCATTTCATTTTTGTCTAATTGTTTTTATAATAGTTTAACTTTATATTGGAAAAAAAAAGAATACAAATATAGATAATGCCTAGCTATTACTATCGTGTTAATACATTTTGTAACAGTATAACTGTTAACATATGTACAGCTAACTGAACATTAGTTTTATCTGGGAACATTATATCTATTTAGCATGTTCCTGGTTTTGTACTATCGCAGTAAACTTGTTATATAAAAATAAATTTATAGAATGTGTCTTCGTACTTGTTTCCTTATAGTATCACAACCTAATGTTTGTTCTTTGAAAGGTTTTTATAATATTATGACTTATTTCTAAATACACATCTCCAATTTATAATCGCCTGAAAATACCCCAAAGCTGTCAACTTTTGAGTATTGATATAAAAAAATGTATTAAAAATAGGACACCGTTAACTGAAAAAAAAAGTAGAATTAAAGCTATATTTTTTCTTTCAATTCGGTTTGAAACGTCTTTCGATGCAAAATTACACAAAAACATAAAATTTGTATCAAAATGCCTTGAATAGCAACATAAAATAGGGAATGAAAATGATGAATGTGTCAAAGATACAACAACCCACTGCATAGCTGAAAACTAATTAGAAATGTACGGGAATGTGCTACTTTATAATATATACTCTTCAATATTATACTGTCATTGGGACTTCAAAACTTTTAGATTTTGACCCCGTGAATAAAACAAATAAAAGCAGAAACTGGTCGCAATCTTATAAAACATGTATGTTCTGTAAAACAAAAATCCCAAAAGGGACTTCACATCAACGTTAAAAATTGTAAAAATGTACAATTCTTGCAGTGTCTCTACCTCATTGTTTTACTTGGTATATACTTTATCTAACAGAACAATCAAAATAAAACATGAATTCATAGATTTCCAAAAGACAGTAAAGTTTTAATGTTTCAAATATTGAAGGTTTCCTAATTCGGTACGAATTCGATATATGATTGGTCACCAACTGATGGTAGTTGATTGTATTCTAATTCTTGGAATAGTTATTCAACAGAAAAGGATACCGGTGTAGCAATCGATTTGACTGACTCAATTAAAATCAATAAAAGTAGGGAATTGTTCAAAAAGTGAAAGAAAGCTCCGGAGTTACACTCACAATGACTTTCTTTCTCTTATTACCCAATTTTATGGTTATTGCCGAAAAAGGTAAGCTCTTACTCTTTTGTTTATATCTTGGATGTATACACAACTGACAACTTAATATTCGTGAACTCATCAGTTTGATTTTTTGGAAATTTGAAAAAATGCAAAAACTTTTCTTGATTTTTTATATGCAGACGTTAAATGTTTTCAGGAAATAGTTTCATAAATGTACTGTAATATACTCCCTGACTTTTTTACGTTTAGTGAAATGAAATCTCTGCAGGTGTACATGTTGAACTGTTCATTCTAATGTTCTAATGTTCATTAGTTTTTTTTTTCTTTTTTATCTTTGCATGACAATTGCATAATATAAACCTATCCTGATATCGACACCGTCCACGGTAAACATTAATAAACGCTTATTCGAAGTTCTGTGTGAAATACTGACCATTCACAAATAATTTTATTGTATTGGTCGAGAACCAGGTATGTCATTTAAAAAAAAGAATATTAAGAATAATGAATAACTAAGCATTGAAATTGTAGGGTTTTGTATCAAAGAAAATAGAAATGGAGACCAAGTATTGGAGGCGCTTAAATCGAATATTGACACTTACAGTGATACTTACTACCTGTGGAATAAAAGATTCTGGGAATATAACGGTAAGGTAAGGTAATATATATGTACACAGCCATGTATCACAATTTATGAATTCACTTGTTCTAGAATAACCAATTAAAGTTGATGTTTCTTTCATTTATCCTATTATATAACTCTTTAACCACCGAAATCATAATGTTTGCTTTGAGTTGCTGTCTAAAATGCAACCCAAACCTCAAATCCTAATCAACACATGTCTGCAGTTTGTGATAACTATAAGTACGTCGAGAAGTATACTAACAGTACAAGGACTAAGTACTAAACTATCTATTCAAGAATATGAAAACATGTAAAATTGACAACTTCGTCAAATTGGTAGCATACAATTTTTAAAATTGATAACCAATATAATGAAAATGCTAAAGCTAAATGAAGTACACAAAAAATGATTTACTAGTGAATAATTCTGATAAACACAGGTGTTACCACGACAGAACAATAAATTTCTGACTGACCAACCGGAATACAATAATATGTTACAATATATCGTTCCATGAAAATAAACGATGCCAACATGACATTGAACCTGTTTAACAAATAATAACAATTTTATTTCATTTTTCCAAATATGGTTTATTCATTATAAGTCATCTTTTTATCGCCAACAATTAACAAGTAAAATGGTAAAATTGAGGTTAACTATATACATGTAAGGTAATATATATGTCCACAGCCATGTATCACCATCATTGATGGCGATCCGATGGATACATCTGTTGTAGGGTTGTCACTGACTCAGACGTACTTATGAATATAATTATTTTCTGTGACTGTATCTTACATTAATTTGTAGGATCCTTTACTATTAATAATTTAGCTGATCTGTAACAATAACATCTTCATGTCTTATATATCATGTACTGTAGTACGCCGCTAGATTAAAACTGACGTGGAAAGGTAACATATGGCCACCGAAAGCTCTTTTTCGAGAGCCCAGGTGGTCGTGTGGTCTAGCGGGACGGCTGCAGTGCAGGCGATTTGGTGTCACGATATCATAGTATCATGGGTTCGAATCCCGGCGAGGGAAGAACCAAAAATTTGCGAAAGCAAATTTACAGATCTAACATTGTTGGGTTGATGTTTAGACGAGTTGTATATATATAGATTCTTACATTGATACCAGTGGATTATCGAATTTATCCAATCTGGATAGTTAAATTATCAATTTAAAGTCCGAGCCGCCTCGGCGAGGACTTTAAAATTTATAATTTAACTATCGAGATTGGATAAATCCGATAATCCACGAGTAACTATGTAAGAATCTGTTTCTCTAATGATTAATAAGACATTTTCTTTTTTTGTTAACCAAAAATCCCCTTCGAGTGCCTTTCACATTGCACGAAGTTGTCAATTTCATTAACACCTGTTATCATATTTTGATTCATTCAGTTAGCTAAAAAGGTCATGACCTTTTAAATCATCCAATGATCTTTTGAGATCACTAGCAACCACACGTTGATTAAATTTTTTTATACAATGGGTTCGGAAAGGGATAAATTTCCATAGAGTTAGAGAAATATATATATATGTATATATTAGCAGAATATCAACTTGCTAGTAATAATATATGTAGTGCTAGCACCAGTTGGGGGAATAGACTGCATGAGGTTGAAAGAAAAATGTTTGTACATGCACCTACACCGCATAGCATCAGCTGAGAATTCTTCGAAGTATAATAATAATTAATGTACAAGTTTTTGTTTTATATGCTCCTTTTTATATCTTTGAACATATTAACCTTCTGTCCGCCTGTATACCCGTTTCTGAAATTTTGATGTAGAAATTGTATTGTGTTTTGCTTTTTTGTCGTAATGTAATTTTTATTAGGTAATAGTTCTTTTAATTTGGAATTTTAAACTTGTTTGGATTTGAGTGTCACTGATGAGTCTTTAGCAGAGGAAACGCGCGTCTGACGTATATACTAAATTTAGTCCTGGTATCTATGATGAGTTTATTTAATTAACACAGTAGTTCAACTCTCTTGATATGCAATGCATATACCCAATATTTGCATTTTCTTTGTATAGCATTTTAATGAGGTATAGGTATGCAGGTATCGGTGATATAGTCGATTAACAGTTCATGTAGGTCTATTTCTAATTTAATGACATGATTATAAATAATCTATGTGTATTAATCTACTGTGGTGATAATTTCTCACATTATCTAGACTTTTTAAAACAAGTAACTAGACAAAGTTTGTAATCTTCAGGGTATTTTTTACGCAACTTACATTCAGCCGGTTTTCTTAAAATAGGAAATTACATTTAAGGTTTATAAGTCCTTCTGAAAATTTTAGCTTTTGATATCTCTTTCAAGTATTTGATACTTCTCCAATAGATATTCGGTTTTCGGAAATTCCAATTGTTTATTTCCGTGTGTTCAAGAGTAAATTTAGTTTTCTGCTATTTCCGTCCATCCAATTTCCAGGTTGAATCTATCATATAGTGGGTAACTGTTCTTTTTTTCTTTGGTTTAATAGAAGTGGGACATTTAAAGACGTATCGTATCCGTTTCTGATACGTTGACGTATCTGAGAAAGTATCTATGTGTTATTGTTTAATAGATTATTTCAGGTTTAAATATATGTCTTTTTATGTTTGATATCTTTCTTTCATTTATACCAATTGCTACACTCTTTTTATTACATGATAGTTTTCAATTATCACTCGATTTTTAAACCATCACCACTTCTCCGTCGTGAATTTAATATTTATGAGTCCTTATGTAGCCATGTGTATTACAAAATTGTGCAATAAAATCAAAACAGCAATGGTACAATAGAGATATGTCATATTGTGCATGTATACAAAGAAAACTTCGTTCAGAAAATCGCGACTTTGTGGCAAATATATTAAAATCTACAGACTAGAATAAATAGATTTTGATTATAAAATTTTAAACATAGTTTACACATTTCTTGATGTGCTAGCGTTTATTGTTAACAAATAGTCATTAACAACTATTCAAAACCAAAACTCGTATTAAGTCCGAGATTAAGTCACTAAAGTCGAGCGCACCCTCAGAGGTGTACTTCACTACATATTTGCAAAAATGATTGCCTGCTACATTTTAAAGTCATAAGAAACCTCAAATTATAAAAATAATGCATATGTTTTTTTTTTATATCTCAATGGATAGTTTTCATTATAAAACTTAATATGTACATATACTTTTTTCTGAAGAAAATTCTTTAATTCATTCATATTTAGAAGAAATTTACTTTATGTTATATACCTATATGGAGTTTTTTTCTTTCAGAACGACAGGTCATTCTTTTTCAGAATCAACCCGGACGATACCATGTTTCAATGATATATGCTCCAAGGCATAGAATAATGACCTGTGTGATGTCATTATTTTCCTTGATAAACATGCAATCTATGATTTACTTCGAAACTTTATTCGTTTGATAGTTTTTTGTTGCCGATTTGGAAATTTATTTTTCAAGGTTAAATCGATGATAGGTGTAAAAGAAACCGCATTGTAGTCCCGCTTTTAATTTTAGCAACAAATAACGTGAAGTTTTGTTAATTCATCGCTACAATAAAGAAACATTATCATATACGTTAGATGAATTTTAATGTAGACTTTCAAAAATAAATAAATATTCAAAAATTATTTATAAAATAAGATATAACATATTCATGTGTAAGATTTTGAAAATCTCATTGAGTCAAATGAATAGGTTGATTGAATTTTGGTTGCTTGCTTAACGTCCAGTGGCAAATATTTCATGCATGTTCAGAACGATACACACTGAATAAGAAATCATACTGTATCCTACATGTATTTATATTCGTCTTCGTGTCAGTTCTAAACTTTTTAAAATTTATGTATACCTTTTACAAAACTAATACGATAATCTTATATTCTATTGAATAACATTAACGTAACTCACGAAAGGGTCGGGTGCGGAGGGTATATAATGATATCCTGATTATCTTTCAATGAAATGTATTGCTATTCAAAAGACAATCTTTCTGAATTTTTCATTCGATTCAAGAAAAAAAACTTTTCCGCGATAGAAATAACATAACAAATAGAAAAAAACCATACCCTCTCCCCTTTTCCATAAGCCAAGTGGTACAATAAATTACTTACAATGTGTCTTGTATTTGTCATACACTGTTATCGGATGGCAACAATACATTTGTGTCTTACTTCATGCAGTTACAGTAATAGTTTTATTGTGTATGGATAATAATTTTTAAAAGGTTTATATCTAAATTATTTAGTGAGTTTTATTTCACATTCTAAATGAGCCGCAGGGCGTATTAAAACCTGAACGCATTAGAAATGAATATCCCATCTTAGTGTTGTCGGTAAAATAGGATACTAAATTTTATAAATCTTTATAAAATTGATATTTTTTCACGGTATATAAGTCAGATAATGCATATTTTAAGGTTTTTCTTGTCGAAGAACACACCTCCGGGTGTCAGGATTGTTCGAAGAAAGACCTCCCTCCGGTCGGTCTTTCATTTGATCAATCCTGACACCCCTCGGTGTGTTCTACGACAAGAAAAACCTTAAAATATGCATTATCTATAACTTAATTGCTTCCTCCTATCTGAATTTACATGTAAAACACGTGCTCAATTTCCATGCTTTTTTGTTGATTTTTTGTCGATTGTTGACAAACAGGTGACAATCGTTAAACTTTGGCTTCAAAACACGAACTTTAATTACCTGCCATATTTTCACAACAACACTGACCGATTGAAAAAAAAATGACGATTATACGAAATATACACGAAAAAAATGATCAATTGGTGCACAGAAGACTAAGTTTATGATGTTTGTATGCATTGGTTCAAGAATTGGAAGAACATTATTTTTCACCGGTCACTCGTTTCTTATGACTTTAATTTATTAATTTAGTTTAAGGGTATCAGTAATCAATTCCACTCATATGATGTGGATGATTCAATTCATTTTTATTAGCAAATCTAAAGTAAGTGTATGAATAGTGTTAACGTTACCTTTATTTGTTTTAAATTTCAACTTTACGCCTGGGTAGTTCTTATGATTTAAATGTGAAGTTTCAAAACATATACAAGTATATAGATTGACACGGAAAAAGCGTGATTGTTATATGTGTGAAAATGTTAACTTTTGTTGTCGTCCGTGCAATGTTTTCATAATTATATTATAAATACTGAGTCAGCACTGAAATAAAGTAGAAACATCACTTTTAGCGCAATTATTTATATATCAGAAATGAAAGAGATAAAAAAAAATACATTGCCTTTTCCTTTTCCCCCCAATCTCTTTTCCCTTTTCTCGATTATAGTACTATTTTTTAAAGCACGTAAATGATTACTTGAATAATAACCCATATATACATTAAGATTCGTCAACGCATCAGATACGGATACGATGCGTCTTTAAAGGTCCCACTAATTATAGCTGCATGTGCTGAAGGTAAATCATAAGATCTGAGAATATTGTCCACTTATTTAAACCAAGTATTAAATTGACTTTTTTAAGTTGCAAGTTAGCTTATTCTAATTCTTATTCTATGTTGATTGAATTTTCATCTTTTGATCTTGAGAGATAAGAAGTAAATCTCAAAAATACTGAACTACAAGGAAAATTCAAAGAGGAAATTCCCTAATGATATGACACAACAAAATTCCAAACACATCAAACGACTGAATAACAACTGTCATATGCCTGACTTGGTACCGACATTTTCTTATGTAAAAAATGGTGGATTGAACCTGGTTTTATAGCTAGGAAAACCTCTCACATGAACGACAAAATTTAAGGTTATTAATGAGTTAATTCTGTTGATTTCGTGTAGACCTACACCCATATGAGAGTGATTAAGCTGGACATTCTATTATCTTTTTTTGTTATTTGGATTCCTATCTTTCTAAGCCTAGATGTTCGATGTTGACCTTCTAACTAATCTCGTCATTAACTTCATTAGAACTTGTGTGGATAAGTGTCTCATTGGCAATCATACCACATCTTTTTATTTTCAAATTTGATGTTCTGTTCTCATCATTATATCCTTTAGCATAGTAATTAAGAAACTATTTCCCTTTTAGATAATTCAATTTATGGTAATTTGAACAGCTTTCCAGTTTCTATAAGACAGAATGTCTTTAAAAAAAACCATCTGATGAATCACCACTAGATAATGACACCATAGAAAAGAAAGGAAAGAGGAGCGTCTACAGACCCAGACCACACAGGCCGCCACTGCGAATGAAAATAAGCGCGCTATCAGATGATGAATACGAAAATAGAAGGAACCTTAATCTCCCTTCGACTGATAACGTCGATATCGATAAAAGACAATTACACCACAAAAATTCATATCCTTTGAGAATGAAAATTTCTAATCTTGGACAATCGAATGATAATAACAACGAGTATAAACGGAACTTACATTTTCCTTTAAGGTTGGAAACTGATTACATCAATGAAAAGAAAATTAGACGGTATTTACAAATAACCCTACCCAGACCCTGGCCACCGCTGCGAATGAAAATAAGCGCTCTATCAGATGATGAATACGAAAATAGGAGGAACCTTAACCTAAATGATAAAAGTGGACCTTTACAGACGGAAATTGCTGATAGTTCTGTGTCTACTGATGATTACAAGAGAACTCAAAGAGATACGTCAGACGACTTAAAAACGACTCTTAACAATGACATCAAGGAAACAAAGAATGTAGAAAGGAACGTTTACAGACCAAGACCAAGGCCACCTCTACGATTGAAAATAAGCGCTCTATCAGATGATGAATACGAAAATAGGAGGAACCTTAATCTTCCTTCGATGAATACAGTGCGGTGAATGAAGGCAGATTTTTTGGAATTTAATCTCCCCACCGAACACACACCTACATAATATATCATTGGAAAGAGGAAATCGTGTACTATAATAATATGCCTGTCGTCAAGACTTGATATGGTCACATTTTTTTTTAAATTGAGGTCAAAGGTCATATGTAAAAATCTGTGAAAGTTTGGGAGGGTTTACATTTTGACATTTTTTTTCTATTTCTAAACTCTACCTATAAACAAATGATACTGTTTTGGCTTTAGTAATGTTTGTTTTTATACATAAACCTTAATCATTGAGATTTTTTTATCAAAAAAAATCCTAAAACAACGTTTTATAAACAAAACTTCAAAAATCAAGTTTTCAACCTATAAAATGTTTAGAGCACCTTAACCTTATGAAAAATATCAATTTCAGGTAAAAATCAAGTGTCATGCAGGACAATACTTTAAAATTATTTTTTAAACTATCATAGTGGGTGAGTCATCAAACCAAAGCCATAGCACACTACAGTCAAATATGACCTCAAATTGAATTTGCGGATACTTCAGGTTTTTTTTATAGACTACTCGATGCTTTTGGTTTTTTTTTCACAATTATTATTGCTACCATAGTATTATATTTTGTTGTGTATTTAACTCTGGTTAATATCTATTACATTATAGGTTTTGTAACTATATCCCCCCTTTTATCCCTTGCAACGTACCCCAAACTTCAAAAGTATTCCATATAAAAAAAAAAGAAGATGTGATATGATTGCAAATGAGACAACTCTCCAAATGAGACCAAATGAAACAATTATAGGTCCCGTACGGGCTTCAACAATGAGTAAAATTCATACTGCATAGTCTTCAATTCCCGAAATGAATAATGTAAAACAAACAAAAAATCTAACGAGCTGATTAATGTACAAAATAAATAAGAAAGAAACAAATATAGTATATAGAAACAAACGACAAACACTGCATTACCGTCTCCTGACTTGAAACAGACACATACAGATATTGGCGGGGTTTAACTTTTTTAAGGGCATGCCAACACTACCCTAACCTCGGGACTGGAATCGTGTGTACCAGTGCAACAAGCTTTATACCAAATCAACCGTTATCTCCATCATCTTCATTTTCATCAACCGTCACAAGACATGTTTTAATATTTCTACACATTGCACTCATGGCCACAGGTCTGAACATGAAAGGTTCTGCTCAAAGCAAACACGTTATTTTGAGTTTTTCTTTACAAGTACAGACAAGTTATTATAGGAAGTCCGAAGACATTTGTTCCTAAAAAAATACCAGCTTCAAACCATCCCTATCAATTCATCCCAAGATTTTAAAAGAGATCTAAAAGGGGGTTTAGGAAGATGTGATGACATTCATATGCTTGTCTGCAAAGATGCTGGGGAAACATTATACGAGACGTACACACTATCTTGAATTCGCTCAATGTCATGGTTGGCAACACATTAGATAGCGTCGCACTTTACTTTAAGTAGCATAAAATCCATTGGCATTCAATGTTTCAACAAGGTGTTTTGAACCAAACTCATGGTACATTTGTAAAGCCAATCCTAAATGAAAAGGAGTAAAACAAAAACGATTGCATCAACAATTGCTTAGCATTTCCACAATTTCTGTGGTGCCATTTCCTGAGAATAGTCTTGGCTGTATGCATTTTCATTGAGTAACCATAGAATGAATTGCAATAAATACGAAGGCATTGGCTAAATTAAGAAGGAAGAGACAATTCATCCGAAGTTGGGTAGTCTTCTTTAGAGTTTCGATGTCTTTTCCAAGTAAACATGCAGCGGAATGAAATATCTGTCCGTTATTTGTGTCTATAAAATAATTACAGATGACATTGAGATTTTGAGGTCAGTTTTCAATTGACTAGAAGCTTATATGGCATCTTAAATAGTTATTTTGCTACTAAACATTATGTTATATTTGCCTTGAACTTGTTGAAGTTGTCTGACAACTGAATTTCTATAGAAATAAATTAGTTAAGACTGCATTTTACATGTAGAATATTTTAAATTAGAATCAGCCGCAAGAAATGATCTATATTTATCGAGTAACGGTGTCATGAGGAATGACCATTAAATCGTTGTCAATAGCCAAAATAAAATTACTAAAAGCAGTATCGTGTTTTGAGATATCTGCTTCCACGGGTTTGGATTTTTTTTTAACGTTTTTAGCAAATAATTTGTAATGCAACCAAAATGACAGACTGTGATTGAAGTTTAAAAGATGGACGGGAAACTATTTCAACTTTAACTTTATCTGACACGGATAAAACATTCATTTTTAATACTCTCGTCTGATTCAAACTTGAGTAATTTTTTATCTTTCTCAAATGTTTTGTTGCAACAAAATATACAAGCGCTCCAGTTTAACGACTGCATTCTAGAGCGAGTACAAATACCCGAAACTGAGGGAAACAGTCAGATAATTGTATTTCGTCATTAAATATTAGACTAAAAGCTTCCTCGCTCTAAAAGGGGGAACATATATGTTTACTTGTGTAAGTTTTGTAGCATGAACGATGATAAACTGCCTGCACGGAGTTCTTCAAATTAACAGCTATTGCATGAAACGGCTTGATGTTCACCTCATCCAATCTTTTATGCAATGCAGATACAAAAATCGACTTCCCTCAACTGGTAAATTGACTCAAAATTTCAATCGAGTTTTTTTTTTTTTTTTTTTTTTTGGCATATTATGCACTGAATAAATTTAACGACTTTTGTCTTTTCTTTGAACTTAATGGAGCAAGTTGCAAAGGACTTGACATATCACGGAATATTTACTGAAACTATCCGTCAATTATTTTGATTTTACAATAAGACTTTTCTGACAAAGTATATTTGATGTTTTATAACGAAAAAACATAGAATATAAACATATACAAACAAAGTATGTGGCATATATCAGTGCACTTTAATTGAAAATATGTGTATATAATAGCGAAAAAGGTAGTTTTTTCATATATCATTTGAGAGCAAATTATTGACTAATACACAAAATGTGACGGAAGGCAAGTGATTGATTTCCGTGTTGAAATTGAAGATATTTACTCCATTCTTTTTCCATTGATTTCTTAAGGTTTTTTTCATATTTTGGTTCCGTAATTTTTATCACTAATTAGTTTTATTTAATATTATATGCATAAAATATTATGGGATAATTTTTATTACTACTATGAAGAGGAAACTAAAGTTTGAGTCTGAATTTGCAATTAAAATTACCTCAATTTTAAATAGTCTAGACTTCGCAAATTTTATAGATTAGAAGAAAATAAAATACTGAATGGAATATTTTGACATATAAAAATAGCTTCAGGAAAAACTATTTCAATTAAATGTAAGCAAGCATACACATTTTTTCATTTTGAAAAAGGGGGGTTGAAACTCTCCAATATACTACCAGTCATTAAAACGACTTTTTAGAAAAAAGTGACCGTACGAAATTCTGACGACAGGGCAAAAACTAAAGAAGACATATTTGTCTTTAAGTTAAGACCATTTTTAGCCGTGTGTTATTTGGGGAGATTAAACTCGCGATCTAGACGACTTTTTACACTTCTGTCACCGCACTAATAACGTCGACATAAATAAAAGACAAATACACCGCCAAGGATCATATCCTTTGAGAATGAAAATTTCTGATCTTGGACAATCAAATAATTATAACAACGAGTATAAAAGGATCTTACATTTTCCTTTTATGTTGAAAACTGATGCTGCTTCCATTTCTAAAAACACTAGGAACGAATATAAAAGGCAACCCCAACCTCTTCCACTTCAAATGAAAATCAGAGACGTAATTGATACTGAAAAATTTACAAGGGACGAAGGAAACAGTCCAGTGCTTATGCATTCATCATTAAATCAGGACGACAAGAGCTGGTTTAGTTTTTGCAGTAGTTTGAATAAAGAACCCAGTCCCATCCTTGACACATATTTTAAAGAATGGAATTCATTTTTGCACCTATTTTCCAATGATTCACGTGCTTTTTTTTCAAAAGCATATAAAGAATTGCCTGTCGATAAATCGATCTCCAAAATAGGTTTGACAAATATTTTTCAGACTTTATTTTGGCCATTTAGATTAGACATTGGATTAATGAATCAGAAATTAGCATTGCTTGGGATGACTGGTAAAATTGTAAAGACGAACCAAAAAAACTGAATTTTAAAGAGCCCTAGAAGGTATTCAAACGATACAAATACCTGTGGAGGAATCTAGAGTTGTTTACAGCTTTAATCATCCGAATTTAGTGGAAGGGATGAACAGATCTGGTCTTCTGGAAATCAGCAAAGAATATGTAAATAATGAGAAACTTTTATTTAAGGCAAATGAAATTCATGATTTAACAAAAACAGTCGATAAAGCATTTCAATTAATCAACGAAACATCTCCAATCTTATACCAGGTAATTCAGCAGCTAGTTGCATGCATTGCATTTTATAAATCCGAGAAACAAGGTAACCTTGGCGGCACTGTAAGTACCGCTCTTGGTGTTATATGGCTGGATCCAAGTGTTAATTTTGATTGGTCAGTACCGTCATATGCAGAACAAATTGTGCATGAATTTATTCACACTGCACTTTTTTATTCTGAAATTGGTTTTGGGACATATACCGATCATTCGATGCTCTCAAAAGTTAAGGTTATATCAACAATTCGTGGTCAGATGAGAGATTATGATAAAAGCTTCCATGCTGCATATGTTGCCGCAGGGATTGTCAACTTTCACACCCGAGCTGGCTATCTGAAGCGTGCAGTTAAGATTGCAACACCGCTGCAATCAAGTGTAGTTGACCTCGTTATAGCTCAGGAGAAATCAGTAATTCTGAACCCGTCTGGAGCTGCCATGTTACAGTCATTGGTGGATTTTCTTACTGCTGTACGATTGATATAAAGCTTCAATGATGAAGAAAGCACCAATCAACCAATTTCGAAAAAATATTAAGTTATTCCAATTCCATTCAAATTATTCCTACTTAGATCTTTGTCCTGATGAAGAAAAAAAATGTATGCAATATTTGATAACCAAGAGACAGTACTTCAGTTTGTTTAATTGTCATGCGATTCCGTTTGTCTTTACATATTCTACTGTTTCCTAACTATTAGAATTAAAACATATTGGACTGACATTAGCATACCACATTTGAAACTATTAAAACAATTTTCATTCCTTTATCTTATTTGTATGTTTTGATTAAGGAAATCCGACAAGCATTTTGTAATGGCATCAACAATACTAGTTTTTTTTTGTGAATGAATTTCATTTCTCGGGTCAAACAATTATAAAATTGAGAAAGGAAATGGGGAATGTGTCAAAGCGACAACTACCCGACCATAGAGCAGACAACAGCCGAAGGCCACCAATGGGTCTTCAATGTAGCGAGAATTCCCGCACCCGTAGGTGTCCTTCAGCTGGCCCCTAAAATATGTATACTAGTACAGTGATAATGGACGTCATACTAAAGAAACAATGGACGTCATACTAAAGAAACTAAAGAATTATACACAAGAAACTAAAATTAAAAATCATACAAGACTAACAAAGGCCAGATGCTCCCGACTTGGGACAGGCGCAAAATTGCATGTTTATAAGATTTAAACCCTCCCCTATACATCTAGCCAATGTAGAAAAGTAAACGCATAACAAAACGCACATTAAAATTCAGTTCAAGAGAAGTCCTAGTCCGATGTCAAAAGATGTTAAAAATTTTTTTTTTTTAAATATTGACAATAATACATAAATAACAACAGACTACTAGCAGTTAACTGACATGCCAGCTCCAGACCTAAATTAAACTGATTGAAAGATTATGTCTTCATCATATGAATATCAGGCACAATTCCTCCCGTAAGGGGTTAAGTATCATACTATCATAAAATATATAAGAAGAACATAACCCGTGTCATGCCAACAACTGTTTTTTTTAAATAGTTCCGATGCAAAGACTCTATAAGTGAATCAATGTTAAAGGCAAAATATGCAATCTTTAATGACCTGACAACAGTATCGTAACTATATCCCTTCTTAATAAGTCTGTTTAAATATTTTTTAAGCTTTTGAGGTGAATACTGATATTTTTGTGCTTTGTAAAGAATATTACCATAAAAGATTGGATGTGAAATACCTGAACGTATAAGATGTTTGCATTAAAATAAATTATTTAATTATAAATATTATTTCCTTATACCAGTGATAAAATTTAGTAAATGCTTTGACCAGTTTGTGATATCGAAAACCCTGGTGTAATAATTTTTCAGTAATACATAAATTTCTCTCACTAAAATCTAATACGTTGTTATGGCTAACTTAAAACATACAGGAACAAAAAAAACATTTCAATGGCACTCTTTACTGGTGTTTTCCTCCGATTGTTAACCTAAAATCACTGCAAATTTGTCAATATTTCTGCCAATAAAGATAATATAACAAAGAAATATATCTTACAAAAATATTAATTACAGTCCTCGAATTTCAGGTTATTTTTGAAATAATGATTGTTTAATATTTCAAATCCCAGCATTAATTGCAATAAAAAATGTTTGCGATCGCCAAAACACCAACCTTACCTATGAGATCATATGACAGTTGTGGACAACAAAACATAAGAGGAAACTGTAAACAAACTAGTTGAAAACGACTTGAATCATCAGAATGGCACGTGGTAGTACAGAAAACAACATGTTTTTACATTGGTCATTTCGGGGCCTTTATAACTGACTATACTGTATGAGCTTTGCCCGTTGATGAAGGCCGTATAGAGACTTCTAGTTGCTAATTTATGTGTCATGTGGTCTCTTGTGAAAAGATGTCTCATTGGCAATCATACCAAATCTTTTTTTTAAATCAAAGGGTGAACTGAAAGATGCCAGGCAGTATGAAAAAGCATGACTCTATAAGCTATACAATGCCAAGGTATTATAGCAGCAACACATATTACATAATGTTTTAATTAAGGCAGCATTCTAGCAATTTGTTTATGGAGTAAATATCTCCCAATTGACATCATATTCTGTTCACTTTATCTCCTATTGCTTTTTCTCTTAAAAAAAGTTTCTGATAAAAAGACAGTTATCAAATAGGAAATCTGATTGTTGAAATGATATCTATTAAAATTATACGAAACTCATTATGATAAGACGTCTGTATCTTAAGATTGTTTCTGATATTTTCTACTCACCAAAGTCGTGATCCCATCCACATTCCAACAATTTGACTTATCCGGCGATTTTTGCATTGTGCAAAACGAGATGACCCTTTATGTATTGTTGAAATCGTGATGCTGATTATTTTCTGTCAGGTGTTAAATGGCTTTTTTGTACATCTGCTAAAATTATTCGTTTTGAAAGGAGGAAAGAGGGAACAATCATGGTTTTTGTCAACATTTGGAATACATTTGAATGAGTATCTTAGTAAGACACCCATTGTATTAATGAACAGTCACAAAACATGTTTTGGTGAAAGGAAGACAACAGGGATAAAGGATCCGTGACATAAATATAAGAAGATGTGGTATACGGGTCAATATCTTTAATTGTTTTACATAGGCGGTAATGGTAACGTTTTTCCCTGTAGCTCAATCATTATCGTAAACATGGATATGTATGATAGCTCGTTTCGAAGCTGTGACATTTTCACATATGAGGTTTCATTTTCGGGTACGAAGTGAGATGACTTGTTCCGTAAATTTGCATACCCCGAACATCCTTTCGTGATGCGGCTCCTTGTGGTAAATAAAAACATTTTTTGGCACAATAAGTTCTTTGAAAATTTAATATTTTGAACACATTAATAGTTCCATAATTTTTAAACATTTATTCTATGTTCAGTCATTTGTAAAAAATAGAAACATGTCCGATATCACTACACAGAGATTTGTTTGTTTACCAACAACTTTTGAGTTCCTCATTTCAAGGCGCTTTATGGATATTGACCCATATGAGTGCTAATGAGACAACGCTCAATACAATAACAATATGTAAAAGTAAACTATTATAGGTCAAAGTACGGTTTTCAACACGGAGCCTCGGCTCACACCAAACAGCAAGCTATAAAGGGACCCCAAAATGTCTAGCATAAAACTGTACAAACGGGAAAATCCTATATATAAAAAAGAGAAACGAGAAACACTAATGAACCACTTCAACAAACGACAATCACTGTACACCAGTTCCTGACTTAGGACAAGTGCAAACAAATGCAGCGGTTTTTAACGTTTTAATAGGTACCAACCTTCACCCTTGTCTAAAACAATAGTATTACATTACAACATAAGGGACACACTATGTATATACTTATATAAAATGGCTAAATTCAAAATATATGACTGTTCGTTTCATTAAATAAAAAAAGGCAATTGCAATTAAATTCAAGTATTGTTCATTAGAATTTCTCTCTGATCTTCGGGTATTTGTGCATCATCTGGTATCAATGTTTGAGATGGTTTGGTAAAAGTTGTTGATTTTACGGATTTCGTATGCATGAGTGTGCTTCTAACACATAAACTGATTCAACAAAGTTATGAGGAGGAACTATTTTGATCTGGGCGTCACTGGTGGGTCTTATGTACAATGTACACGAAGCGCTCGTATGGTGTATTAGATTTTAGACTTGAAACCTTTGATAACAATTATCATGTCGAAATATCCTATTGTAATGTTTATTTGTGTAATTCTCTGTCCGTGATGATCTTGCATTTATTTGTACTGTAGTCCTGTCATGTAATGTTATCATTTTAATGTTATATTTAACAATGCCATAACAGCGGGAGGTTTAACTAGCCGCAAATCCAGGTTCAACCCACCATTTTTTTTTTTTATCAAAATGTCCTGTTCCAAGTCAGGAAAATGGCATATGTTATCTAATAGTTCGTTTCTATGTGTGTTGCATTGTCGTTTTTGGATTTTTGTTGCACTACAGTGCTTCTGTTGTTTCATTATTTTCCTCTTATAGTTGACGTGTTTACCTTAGTCAGTTCAAGGATTTGTATAGTTCTAACTATCAAACTTTCAAACAGCGGTATACTACGATTGCCTTTATTTCTCCTATCTTGGTCTACTATGTTGCAACACACTAATAGTGGTAATTAATATTCATTTGGTTTGGCAAAAAAAGAAACTTACAAATTAGGATAATACTTATTAGTATATATACATGTAGGATCATCATAGAATCTTTCGTGCAAATTTTGTTTAAATGTTGCATAATAAAGACAACAGCAGTCTGCTGTTCGAAATTCATAAATCAATAGAGAAAAAAATAATCCTGGTTTTAAACTAAAACTGAGGGAAACGTATCAAATATAAGAGAACTACGACTCTGAGAAAGGAAATGGAAAAGGTGTCAAAGAGAAGAACCCGAACAAAGAGCAGAAAAAACAACTCAAGACCACCAATGGGTCTTCAATACTGCGAAAAAAATCAGCATCCAGCGGCGTGCATTAGCTGGCCCCTTAACAAAAATACTAGTTCAGTAATAATGAACGTCATACTTAACTCCAATATACATAATATATAAATCAAAAGAATCACAAAAGACTAACAAAAATTAAAGTCCAGGCTTCTGACTTGGGACAGGCGCTTAAATGCGGAAGGGTAAACATGTTTTTTTCGATATCTAAACTCCCCCCTGTACCTCTAGTCATTGTAGAAAAAACACACACAAATACGCACAGTAAAACTCAGTTTAAACGAAGTCCGAGTCCGATGGCAGAATAGATGATAAAAGAAACTGCACAAAGTGACAATGATACATACATTAACAAAAGACTATACTAGCAGTTACTTACATGCCAGCTCCAGACCTCATTCAAACTGGTTGAAAGATTATTTCTCCATCATATGCACCGGTTCATATGAATATCAAGAAAAACAACTGGTTTTAAAAAATAAATGTCACACGGTTTAGTTCCGATGCAAATATCATATAAGTGATTCAATATTAAAGCAAAATAGGCTACGTTTACACAGTGTTTTTTGGAGCATTTTAAAGTCCGACACATTTTTTTTTTATTATATACAAATATTGTTTGGAGAGGTTTTAAAAAAAAAATGTGTCGGACTTTAAAATGCTCCAAAAAACACTTACTGGATATGTAGAAACTGTCATTGTAAATAAAAATAAATAAAAAAATTGTATGTAATAATTGTATGTATTGTAAATATAAAATAAATGTAGTTAGTACATATTACTACTCCCATCGTACATTGCCGTTTTTCATGCAACAATAACGCAATGTAAACGTAGCCTCAATAATTATTGTTACATTCGTAATTAATCAGTTCCTTACCCAACTTTGCATTCCGGCAATTAGTCTCCAATGTAACAATAATAATTTTATTATTGTTACATTTCCATGTAACCGTAGCCAGTGCCTTTCAAGTTCCGCGCTGCCATAATCAAGAAGGTAAACGGACAGAAAGTCACAGGACAAAAAGTCACAGGACATAAAGTCACAAATTTGATAGGACAAAAAGTCACAGGACAAAAAGTCACAAATAATTTGGTGACAATTGTTTGAATATATAAGAGAAATATTTTGAAATATTTACTTTTTAATACATATATTCATATTAAAGTTTAGGAAATGTGTCATTATACTTGAAAAACCAAGATTTATTTAATTTTAATCAGGCAAAAGATACATTTATTGGCACCATGAAGCCATTTAAGTGCCAAACCACTTTGACATTTTGTTTTTTTAACAATTATTTGATCATCTTTGATATTTTTTTGATAAATTTTGTTAACAAAGTTGGTTTATATACAATAGTTCAAGAAAAATACAAAAATATTTTTGTAGAAATAAGCGGTTTTTATTCAAAGAAAAAAATGAATTGTGACTTTTTGTCCTGTGACTTTTTGTCCGTGACTTTTTGTCTGTGACTTTTTGTCCTGTGACTTTCTGTCCTACATTCATCAAGAATATCGATTAATCCATAGATCTAGACTATAATTAATATATTCATTGATAAGCTTAATGAAACTGTTAAACCAAGTTTGCATTGTCAAATATTTGAATAAATTGTTCTATTGTTTTGAAATTTTAACTTTAAAGATTTTACATTTAAAACAACCTGTAAATACAAAGTTGAAACTCACATGTATACATAGCATGCAATTAAAATAAGCAACAATTGTTCAATTTGTTTCACCCTGCGTTTCATCGCCAATCTTGTAATAAAGCATACCAACGTTATATCCCAATGCTCATGTACTGAGTTCCTTATTTATCTATTTTCATAATTATGAAGCGTGATTTGTGAACGTAGCAGTAGATAAAAACTTTACTTTTCTGTTGGATTTCAGACAAACTGTAGATGAACTCTTTTGTGTAGAAGGTTGATAATTCACACATGAAATCGCGGGATGATTGAAAACAACGTTTATTCCACATTTTCTATTCCTTGTCATGATATTGCGAATGTTGTAGAGTTTGCACCTTATGAATGGTGTTCTACTCTTCTAGCAGTGGGAACAAATTCAAGAGTATCTATTTACCAATGTGTGTTTGACCAGGAGGTAAAGAAACTCGTGTACACATACAATAACATATCCTCTTACTGTTTTACTTTGTCTTTGTATATACATAACACTATTTTAGTCACTTCGGCACGTGCAGGTTAAAATATCCCCTAGCCAAATAGTCATTTTGATACCTAGTACGAGATTTCTCTGACATCCAACGGCAAAACAGCTGTTGGACGTGAGAGTAATCTTGGACTATAATGATACCTAGTCAATAAACCACTTTCGAGTTTGTCTGTCACCGGAAAAACTCGTCAATAATGCGCTCCTGTCTGTCACCAGAAAACTCGTCAATAATGCGCTCCTATATAACGTCATTTATCCAATAGAGGCAGTGGCTTAGCTGGGTCATTTCTATGTGTACACCCGAACCTTGGCGAGGAACATGTATATGAGGAGTTCCAACGGCTCAATGATAAATCACCTGCTGGTAGTGGGTTCGAAAGGGACGAAGCCCCTGAACAGGTTGGGAACAAACCCCCTGGATGGTGATTATACCTGTATAGAGGGATAAACCTTCTTTAGAGGGATAAAATTATCCCTCTATAGAGGGGTATTTGTGTTTGCACTGGATTTATAGCAAAATAGGGCAGAATGGCGTTTTCTAATTACATGTATATTGGCTATAATCTCTAGCACTATGTGCATCAACATATACACTTTACTAAAAATTGAGATAACCCGTTTTCTGCTAAAGTGACAAAACTTGAAATCTATTGTATACCTATCTGAACACCTGATCAACATCAAAAGGAATAGTTGACCTATAAATTTCATGTCAAATCTAACAATAGAAATTCTGTTCAGTGAGGCATAAGTGAGTAGAATTTACCTGATCATCACAGCTTTCAATCATGGTGAACAATAGATTTTATAATTAGTCAGATAAGCAGCAAACTGGGCATGTGCATATTAAACTAAGTACATCAATTGGTGCATCAACTGTTGCAGGTAACTGCCATAATAAGTAGAGGATGCCATTCTGCCCTGTTTTGATTTAAATCCAGTCTAAACAAAAATACCCTTTATAGAGGGATAATTTTATCCCTCTATAGAAGGTTTATCCCTCTATATTACAGGTATAATCACCATAGAGAGGGTTTGTTCCCAACCTGCTGAAAGCTATCTAGAATGAGATACTGTGTAATGAGCCCTGTCAGTAAAAAAACATTGATAGCAACATACTTTTGAATCTAAATGGTTCATTTGTTTTTGGTTAAATTTTGTAATATGTTAACTTTATAATCATCGTGTTAACCTGGAAGCTAGCCTAATGGTCATTGGTTTTAGAGAAAACGTCCAAACCAATATTACTTTTAAATAAGTTTAAAGGGTGCAGTGAGTGAGCATATAATCAACAACACCTGAGCTGAAAGGTCAAGTGAGCTTTTCTCATCACTTGGCGTCCGTCGTCCTGCGTCCGTCGTCCTGCGTCCGTCGTCTGTCGTCCATCGTCCGTCGTCCGTAAACTTTTACAAAAATCTTCTCCTCTGAAACTACTGGGCCAAATTTAACCAAACTTGGCCACAATCATCCTTGGGGTATCTAGTTTTAAAAATGTGTCCGGTGACCTGGCCATCCAACCAAGATGGCCCCCATGGCTAAAAATAAAACACAGGGGTAAAATGTATATTTTGGCTTATATCTTTGAAACCAAAATATTTAGAGCAAATCTGACATGGGGGTAAAATTGTTGATCAGGTCAAGATCTATCTGCCCTGAAATTTCCAGACGAATGGGACAACTTGTTGTTGGGTTGCTGCCCCTGAATTGGTTATTTTAAGGAAATTTTGCAGTTTTTGGCTATTATCTTGAATACTATTATAGATAGAGATAAACTATAAACAGCAATAATGTTCAGCAAAGTAAGACCTACAAATAAATTAAATGACCAAAATTGTCAGTCAACCCCTTAAGGAGTTATTGCCCTTTATAGTCAATTTTTAACAACTTTCGTCATTTTTTGTAACTTGTACAAAAATCTTTTTCTCTGAAACTACATGGCCAAATTTAACCAAACTTGGCCACAATTATCATTGTGGTATATAGTTTAAAAAATGTGTCCGATGACCCCGCCTACCAAACAAAATGGCCGACATGGCTAAAATTAGAACATAGCGGTAAAATACAGTTTTTGAATTATATTTTTGAAACTAAGACATTAAGGGCAAATCTTTCAAGATTTAAATGTCCATCAGAATAAGATCTTTCCCCTCACTAATTTTCAGATGAATCCGACAACTCGTTGTTGGGTTGCTGCCCTAAAATTGTTAATTTTAAGGAAATTTGCAGTTTTTGGTTATTATCTTGAATACTATTATAGATAGAGATAAACTGTAAACAGCAATACTGTTCAGCAAAGTAAGATCTACAAATAAGTTAACATGATCAAAATTGTTAGAGGACCCCTTTAGGAGTTATTGCCCTTTATAGTCATGGGTCCTACTTGTACAAGTGTATTTTATTTGTATACAAGTTACAAAAATGACGAAAAGTTGTTCAATATTGACTATCAGTCAGGGGTACTACTTGTACAAGTGTATTTTATTTACTTGAAGAGGTAAAAAAAAATATACACATATAAGTAAATTTGTAGGATACTTATACAAGTGAATTTTATTTACTTGTATAGGTAAAAAAATAAATTGGCTAAGTTATGTCCCTTTGGCATTCAGAATTTTTTACTTGTAGAAGTAAAAAAATCATCCTTTCTTCTTTTCTTGAATTCTTAAGATTTCTTTGCTCTAATAGAATTTTGAACTGTGTACCCTTTGCAGATGTCTTTACTAATCATTTAAGTGTAATTTCATGGACTATGAAAGTCCCATTTGTCTGTTATCTTCTTAACACTGCTTATTTACAAGCCCCAAAGAAGCAATTTTTGAATGCCTTGCCCAAATATACAAGATCTTTGCTCAATCAATTTCTTTGATGAATTAATGAGATGAAACATTGAACTTTAATGAAAAAATTTGAGGAAACCTGGGAAAAATCATTAAAGGCATGATTTTACATCTCAAAACTTGAGGATTTTTGTGGGATTGTAAGAAAAATTTACTTATATAAGTAATTTTTTCTGAAAATTAAGGGGAGATTATTCAAACATTATTTATTTACTTATATGTGTATATTTTTTTTCACTTCTTCAAGTAAATAAAATACACTTGTACAAGTAGTACCCCTGACTGATAGTCAATATTGAACAACTTTTCGTCATTTTTGTAACTTGTATACAAAAATCTTCTTTTCTGAAACTATGGGCCAAATTTAAACAAACTTGGCCACAATCATTACTAGGGTATCTATTTAAAAAAAGTGTCTAATGACCCCACCTACCAACCAAGATGACCGACATCAGTAAATACAGTAACAGGTGAGCGACACAGGCTCTTGAGAGCCTCTTGTTTTAATGAACATGAAAAAAAAATCTAAGACATGTAAGAGGTGCAATATGAAAAAATTATGGAACACCTAGGATTTCTTCCCACAAAAAGTGAATGAATATATATCGTTACTTTAAAGGGATTTAAAAAAAAATCTTAAATTTTCTTTTGATATTTTTTTCTTGATCTGGAATATTTCAGGAAAATCTATGAAGGTTTATAAATTTAGCAATTAATTGTGTAAAGAAGAGTCTAGCTATCTGTCTATCAGAAAAGAAAAGAAAAATGAACAAAAACAAATGCTTTCAAAATTTTAGCTTTAGACATTAGTCATAGAAAAAGCTTCTTTGGCATTTTCATAAAATTCGAAGAAGGTTCGACAAGTAGTTAATGTTATTGAGAAATAACCAAATGTAAGCCCAAACTGCGACCAATTATTAATTGCAGAAAGAAATACATTTTGTCCTTAAAATGGGGGAAAATTAAAGATACAATTGCATTATTATATTGCTCTGAATACTCTTTTGATCATAAACAGTTTCTGTCCAACTTTCACGGAGACTCATTCAAAAGAGATACACATTTGGAATTTAAATATTGACGCCGCTTTGTTTCTCTTTTCGAACATAAATCACCGGTACCACGGGTAAATTGTGGTACCCATAAATCACAGGGTCGACAAAAATACAAACAGCATATAAAATCTGAGCAGATAATGAATTGCTTTAAATGTAAGAAAAGTATATAGAATTCATAGTAGATTCAGACTTATAATGATCTATTTGAGTAAATTTAGTCCCTTTTTATTCAAAATTACAATCCATTGAAAAGAAAAGCACAAGGCTGGTGTGCTTTTGACCAATTTTTCTTATTCCATGTCGATTATTTGTTTTATTTTCAAAATTCAAGTGTACGCCCGGGCGGTTTGACGTAAACGTAGCTACGCGCATGAGAGGGGATCACCTGTATTGCAGCACTATTAACGATCATTGAGCATCTAAGTGATTGTTATTGTGGAGGGTTAAATAGAAATACTGTTTGTACTGTAGATACTTAAGGTTCATCATAACAAACGGACAAATATGGCTGTATTTACATGCCAAAAATTACTCTGAGTACAGACTTACCTGTGAAGTCGGAAAAGTTTGAATGCCTGGCATCCACTAGATATAACAAAGTTAAATGCATTTTGTGTTTCAGTAAGATAAAATCTCTTTTGGATTTTGAAGGGATTTTTTTTCCTTCGTGCAAAAGGTGTGAAAATTAACTAAGTTGTGGTTCAACTATGAGATGCTCCCTCAGGTAAAAAACCTGTTTGTATTGTTTTGAATGTCCTTAATTGACATGGACAACAAGTATCTTTACAATTATAGGTGAGTTAAAAGTTTATCTGAGTCAGTGAGTGGACAGTCAATTACAAAGTAATTCAGGTGTTGGTTTATTTTTGCACCTTCTGCAAAAAGGAAAAAATATGCCCATCAAAAGCCAAGAAAGATTTTATCTTTCTTAAACCCAAAATGCATATAACTTTTATATATCTAGTGGATGCAAGGCATTAAAACTTTCAAACAGCACAGGTAAGTCTGTACACAGAGTAGTTTTTGAGGTGAAAATATGGCCATATTTGTCCATTTGTTATGATGAACCTTAATCAAAATTCCCTAATGACAGCAGTGCTGAATGACAATTATGAGAATTCAATTTGCCTAAAAATTCGTACAGTATAGCTTTATTGTTTTCCAACCACTCGCTCAACATTGAAACGGAAGTGACAATGCCCCTAAATGCTGGAATGATGATCACTATAACCAAAGATTTTGACAGAAATGCATCAAACTCGAAAGTTGTCTATTCTGGACTTGGTTGATTCAGCATCAATGATTTGTTTTGCAAAAATTATTGAAGAATCAATTATTATGATGACAATATGAACTATACTTCTGTAAGATGATGTTGAATGTATATGAATACTTAAATTTAAAAGAAATAGATTTTTTTTCTATAATATGTTTTATGATAAATTTGCTCAAGGTGTCAACATACATGACATAAATTTATCATGCATTATATAAAACAGAAATACAAATGTACCTATTGAAACTTTGTTGTAATAAAACTATAATTTCCATAAATTATATCTGTTGCTACTGGATCGTAAATTATTACGGACTTCCATTTTATGATTCTAGTCAACACGCAATATTGGTGTCAGTTTTTTTTTTATAATTAATATAAAAAGACAGGAAATGCAGAAAAAACAATTTAAATTGATAACAATTACAACATTTGTTTTTATCCTAGTACATCATGTACATGGATATTATAAGTTATATGGTTCGCTACTGACCCCATACGGATCCATAGAGGGTTAGTGAAATCCATAGGGGGTGAGGCCGGTTCAGTAGCCAAGGATTACAATCCACTCCCTTTCCCTCAAACCTTGGCAGATTAAGCCAACATTTTGTTTTTTCCCCATCTGTTGGTTGATTAAAGTCACGCCCTTCTTGGTACATCATTCCTTACCAATGCTAGCACATGAACTCTCTTCTGAGTGTGGTGGTAAAAGCACAGTAAAGTCTAGAGTTTACAAACTTGGGTGAAGCAGGAAACAAAAATACAAAAATTGTCACTTTATTTTATCCTATGCTTTGGGGGGAAAAGAATTGATGCACAATCAGCATGTGGCAATTGTTTACCTAGCTACATTTTCTACATTTTTACATGATCATGTTATAGGCGCTTTTTGATTGGATGCAGCCAGTTATGAATGCAAACCAATGAAAATTATTATCTCATGAATCCAAAATTCTCTCTTAATCTGCCAAGGGTGGAGAGTTGGGAGTGGATCGCAACCCTTGCTTTGTGAAGATGATACTTCTTGAAAATGAATACATATATATAAAAAAAAAAAATATTAAACAGCTCTCCCCATATCTCAATATCTCAAATAAATAGCAAAGAAAAAGTAAAAAATAACAAACCGTTATTGGAAATGACTTAAATAGGTGCTGATATGACTGGCTGCTGACTCAACTTTTTCTATGATATTGGTTCAGAATTGACCCGGCGCTGATTTGACTTGTACCAATTATTTAATAATAAGTATAATTTGTGTTACTTCAAAGAGATACTTATTCAGAATAAAGATTTTGTACAGAGAAAATACTGTGAAAATTTAAATGTAGAGGATACATTTTACATAAACAATTATCTATGTAGATCCCTCCACTATTATGAGCTACAAAGGTACAGTATACACTCCCTATTGCGATTGGTGGAGATTTGCCATTAATGTATTTACAACAATATTAACGAGGAGAATTACCGCATCAACATTAAGGGGGTGTTATTAAGGTTTTGGAGGAACCTCATAAATGGGTTCTATCCTCATTTTACTGGTATTTTGTTCGAAAACAAGTATTTATTTTCAGTTATAAGAATATAATCTTTGGATTTACAGAAATTTGCTGTCATGGTGCAAACATTCTGATAAAGAACAACATTTTGCTAAAAGACACCATGCACATACATATATATATGACTGAAATATTATCTGGACAAAAGTAAAAAGGTATGCCTGTAATGGTTATCAAAAAACAGTAGCGTTACCTATACAAACATGCTCAATACTCTCACAAATCATGAATGTTATATTCCTCTGTTCTGTTTCAAAACTTTATTATTTTCGATTTATATTTTTAGAAAGAAGAACCTGATGGTGAAGAATTTGAATGGAGGTCCATATTTGATTTTCAAAATGGTTTCCGTGTCACATCTATATCATGGTGTCCAGAAACAACATTTATGACCAGAGAAAAGGAAGATTTTATTAGGTTACATTAAAGTTTCATCTTTTTTTAGATTTATTTGTATCAAAACTATATCCTAGTAACTTTTGATAAATAAATACGCAAAAATGTGAGAACAATTATTGCAATTTAAAAAAATGTTAAAAACAAAATTTTACATTGTAACTTAAAAATGAGAGTCTTTATTTTTGAGAATCCCATGCCCTAACAAATTGATATTTAACAATAATAAAAATATTGCGAACATTTCTGAATTTACAGATCACATGTGAATAAGAAGAATTGAAATATAATTCAATGAGACAGCAGATTAATACCACAAAAAAACAAACCCCAAAGACATCTTTACTGTTAGTCTTCAACAAAATAAAGGTGTCTCTATACTATGTCCTGCTTTTAATCACCAGGATTCTAAAAAATATTGAGGAATTTATAAACCAAAAGTATCATTGATTTGCCATCAATACAAAATTACACAAAATGACAAAAGACAATCACCAACGAGATTCGTGGCATTGGACGGCATATGAACATATATATTGCAGGGTCAAGCTAAAGTTATTTGGATTGTCAACTTAGTTTCTAACATGTAGGATTGAAATTTAAAAAATCAGAATGAAGTCATACTTTGACGGGTATATGTACATGGCGTAACTTTTTCTCTCACACTAATTCATAGGGTTTCAAATAGAATAGCAATTTGAAAACAAAGACTTTGCTGTTTCAACCAACAAAAAAGTATGAATCTGAATCTCACACGGTGTACAATGAATCTATAAAACTCAACATAATTTATATAGACTATTTCTAATATTGATATTTTTCATCCAATTGATACTTGTACATGTAATATTCCAAGGTCAAACATATATTTCTATATTAAGGGTTGTTTTTTCAGTCCATTCCTTAAATTTTACATTGCATCCATTATCTCATGTGACGTTGTTGTGCTCTATTTATTTAGTTTTTATGAATAATTCTGTTTCCTGTACTCTATGATTAATTTTGCAAACAGCTTCTAATTTATATATGTAGATTTGCAATTGGTGGGAGTGACAAGAAAATAAAGATAGTCTCAGCAAACTTGAAAGGCGACAATACATGTCAGGTAAGATTAAGAATTTGTTATTTGATCGCAGCAAACTTGAAAGCGGAATAGATTTCAGGTATACATGGTATAGGGGTACAAAAGCTTTTATTGAAACACATTTTGTATGAAACTTGTTAGCACTTCATACTGTAAATGAGTGCAAGATCAACGCTTATACAATGTTATACAACCCTTTAAAATGACAAAATGGAAGCATTCAATTCTTAAAATTACATTTATATGCTAAAGCCATGAAACAGTGAGTTATGTCAAGCTTTTCATGCCTTTCCCAATGCATTGTTATAAAATTGTCATAGGAAGCACATGCAGTCATGAATGTTGCATTTTATTTAGAAATAAATTATGATTTAGAAATGCATGAGGACTATATTCAGCCAATCAAAAGCACAGCTTCTTATGCAGAATTCCTGTTTTGTAATTGTTATATAATATACTAGTCAGTTTCATCAGTTATATTGAACCATGTTAATTGCCCTCCATCTTTTTACTAGGTATACTGTATTGTAAAATTAAAAATGTTGTTATTTGTTTCAAAAATGCACCAGTATCAAGTTTCTAACAATGATAAAAAAACACATTTAATTTCAGTAGCAATTTTTCCTCTGCAGAAGTTTGAACTCACCTAAATTGGTTCACACATTTTTTCCAGTAATCAGTGTTGCAGAATAATAAATATATGTATTAATTTTTGAATTTACAGTATATAGTAATAAACATGTTATATTTTAGATTTGTGAAGGTCACACTGACTTCATTAACTCAATAGCCTACATACCTGACACAGCAGGGGAACTGGTATCAACTGGTGATGACAATACATTAAGGTTGTGGAACAAGGAAGGGGAACAGCAGGGATGCTTCCAGTTATCTGCCCCTGGAATGTCTGTTTGTGTTCATGAACGAGAACCAGGAAAGGTAGGAATTGAAATACTATTAAGGATGAGCTTAGGTCAAATTAAAAAAAAAAAAAACTAGAATGTTAATTTTATATTATAAGGCAGAAAGCATAGTTAAGGAAAAGACATAAGCTAAAGTATTCAAATTATAGGTCAAAACATCTGCTACAGTGCAATTTTGGGAAAATCATCTATTCCTGAAAAAAACCCCAAAAAACCTAAAAATCTTTCCACTCATACAAACACATTAAAAATTATATATCTTAGATGAAACCAATATGCTAAAGTGTTATTATCTTCTATATGTTTTTTTGGCAAAACACAGAATCAAATCTGATTTTTATTTGTAGTTATGGTTTCTTGAATGTTAAGAATTTGTGTCCACATCACACTTCATGAATATTTCCTTTTTTCTTCACAATCTTTATAGGTTATAGTTGCACAGAAGAATGGTATAATAAAAATATTCAGCTTAGCCTTACAGAGACAGATTATGTCCCTTGATTGTTGCCAAGCACCACTGATGTCAGCAGACTGGAGTTATATGAATGAAGATTTTGTTGTGGCTGCATGTGGCACTGAATGGCTAATATTTCAAATGTCTAGGTCGAGGTGAGAAACATAATGATATTGAGTAATAAAAGTGTCATAGTATTTCATTGGACCACTAACCACTTCTCATTAAATACAGTTAGAAACTTTTAAAAACCTAGCTATAATTTCAAACGTAAAGTAGACATTTCATCATCAGCAAAAAATTTATTTATTAATTGTGTTTAGTTCAAGGCAGAAAAACAGGATCACAAGTTGTTAACTGTCTGATACATTATTCTCAGTCTTTGCTCCTACTCCTAAATTATGTGTGAAAAAACAAAATCGATGACCTGTAAACAATTTTTAGTTTGCAAGTTTAATCCCTTAAAATATTTTCTCTTGTAAAACTGTTTGTTTTATGTTTGATTAGTGTTTAAAAAATCTTTTCCAGTCAGCCATTAGAGAGGAGACAGGCACACACTGAGGGCTGTAAGCATGTTAAATGGGCAAGGAACCAGCAGACATTACTGGCTACATCTGGGAGACCAGGAAGACAAATCAAAGTATTCAGTACCAGACATCATCAGGTAAGATGTTATATAGTAAGGGAACCAGTAGACAGACATTACTGGCTACATCTGGGAGACCAGGAAGACAAATCAAAGTATTCAGTACCAGACATCATCAGGTAAGATGTTTTATAGTTAAGGAACCAGTAGACAGAAATTATTGGTTACATGAAGAAAAACACTTATTGTTCCTTTAAAGCTTATGAAATCTTGCCAACCTCGAATAACATTGGATAAGGAAAATCTTGCAATTTAGTTTCAACAAAATAAAATATATTTAGATATTGCCAAAAGGTTTTTGCTAGGGAATGCATATGTTTACCAATTTTACAAAATCTCCATGGAGGTTTGAAGTGCAAGGGGAACTTAAGCTCCCCTTTTTTGTTGAGTGTCTTTCTGAACTACTACTATATTATTTGAATGAGTATATATGTGCTTATAAACCGTTTGGACTCATTTCAATTCCTGGTTTGAGGTGTTCAAATAATATAATAAAGAATTTCAGAATCAGGTCAACACCTTTTAGAAAATGCCTGTACCAAGTCAGGAATATGACAGTTGTTATCCATTCGTTTGATGTGTTTGGACTTTTGATTTTGCCTTTTGATTTTGGACTTTCCTTTTTAGCTCACCTGGCCCGAAGGGCCAAGTGAGCTTTTCCCATCACTTGGCGTCCGTCGTCGTCGTCGTCTGTCGTCGTCCGTCGTCCATCGTCCGTCGTCGTTAACTTTTACAAAAATCTTCTCCTCTGAAACTACTGGGCCAAATTAAACCAAACTTGGCCACAATCATCTTTGGGGTATCTAGTTTAAAAAATGTGTGGCGTGACCCGGCCAACCAACCAAGATGGCCGCCATGGCTAAAAATAAAACATAGGGGTAAAATGCAGTTTTTGGCTTATAACTCAAAAACCAAAGCATTTAGAGCAAATCTGACTGGGGTAAAATTGTTTATCAGGTCAAGATCTATCTGCCCTCAAATTTTCAGTTGAATCCGACAACCAGTTATTGGGTTGCTGCCCCTGAACTGGTAATTTTAGGTAATTTTTGCTGTTTTTGGCTATTATCTTGAATATTATTATAGATAGAGATAAACTGTAAACAGCAATAATGTTCAGCAAAGTAAGATTTACAAATAAGTCAACATGACCAAAATGGTCAGTTGACCCCTTTAGGAGGTATTGACCTTTATAGTCAATTTTTAACCATTTTTCGTAAATCTTAGTAATCTTTTACAAAAATCTTCTCCTCTGAAACTACTGGGCCAAATTAATCCAAACTTGGCCACAATCATCTTTGGGATATCTAGTTTAAAAAATGTGTGGCGTCACCTGGCCAACCAACCAAGATGGCCGCCATGGCGTAAAATAGAACATAGGGGTAAAATGCAGTTTTTGGCTTATAAGTCAAAAACCAAAGCATTAAGAGCAAATCTAACATGCGGTAAAAGTGTTTTTCAGGTCAAGATCTATCTGTCCTGAAATTTTCAGATGAATCGGACAACCTGTTGTTGGGTTGCTGCCCCTGAATTGGTAATTTTAAGGAAATTTTGCTGTTTTTGGTTATTATCTTGAATATTATTATAGATAGAGATAAACTGTAAACAGCAATAATGTTCAGCAAAGTAAGATTTACAAATAGGTCAGCATGACCAAAATGGTCAGTTGACCCCTGAAGGAGTTATTGCCCTTTATAGTCAATTTTTAACCATTTTTAGCTCACCTGGCCTAAAATATTATCTTGAATATTATTATAGATAAAGATAAACTGTAAACAGCAAAAATGATTAGCAAAGTAAGATCTACAAATAGGTTAATATGACCAAAATTGTCAATTGACCCCTTAGGCCACACCAATTTGATTCCTTGTTCGACGGACCCGCCCGCACCTATTTTTTTCAAAACAGAATTTTTTTTTTTTTTTTTTATTCCCGCTTCCCGCATCCGGAAATATAATCATGTCTATTTCCCGCACCGTTTTTTTTGTAAATATTATAAAAAGATATCAACATTGGTTTCTTTCCCCCTTACTTATATTCCCTATTAAAAAATGCTCGTTGTTAGAATAAAGTACAAAGAACACATGAAGGATTTGCCTTCAACTGCAATTATATTATGCTGGCAAAACAAAACTATCTATAGCCGCTGCATGTTTATGCACCTGTCCTGATTGATTCAGGGGCCTGTCGTTCAGCAGTTACCGTTTGTTGATGTTGTTCATTGGTATAATTTTTCCCGTTTGGATATATAAATTAGATCGTTGGTTTGCCTGTTCGAATTGTGTACGCTAATAATTTTGGGATCCTTTATAGCTTGCTGTTTGGTCTGTATCAAAGCCCTGTGTAAAAGGCCGTACTTTGACCTGTGTTTGTTATTGTCAGGTTGAGAACAACCCTCCCTCAGACAAGGGGTCATTTTACTGATGTAGAAAAGAAAATAGAAATACCAAGGATTTGTATAGTTCTTCTATACAAAACCTTTGAAAACTTAGAATTTTGTACTCAAAAAGAGGAGAGTTACATCATATTTTAAACTTTTTCTAAAAGAGGGGTCCACTTATTTTGAATAATATTAAACTGTTAAAGTAAATGTGTTAATTTAACATGGTTAATTAGTCCAGGAATATTACAAAAATTCTTGGACATGCTTTGACCATTTAATACTAGATAGATATATAGTTCTTTGAGAAAATATGAGCCAAAACAAACAAATATATTATAACTTATATTGATCCCTCATAAAACATGTAAAAGGGATATTTATAACATTAAGGGGTTGCCCCCAAACTGATTATGACTTGGATGGAGAATTGTCTCATTGTCAGTCACACATACATAGACCAGATTTAATTATTTCTTGGTGTATAGGGATAAGTTTTACTCAGTATTTTGAGTTCATTTCCAGTACTATATAGATACAGATACAGATAGGGAAAAATACTTCAGAAATTAAAGAAATGTCAAAGTACAAATCAAGTTTAATTATTGTCAAAACCTACTATTTTATGTTAACAAAAAAAAAATATAGTCGCTCGCCTTTACTTTTCAAGCTTCGCCTCAAAAATTTGCAAATTAAATATTTTTTTATTAAAATTTTCAAATCGCTCGCTCGCCCCAAATTTTTGAGTCCAAAAATCCGTAGAACAAGAAATTAAATTGGTGTGGCCTTAAGGGGTAAATGTCCTTTAATGACAATTTTTCACAATTTGTTCATCATATTTGCTAACTTTAAAAAATCTTCTCCTCTGAAACTACTGAATGGATTTGGATGAAACTTAGCATGATAGTTCCTTAGATTATCCTGCACAAAGTGTGTGCTTCGATTTTTGATCCGTCAAAAAACATGACCGCCCTTACTTTAAATAGAACATAGGGGTCAAATGCAGTTTTTGGCTTATATCTCAAAAACGAAAGCATTTAGAGCAAATCTGACAGGGGTAAAAATGTTCATTAGGTCAAGATCTATCAGCCCTGAAATTTTCAGACGAATCAAACAAACCATTGTTGGGTTGCTGCCACTTAATTGGTAATTTTAAGGAAATTTTGCAGTTTTTGGTCATTATCTTGAATATCATTATAGATAAAGATAAACTGTAAACAGCAAAAATGATCAGCAAAGTAAGATCTACAAATAGGTTAATATGACCAAAATTGTCAATTGACCCCTTAAGGGGTAAATGTCCTTTAATGACAATTTTTCACAATTTGTTCATCATATTTGCTAACTTTAAAAAATCTTCTCCTCTGAAACTAATGAATGGATTTGGATGAAACTTAGCATGATAGTTCCTTAGATTATCCTGCACAAAGTGTGTGCTTCGATTTTTGATCCGTCAAAAAACATGGCCGCCCTTACTTTAAATAGAACATAGGGGTCAAATGCAGTTTTTGGCTTATATCTCAAAAACGAAAGCATTTAGAGCAAATCTGACATAGGGTAAATATGTTCATTATGTCTGATCTATTAGCCCTGAAATTTTCAGACGAATCAAACAAACCATTGTTGGGTTGCTGCCACTTAATTGGTAATTTTAAGGAAATTTTGCAGTTTTTGGTCATTATCTTGAATATCATTATAGATAAAGATAAACTGTAAACAGCAAAAATGATCAGCAAAGTAAGATCTACAAATAAGTTAAATATGACCAAAATTGTCAATTGACCCCTTAAGGGGTTATTGTCCTTTAATGACAATTTTTTCACAATTTGTTCATCATATTTGCTAACTTTAAAAAATCTTCTCCTCTAAAACTACTCAACCAAATTCAACCAAACTTCAACTGAATGATCAGTAGGGTGTATAAAATAAAGTTTGTGTTTTATTTTGTTTTGGTCTCATTTTCTTTATTTATAAACAGTAAGTCATATATATTTGTAATATTGAAGAATTGTTAGCTGTACATGTTTGCCTGGCATGGTTCAATATGTTCAATAAGGCATTGTTTACCAGGTGAGCAATTCAGGCTCTTGAGAGCCTCTTGTTTCTTAGTAATCTTTTACAAAAATCTTCTTCTCTGAAACTATTGGGCCAAATTAAACTAAACTTGGCCACAGTCATCATTGGGGTAACTTGTTTAAAAAATGTGTGGCGTGACCTGGCCAATCAACCAAAATGGCTGCCATGGCTAATAATAGAACATAGGGGTAAAATGCAGTTTTTGGCTTACAACTCAAAAACCGAAGCATAAAGAGAAAATCTGACAGGGTTTAATTGTTTATCAGGTCAAGATCTATCTGCCCTGATGTTTTCACATGGATTGGATAACCCGTTGTTAGGTTACTGTCCTGAATTGGTAATTTTAAGGAAATTTTGCCGTTTTTTGTTATTATCTTGAATATTAAGAATATAAATAAGATCTACAAATAAGTTTACATGACCAAAATAGTCAATTGACCCCTTAAGGAGTTATTGCCCTTTATAGTTAATTTTTAACATTTTTCATAATTTTTTGTTAATTTTTAGAAAATATTTTCCACTGTAATTACTGGGCCAAGTTCATTATAGATAGAGATAATTGTAGCAACAAGAATGTTCAGTAAAGTAAGATCTACAAACACATCACTATCACCAAAACACAATTATGTCATGAATTTATCCGTGTCCATTGTTTAATATGCACAAGACCAAGGTGAGCGACACAGGCTCTTTTAATAGAGCCTCTAGTTGAATTTTCCTCGGAGTTCAGTATTTTTGTGTTTTTACTTTTTATGGGAGATATCCCCCATAAATCTGGATAGTTGGCAAGTCTGAATGGAGCTTATTAGCTTACCTGACCAAAAGGGTAAGTGGGAGGTACTGCCATTACCTTATGTCTGTTATTTATTGAAACTTGTATAAATCCAGGGGTAAAATTAACAAAAATGTCATTTCCAAAATTATGAAAAATCATATGAATGACCAAACTATAGAAATAATTACTTTGTGGTACCCTTTGATACTATGTTGTTTTATTATCAACCAGCTTCAATCTCATCTGGAATCACAAGGTCAGTTTTGACCAAATATAGCTTGTATCATTGACTCTATTTAAAATGTATTGTCTAATAACCTTTTTGACAATCCAACAGTGGTTATTGCTAAAAAAGAACATATAAGAGTTAACAACTGAAAATATTCTGAAAAAAATTCTGAAACATCTGGTGAAAACGTTTAAAACTAGTTGAAAATAATAGTGCATTAAATCACTCTTTCCGTTCAGCAAAACAGACACTTGCATGAAAGCCTGCTATAATACATATTTATGTTCAGTTTAAACCAAATTCAATATACATTTTTCGTAAAATTATGGTGTGTTAATAATTTATAAAGTTAAGCAGTGTTCACATGATAAATAAGTTTTGAAGTTAGCCATTTTGGAAATTATAGATGAATGTAAGTGGTGCAGGCTCTTTAGATAATCTAGCCTTTGACACTCTAAACCAACAAATAACACCCAATAAGTTGAAACAAGATATGAGCTGCGTCTTATAGAAATCAATCTTATGCAAGTGCACATATACATGTACATGTGTAATATTTTGATTGTTTTTAGAATGTTGGAAAACAAAATAAATTATGTATTTTGGTCTGTTGGAAGGACGCTTATACAATTCAATTTTAAAACAGTTAAAGACTTTCGATAGATATTTTTTTCAACCCGAAATACTAGGTGAACAGATGTATTGATATTCATTTACATAAAGTTGATTTCTATTCGACAATACTTAGTTAAATTTGTTATATATTTTATATATATTTGTATCTGACAAAAGATAATATTTTTCTGTTTACTAGATGCCATTAAGTACAACACTTCAAGTAGCCTATGGTATGAGCTGGCATCATAAAATACCAGCATTGGCGATTGGTGGAGACAAACAGGTTCATGTGTACTTACTACAGACAGCAAGGTCACAACCAAGCTGACAGTGAAATTGCCAGAGCAGCAGATATTCTATAAAAGAACACAAAAAAAGAAAAGCACAATATGAAAAGTGACTTTGAAATCTTGAAGAAAATATTTATTATCTCAATAAAAATTTAGAACACCATTTGATATGAGTTTAGTTATTTGTTTATATTTCTTGATCACTCATCACCCAACATTTTATTTTAGCAATTGCCACTGTAGCTACTAATTATGAATTTGAATTAAATCACTGTTTAGCATCATCATTGGATATATAAGTTTTATTATGGATTAAAATAGAGAGTTTGTGGTTTTTTACAGCACCTCGACTTCTTCAACCAATAAAAACTGACAACAGGGAGATAGCCAATACTGCTGAAAGTGTTTTTAAACACCAACCAATCAGTTGATATTAAATATATATTGAAGAATACTATGGAAAGATTGCATACTAATTCATATAGTTTTCATGAAAAATCCTATCCAAACATGAACCAAGACAAAAAGTTTTGAAAGAGTTTTAAACCAATGATCTGAAAAAGAATAACCCAAATTGTGCGAAATCACATATTCCTGAATGAGTAATAATTTAAAAGAAAAGGTACAATACATTTATCATTTAAAGACGAAATATATCATTTAAAACATTCCTGAACTGAAGCACTGACTTATTGGCATGTAGTTCAACAGGAGATAGAGGCAATTAGGAGCCATTCAAAAGATGCATAAGACAGATTTCATTTTGTATGAGAAATGTCTTAAGATTTAATGCAGAAGCTTTACTCAAAGTTTTGTCTTACCTGTGATGAAAGTAGCAGAATTGGTGTCAGCTGCTGTGACCATGTACATTTTATTTAGAAAGCTTAATATTTCAGAAGTAGAAGATCTTGTATTGACTTATGTTATAAAGTTTCTGTATCCTTGACCACATTTTCAGGGTTCATCATCTGCTTGAAAAGCATTTAGTATTTTATTTATCTCGGGCTCAGTGCAAAGCTTTCTCATATCTCAATTTATGATTAATGCTGCATGCATTTTTCATTATACAGACATCATTAACATGGTGTGCTCTTGATACAAAACTTGCTTCAAAAATAAAATATTCCTGACTTGGTACAGGCATTTTCTTATGTAGAAAACGGTAGATTTAACCCAGTTTTAAAGCTAGTCAAACCTCTCTCTTGTATGACATTCGCATCAAATTCCATTATATTGACAACGATTTGTGGACAAAATAAACAGACATAACATGTAAAAATATAAAATATTGGGGTACAGCAACAGAGCTTTAAGAAAGAATGACTGCAATTGACCATATTAGTTATACAGTCACCGACACAATTTCGTTGACTTGTATGATGATAATGTTGTGTCTGTGTTTTAACTCACTAGCTACTCTTGTTTTCGCGGTCTTTTTAAACCAGGTTAGTCGTCTGAACTGTAGATCTACCGATTGTGTTCTATCCCTGTTTGTGATACTCTGATTGATTGAGGATTATTACTACAAAAACAGATAAGTTGTGAATTTTGGTGGCGTAATGCAAGTGAGAGGTTTAGCTAGCTACACAACCAGGTTTGATCAATCATTTTCTAATTAGGAAAATGCCTGTACCAAGTCAGGAATATTGACAGTTGTTGGCCATTCATTTGATGTGTTTGAGCTTATGATTTTGCCATTTGATTAGGGACTGTCCGTGTTGAATTTTCCTCGGAGTTCAGCAGTTTTGTGATTTCACGTTTTACCATTCTAGAGTTATACACCTTTAAAGATGGAGACATTGCCGAATTTGTCTTTTTCTGACTTACGTTTGCCTCCAACAAATGTTATGAAACTTATGCCTTTTACCACAAATCATGGATTAAGTACGAATTTCGGTAGCGTCATTTCACCGTTCTATAATTATGACCCTTTATAACGTAATATGGAATCGGGGGCATCATTTGTGTCCCATGGACACATTCCCCATTTATTGTATTTTATTCTCTTTTTCTTAAATTCGAATATTGGTAAACAAATGTTGCCTAAAATGAGGGGGGGGTCAATACCTTTTTTATGTTAACCTGTTTTGGCCCTTTTCAAGGTGTTGTTAACTGTTATCCGAGATGAATTTAAACTGTTAACTGTTTTCAACCCACCGTGTTAACTGTTATCAGCAATTTGTTTTTTATTAACTGTTTTTGCCAAAATCGAGGTGTTGTTAACATGTTAACGGACCCCCGTATTGCTCCCTCCTAAAATGATAACAAAAATTTGGATAAATTATGCATTAATAACCCCACCCTACATGGCTTGGTAAGAATCACGGTTAAAGCCTCAGCCATCAGATTATCAGATATGCCAACACTATTATCAAAAAAATATAACATGGGACATATTCATTATGCTGCTTTAATCTTTTTTTTCCAATATAATGCTTTTTGAGTGAAATTTATGTTTTAGTTCTAATTTATATTAGTTGTTTATATCCTTTACCCTACTTCTTTGTTCATTGCATTTTGATTAAATAGTTATGAAGTCAAAAATACTTTAAATTACTAGAAGTTGTTATGTAACTAACTAAACTAACTGATAAGGCATATGTGAAATAATAGGTTTATTTTTTGTTTGCTGTAGAATGCATGTCAACAAGACAATCTGCATTGATTTTATTTTCGTGATCTTTGATAAGATTTATTAATGAAAAAATAACAATTACAATACAATTATACAATTTCCTGTATATAATTAGAAATAATCATATATAGGCCAAATGTATCTTATTCAATTCAATAATTATATTTGTGAAGTCATCATTCCCTTACAATTTTCGGTTGATAATGAAAGTTCGAAAATCTGCCATCCGTGTTGTAAAACTATTCAAAGTAATTGCTTAAATTTTGATTGAATTTGTGATAAAAGAAGGACTCGTTTAAATTATCTGTCGTTTGAGAATACACAAGGATGGTATTAGTTATATGATTTCAAAAATATTTTCTAACTGAAACAATTGTATCTCAAAGTCATTATTAAGTCGTTTGACCCTTATCAAAGGCCTATATTAATTATACAATCTTTTAATAACACATTTTAATTTGTGCATTATTAAAATACAGATACTTGTTGATACTGTTTAAATGTTTGTGTATAGTATAATGGTTGACAGAAATTCTAAACTTTGTGTGGTAATTTGTGGATGTCTTTTTCCTTTGTTGACAGGTATGCTAGAATTTAAGCTACAGAACGTTTCTCATCCACCATACACTCATTTATTTATTTTTTCTAGAATATTTTGATTTAAGTAGGAATTTGGAAAGAATTCACGGACATTCAATATCCAGATAGTCTTCATTTTCAATGATCCCCAGACATTAAAGATTTTATAATAATTTTTTTTATCTGAGCGTCACTGATGAGTCTTATGTAGGCGAAACGCACGTCTGGCGTATTAAATTATAATCCTTGTACATTTAATAAATATTCTTTCAAATTATACATTTTAGATGTATACACCTAAAAACAAACGAAAAAATTTGTGAACAACAAAAAGTGACCGTGCAACCTTCAAAAACGAACAAACCTATACAATTTACTAAGTATACCGAAAATCTGGTTTGTTCAATAAAAAAATTTTGTGTGACTGTCATACAAGTGAGAGGTTCAGCTAGCTATAGAATCAGGTTTTATCCACAATTTTCTACATAAGGAAATGCATGTACCAAGTCTAGAATATGACAGTTGTTTTACATTCGTTTGATGTCTTTGAGCTTTTGATTTCATTGTTTGATACGGGACCTACCGTTTTGAATTTTTCTTGGAGTTCCGTATTTTAGTTATTTTAGTTTTTATTGTAAAAACGTATAATATAGAAAAACAATAAGGAAGGACGACAAGCACTAGATATGCTTTAATACAGGACACCGTCTTAGAACAGGCAAAACCAGAATAAGTTATATTCTCTTCAACCAGTTTCGTTGAATGACCTTGTCTGTACACAGACTGGTATTTCTAAAAGAAATATTCTTTAAATGACGCTTTTTATGTTTAGGAATTTCGACGTTAGAAATCAAATCCTATTCTGCCTGTTACGGCAACACAGGGCTGAACAATTTCCTCCAACCGACCTGTGCATCAGGAGAGAAACTGGCTGTTGTTGGTGTTACTGCCTACGCCAAAGAACTGAGTATATCTTGTCCTGTAGAGATCACTATAACAAATGTTGCCTCAACACCAGACACATGCTGCGAAAATAACCCAGACGACTGCTCTATACGTTATGATAAATCCATTTACAGAAACTATTATCAACAGTGTAACGGGAAAATAGAGTGCACCATACAAGTATCTTGGGTAGATGCACTATCATGTAATCAAAGTGTGTATATACAAAGAACCAATTACATGAAGATGGATTACTACTGTATTTCCGGTATGTGAAAAATATATGGATCTAAATGGTTTTACTTTAACTTGCCGTTAAAAATGCAAAGTAAAAAAACCAAGTGTAATCTTTAAAAAAAAAACCAAATGGTTGTTAACATTATTTCCGCCATAAATCACCTTTTAATCATAGCCAACACAAGACCAAAAAAAACAACCTATAATCAATTGAACAAGATCTATTATACAATTTTTACAAGAAATATCATACAGATAGAAAAGTCAAATTAACTGTTAAAATAGCAGAATGTCCAACTTTAACGTCTTTTATTTAATCGGAATTCTTGAGACATTCCCCATTTCCATTACCTATTCTCTTAACTGTTGCGGACTCCAAAACAAAATAATATGTCCAATAAGTTCACACTAGTATGATATTGTTAATATAAACAAAAAGTTGCAATCCAACTACTCCAGAGATCTTTTGAGAATATTTATATATTACTAATTTCGTCTAATGTTGATGGCTGTATATAAAGTTACTACGGAAACTAATTGGAAAATTTTAGAATAGAAACTTCTAGAATACTAGTAATGTATAAGTTGGTAGTGCGCATCGTAGATTATGATCATTGTAGAATCATTATGCAAGTTAATTAGAAAGTTTTATCATCAATATATACAATTTATACAGTGATTTCTAAATTATTTTGTAGCCAACTATAAAAAAAAAAGAAAGAGGCACAATCCAATTATTTAAACATCTTATAAGGTCACACAAAACAAGTTAGACCAAGATGAATACTCATAATAATTACAATTTCATTCCATCTATTTTAAACACTACACATTGAAATATTATACCATTATTCCCAGTATTAACCCTGTTTTGAAAATAAATAATAGCAACCAAAGTTGATTAGTATTTTACTTTTAAACATTATTTTGAGTAATTTTAATTCTTTTTACGTCTACGATCGCCACCATTCACACCAATATACAAATTAAAATTGAACTAAAAAGCTGCTACCCAATTACTTATATTTGTCTTTTCGAATCAAAATGTATTATTAGCATTGTATATGCAAAATTGAGAACGGAAATTGGGAATGGGGAATATGTCAAAGAGACAACAGCCCCCCGAACAAAGAGCAGAAAACTGTTACAGTAAATTGCCACCAATGGGGCTTGAACACAAGAACATCCAGAACGGAGGAGGGCTTGTGAATTCTTACCTACTAATTTCAAACAATATTGAGATAATTTTGCCTTCTGGTTTTCAGATCAAGTTCTAGACCCTTGTTCTAGTTTTAACACAACAGACACCCAAGTTTTTCTCTGGAACCCAGGATACCCATCGTCTTCTCTAGCCGGATCATCCGCCTGCACATGCTCAATTGAGGCCTCGTGTAACTCTACTCTAAGATTAACAGCAATAGATCTGAGATTAGGTACCAGTACAGCTTGTGACCAAAGTATAATGGTAACAGATGAAAGTACAGTGATGGTGCTTGATTGTAGTGATAATAATGATTTTCTACTTACTACATTGTATGTTAGTACCGCCCACTTTATACAAATACAAATCGTTGATAACTTAGGGTTGGCAGACGGATATTATTTCCTGTTACTTGAGGGTAATTTGTTTCTAGATATTAATTTTGTAATTTAAAAGGAATTAATACCTTACTACTTTACTCTGCAATCCAGGCAGACCTTTAATAAAAAAAAACCACCTATTTATTTGTGTTACTAGTATATGCATTATTTCCTACCAATCTTATAATTTCATCAATATGTCATTTTCAGGAGGTAAGTTAACCCATTTGATTATTTAAGCCTTTTTCAACTGATTTTTATAGATCTTCTCTATGTTGTACTGTTACACCATGTTGTAATTTCTGCTTCTCGCTATGTTTTGATATAGTTATAAAGCCAGCAAATACGAATATCTCATAAAACTAGTAAATACACAGGGTAAATAAATACGGACGTTAAATATGTTGTCTATTCTCTCTTGGTAGCGTGAATGAATATTTCGTAGTAAAATAGTATATTTATTACGGCACAATTCAACAATGTACAGAATAAACTATTGTAAAATATATATAACATGTAATTCCGTACGTTTTCTCAAGATACTTGTCTTATAAATAGTATGTAAATTTGCATAAATAGGCGGAGCTGATCTCAATAATAATATTTCGCATGTGTTTTTTGGAACTGGGACAAGGAATTGCCAAACGATATATGTAAACTAAATAATTTAGACCATGCGAGGCATACAGCTAATGCGCTGCTTCTTACCTCTAAAGGAACCACCCGGGATCTTTGCAATATGCCAAAATGTAAACAGCAAAGACTGAGGAATTTGACCTTTGCACTAGTATTTATTTTAAATTACCGGAAGTAAATATTCTAATCCGGAACAGAAATGAAACGTCAAACGCTGACAAAAACATGGTAGTCCTCGACTAAAAATGATTCTTTCTTTGTAAGAAAATAGGTAAAACTATTAAGTTAAAGCATAGATTAACTTAAGCTTATGCTTCTTGTGTAATTTTGGATCCGTACTTAGAATATTTATCAAATGGCTGCGCTTGAACCGTGCATGACGAAATTGCGCCATTTCGGCACTGATAATATAGTTAATAACTAAAAATGTAACGTACGCTTTCTGTGCATTAAAAAGTCACAGAAACTATATATAAATATTAACACATTTAACACTCTCAAAACATAAAACTGATATTAAATCATTATTTGGGAACCACAAGTGCACATTTACAACACACCAATATCCCAGGTTAGGTGCAGCGTTGAGGTCACGCCTACATTGTTGACATTCTGTATGTATGTGCCAGTTCCAACCCAGGAGCCTGTAATTCAGTAATTGTCTTTTGTTGCTGCGTTACATATTTATTTATCTTTCATTATGTTGTACTCCGTTAGTTTTCTCGTTTGAATTGCTTTACATTTGTCATGTCGGGGCATTATATAGCTATGCGGTATGGGTTTTGCTTATTGTTGAAAGCCGTAAGGTGAGCTTTAGTGTAAAATTTCTGTGTCATTGGTCTCGTGTTAATTGTTGTTTCATTGCCAATCGCACCACGTTCTTCTTTTTTTATTGTTAATATTATTATTTTGTTCTCTGCAGGAACCTCCTCTGGTGCAGAATTAACATTATCTTGTGGCAGTACAGCCCTAGCTACACCTTCTATACCTTCCACTAGTCTGCCTGAATGCCCAAATACCGATGTCACAACAGAAAGCAAACCATCACGAACTGTCACTTCTACAGAATCTTATATTAGTTCAGAAGCTCCGATCTCATATTTTCAAAGTACAAATATAGAATTAATGACAACTCAAACAGAAGGAACAATAACAGTACCTTCTACAGAAACTTTCATTACTTCAGAAACTCCGATTCCATCTAGGCTTAGCACCAATGTAGAATCAATGACAGTTCCAATTGATGTTGCTCCGACCAACTCAACATCCAGCGTCATTGAAGTTGAATATACGACTAGCGATATACCAGAAACTGTTGCTACCAGTACAGACCTAACGATTACTAGAAAAAGTGAAGTAACAACAACCAATGACGTAAAGGCAACTGAAAAAACAACTACAGAATTAAATTCAACAACAAATAACAAATTCACAATACCAAGTGGTAACACAACAAACAGATCAACAGCCTGGATATCAAATTCAACAGAAATAAACAATCTTCAAAATACTGCGGAAACAGTGACTTATTCTTCAACACAGCCAGTCTCTGTTTCTCTTGGATGGACATCAACAGTACAAAACTTAACTGTAACAAGATCTTTTACTCCAATTTCATCACACAGTGATAGTTCTCAAGAGGCACATATAACTGAAGTTGAGCAAACAACATACACAAATGTCACATTGTCAGTTGACAAATCTTCACCAATTAGGAGCCGTAAGTTATCATGGTGAACGGCACATTTTAATTACCAGTGTTTTCAGTTTTCCCCTTAATATTGTATTTATATTACTAATTCTTTTGCGTCAGATATCATTTCCTTTTTTTAAGACATGATTCTGTGTTTTTAACTAGTTCCTCATTATCAAATCAACGCGATGTGGTACGTCTGACTGGGAATAAGAACGAGTATCCTCAAAAGCATCTGACTGGGATTTAAGCAACTGTTAGTCACCGTATGGCCATCAGCAACGAGCAAATTCCATAACGCATATCAAGCATATCAAGCGTGATAAAAAATCAAAATAGAAAACCAGCAACCTCATTTATAATAAAGCAGTTTACTTAAACAAATATATCAGACATCTATAATTAAAATCCACTGAATTACCGGCACATTAGTAAAGTGACGAAACCAATACATGTACCCGGCCCTCCCCAACCTTAGGCATTGATGTAATTATATAACATAAAAAAAACTGTAAAAATCTATTTGAAATTGCTTCACTTACCAGATTGCTGCGAAGCACAGAACAAACAAAAAAGATAATAAGACAAAGGGTAGCGATCTTAGAGTAACTAACCGCACTTACTTAGATAGTTCAAAGAAATTACAACTTATGGATAAGTCATGTTCTCCCAGACTATGCGTATGAACAAAACTTCCTGATGACGAAATGAAGTATTGTAAAAACAGGCTACTATTGATATCCTTAAATTAAATTGGAAAAACCTGAATCCTATAGAATCAGCGTAAAAGATTAATGGCTGTGTTTTGCCTTTTCTGCAGGAATAGACATTTTTCAAAAAATAAGGTTGTGTTTAAAAGTTCAAATTTCACTCAGTTACTCGGCTTTTTTTAAAAGTTGAAATGGAGTTTAAAATTGTCGCTAGCATTTTTAAATCGTTCTTTATTAAATTTTACTTGTACTTTGATGCAACTGTTTATATCATGATATTGGGTCGGACTTTATACGATAGATGTCAAATCATTCCCCTCTCGGATCGGTTAAAAGTTTTATTTTCACACCACCGAAAAGAAGCTACTGTTTTCAATCCGAATTAATACTTGTATACCATTGTTTAATTTTCAATTGTTAATCATTGGATAAAAGACTGGAATGATTCATTTTTAGTTGAACGGATCAGAGTATAGTAATAAAAAAACCCATGCAATTTAGAAACAACAAGCCTGTCCAATATTTAAACTATATGTTTAAACAGTAAATATCCTCGTTTATAAAAGAGAATTCTGAGTAAAAACATTAATTATGAGCTATGAAAGTCAAGTGGCTCGAGCATTTTTTTGAGGAAGTTTAAAAAAAAATTCAAAGAAATATTTTTTACAGTGGGTTAGCTTTCATTAGTCTTCACTATCCTATAGATTAACAACTTTTGGTTATTTTTTTAATTTAGAATCTTCATTGAAGGTGGAGCACGAATGCACAGTTAATTAATTATATTGATGTGCCATTTGTATGCAAGAGTGACATTCCTTTGTATTATGTACTGATTCGAAAAAAAGTTATGCGAGTATTGTCTCCCTTTAACAGGTTCGTGTTGACATGAATATCAATAATGTGGTCATTTTTATAAATTTCCTGTTTACAAAACTTTTAATTTTTCGAAAAACTAAGGATTTTCTTATTCCAGGCATAGATTACCTTAGCCATATTTGGCACAACGTTTTGGAATTTTGGATCCTCAATGCTCTTCAACTTTGTACTTGTTTGGCTTTATAAATATTTCGATTTGAGCGTCACTGATGAGTCTTATGTAGACGAAACGCGCGTGTGGCGTACTAAATTATAATCCTGGTACTTTTGATAACTATCATTATTTTATAATTAAGTATAGGTTTCTGATATAATTTTGAATAATTACAAAATGTATCAATTCAATATATTTCAGTTTTTGTTATTGGTGTATCAAAAACATTGATGTACGAATATAATTTCATAAATTTGAAACGTTTAAAATGATTACATACCAATATAAAGAACCGTTCATCATTTTTGAAAAAGACTATAAATGAAAGTCGATTATTTATCTCCCCTTCATGATAGATTGATTGGAAGATTAAAAAAAAAAAAAAAAAAAAAAAAAAAAAAGATTGGGAAATTAACCTATCTAATATTAATCACAGAGATGGACTAGCAAGCAATTTTTAATTGTAGCCTATTTAACGTTAAAACAACTTTCCATTATAAACGAATTTTACTTTATACAAATAGAAGGATTTTTTTAGCTAAATCTACAAATTTTATTAGATATTATGAATTTTTATTACAATAGATTATTATGCTACAGTGTATGTCTATCTCTCTGTTTTCAGCTCTAATCATTGGATTGTCCGTTACAGTTATTGTTATATGTATATTGGTTCTGTTGTTCATGCTCTACAGATATAAAAGAAAAGGAAATTGTTGTATGGTAGGTATCAAAAATGAAAAGCTACGGAGGAACAATAAACAAAATCGTTAGAAAAATAAAAACATACAACACCATGGCCAAAAAAGAAAAAAAAACGATGAAAAGACACAGAAAATAACAACATACCTGAACAAACAAAAGTCGCACCAAAACCACTGCCTTAACGTTGTTGTAACAGACAGGTCAACAGTTCCTGTTCCAATATTGACGCCCACGTTGGTTGGTAACACCAGATGGTTTTGTATTAAATTAGTGAATTGTTGAATCTGCTACTATTTTAGTCATTATTATATCATCGAATCAATAAACTACATCTTCGTATTTTTATACATTTTCAAATAATTAGAACACCATTAAGGAAAAATAGACAAGACAAGGGTCAAAGTATATTCGCGTATATCCAAAATACTGTAACATTTATTAAACCTTTTTTATGCTATTCTATTTCGTACTTTGTTTGGTATTTGTTTTACTTTTTTGACTCGACAGTAACCGATGAGCGCGTCTGGCGTACATTATTTTAATCCGGTATCTATGACGAGTTTATTTGAAAAACGCTTTTCGAAGATAATTCAATTCAAAAAACCATTCCTTCTAAGTCGCAAATTAATATTGGTGACAAAGCTTGCGTTTTAAACGGTACAATGTTCAAACAAATTTAGAGTGTTAAATTTATTTAGGAATCCCAAGTAAGCTTTTTACGTTCTTTTCAAAGATAATTGGTCCACGTTAACCGTTATGAATAAATCTATAAAAAAAACTCCACACAATCTAAATAAACATCATCTGTTATTTCATGAGGTCGTGTGTTCAATCCCCGACCAGGTCCAACCAAATGCTTGAACATTTTAATTTGATGCTTCTTGCAAAGACTGGTCCGTTCTGAGTCAAAATAATGTGTCCGGGTAGGGTAGCACTTACCCTTCGGAGCACCTGAGATCATCCCCAGTTTTGGGTGGGGTTCGTGTTGCTTAGTCTTTAGTTTTCCTTGTTGTTTCTTCTGTACTATTATTTGTCTGTTTATATTTTTTTTTTAGCCATGGCGTTGCCAGTTTATTTTCAATCTATGAATTTGACTGTCCCTCTGGTATCTTTCGTCCCTCTTTTGTCTCCCTGCTAAATTTAACCTTGTTAACATGGTTAACTAGCATATTTAACGCTCAGCGTTTTGGTTAATAACAAAGCATGGTTCATCTCTGTATCATATTAACATTTTGTCGGCCCGTTATGTGTATGACATTTGCTACCAGACGCTTAACACAAGTTGTTCACCATTTGTTTGACTGTCTTATTATTATTATATAATATTTTTTTTACATAATATGAATATGAATTATTCAAGTAGCAAACATTCCTCATCAAATCATTAATTGAACATGCGAAGACAATATTAAAAAAGGTATTTTTTATTGAATAAAAATCGGATTACGAATTGGCTATCACATCTTTTCTTTTGATTAAATTGACATTCATATACAAGTTGTATTTATGCTTCTATATTATAGTTAAACATTTAAAATTTGATCATGAGGGTTTATTTATTTAAATACATTTTAAAATATCTCTTCTTCTGTTTCTGTGTTGCAATAAGTAAGATCGAATCAGAAAACTAACGTCTTATTTTTAATTTTTCAGTTTTCTTCAAGAACCAATGAAGAGAGTTGTAGAGTATATCAAATGACGAAAATTTAAATATTTAAATTGACTTAACCACTTCAAATTCCGCCTTTGCGTAAAAGAATCCAACATCTACAAACTTTTATACATAGAGTACCATGTAAAAAATATTAAAAATTCAGACAATAAATCTTGATTCAAGGATTTCAAGAACAACATCAAGATGCAAGTTGTTGATACAGATGCAAAACATAAGTAGAAGAGAAGATAAACGAATATTCAAAGACAATGAAGATGAGGGAACTTGAATTCCAAATCCAGATTTTTTTTTGTCAAACTAGTTCTTTTTCTTCTGACATCAACACCTATGTTTATGCGGATAAAATTGTGTTTAATTGATTTAAAGGGTCATTATGAGAAAACCGTAGTAATCAGTAATTTATCTCGAATCTTAAACACCCGATATATTAACGTATCTTGAAATGCACAATATATATATCTAATTTAGATATTGTTCAATTATTTAAAAAATAATATACTATAGTTTTATGCATATATGCTAACATAGCATATAGCTGCGCAAATTATATGTAAATCGTAGAAATAATCAGTTCTTTAGATATACATATTTCTAAAATAGCCCTTTTAGCTCACCTGACCCCATGTGAGCTTATGCCATTACTTGGCGTCCGTCGTTGTCTGTCGTCTGTCGTATCCTAAGATTTGATCTATCGACAAAAATGGCCGCCATGGCTAAAAATAGAACATAGGGGTCAAATGCAACTTTTGGCTTATATCTCAAAAACTAAAGCTTTTAGAGCAATTATGACAAGGGTTACGTTGTTTAATTGGTCTAAATCTATCAGCCCTCCAATTTCAGACGAATCGAACAGCCCATTGTTGGGTTGCTGCTGCTAAATTGGTAGTTTTAAGGAAATTTTGCAGTTTTTTGTTATTATCTTGAATATTATCATAGATATATTTAAACTGTAAACAGCAATAATGTTCACCAAAATAAGGTCTACAAAAAAATTAAATAACCAAAATTGTCAATTGATCCCTTAAGGAGTTATTGCCATTTAAAGACAATTTTACACAATTTGTTCATCAAGTTTGCTAACATTTAAAAATCTTCTCTGAAATTGTTGTGCCTAAAACTTCTTAACTTTAAATGAATGTTCCTTTAGGAATGTAGTTTATGAATTGTATCCGAATTTTTTATCCATCGACAAACATGGCCGCCATGGCCTAAAATAGAACATAGGGCTTAAATGCAGTTTTTGGCTTATATCTAAGAAACTTAAGCATTTAGAGTAAATCTGACAAAGGGTAATACTGTTGAAAAGGTCGAAATGTATCAGCACTGAAATTTTCAGAAAAACCGAACAACCTATTGCTGGGTTGCTGCCACTAAATTGGATATTTTAAGGAACTTTTGCAGTTTTTTGTAATTATCTTGAATATTAGTGAAGATAAAGATAAACTGAAAACATAAAAAATGTTCAGGAAAGTAAGATCGACAAAAAGAAATTATATGACCAATTATGTCAATTGACCCTTAAGGAATTATAGCCCTTTAAGGACAATTTCACACAAGTTGTATTTGTTTTTTTAACTTGAAAAGTCTCCTCAAATGAATATAGTTTAAATTTTGTAATTGATTTCCTTATACGCGAAGAAACATAGACACTATGGCTCAAATGGAACATATGGGTAAAATGCATTTATTTTCTTTTGAAGAAAATATGAAAGATACAATGAACATTTAAATAGCACTCATTAGTATATTGTGAAAAGCAAAAATTATCATTGAGGAAAGTTTTAAGCAAAACAATAAATGGTGAGCGATTCAGGCTCTTGAGAGCCTCTTGTTTAAAGTCCTCTTTCAGAATGTCAAATGGACGCCCCTAAATAGGTTTTGACATAATTTGAAGAAAAAAAACCATTCAAAGTCATTTGCCAACTTTTGAATTCCAATGACTCTTATATCAGCAAGTACAATAATCTCGTATTTCCTAGTGAGTTTCAAGAAAGCTTCAGAAGTAGGTCTACTAAAACTCGATATTTTCTTTGATATTGACAAAGTTGTACGCCTCAAATTAAAAATTTTGGCAAACATAACGATTTTGACCTGCCAATTGCCAAAGACTCATTTTCAGCAGTAACTTGCGTTGTGACAATCAGTGGTTATAGTTAAATTTTTGTGTTTTGGTCTGTTTTTCTCATACCATATGCAATAGGTCTACTATATTTGTATGGAATGATTGTTAAGTGTACATGTCTAGCGGGCAGATGTCATGTGACCTTGATCTCATTTTCATGGTTCAGTGGTCAAAGTTAAGTTTTTGAGTTTTGGTCTTTTTATCTAATGCTATATGCCATAGGTCAACTATATTTGGTGTATGGAAATACTTTATGATCTTTATGTCAGTCGAGCAGGTTTTATTTAACCGTGACCTCATTTTCACGGTTCATTGCACAGTGTTAAGTTTTTGTGTTTTGGTCTATTTTTCTTAAACTATAAGTAATGTGTCAACTATATATGTTGTATAGAAGCATTGTTAGCTGTACCTGTCTGCCTGGCATGGTTCATCTGACCTGGACCTTTTTTTCAAGGTTCATTGGTCTTTGTTTAGTTATCTTGGTTAATATTAAGTTTATGTGGCAGTTGTAATAAAGCTTAGCTTTATACTTAGGACTATCAGCATAATATCAATGATTAGTATAGAAGGCGAGACATTTCAGCTAGTGCACTCTTGTTATAGTCTGCATACTATTCTTTAGATGAATTGTACCTCTTTGGGCATTTAAATTCATGTACGTTGAAAGGGCTGTGAGCATAAAAATGGGTCCGTTCGACATTCGACAATGAGGAAACCTATACCACGTACAAAGTATACGGTAACGAAGAATAAAAAAGTGTACATGGATGACTAAAATATCAACAATTTGTAAGAGAAAACTATTAAATAGATAAAACAATTGCGAAGGACAAAACGCACTAAAATACTATAACACAGGGTCCAGTCTTTTAAAAGACAATGAAAGACCCTGTCTATATTGGAAGTTGTAAATAAAAAAAAGTGTTCAACCTTTATCATTAAATTACATTAACGTCATTCAACGGTTCCATTTTCTGCACCAGATGCGCATTGCGCAAATAATTGTACATTCACAAGGTAAAAACATGTAAAAACCAAAAACTTATTAAAAGAAAAGAAGAGCCTGTAAACCAAAAAGGGACAAAAACTATGGCCAAAGTAGTGAAAGGAAACAGAGTTTTGTATAACGAGGATAAATTCCATGATTTAAAATAATTTCCAATCTTTGTTCAAGAAATCATTTTTGTAGCAAACTATCCTTATTTTCATCCCAATATAAAAGTTATGACAACTAGGCTGATGATACGTTCGGGTACTAACAGGAAGGTATCGAACCGGTGGTAGTATTAAGATTCAGATTTGTTTTCCAATAATTGCAGTCAATTCATTTATTTTTTTTATGTTTAGGAATTTCTACATTAGAACTCAAATCCTACTCTGCATGTTATGGGATATTATTTGAAAACTTCTTACAACCATCATGTTCAACAGGAGAGAAAATGGCCGTCGTTGGTCTCACTGCCTTGGCAAAAGAACTGAGTACGTCATGTCCTTTACAGGTTACAACACCGAATACTGTATCAGTAACATGCTGTCAATATAACCCGATAGACTGTTCTATACGTTACGTAGCGGCCACATACAGATCCTATTATCAACAGTACAACGGCAACGTTGGGTGCACCAGACAAGTATCATGGGTACCTGCAACCTGCAATCAGACTGTTTATCTGGCCAGAACCAATTACATGAAGATGGATTATTATTGTATTTCAAGTAAGTCACAAAAAAGATTGATCTACATATGTAAATGTCTTTTGATTTTCTTGTACGAATGTAACTGTGCCATATGCATGAAGAGGTGTAATCATTATACACTGCCTTGGCAAAAGAACTGAGTACAGCATGTCCAATACAGGTCTTAACACCGAATTACTTTACCAGAAACATGTTGTCAATACAACCCGATTGACTGTTCTATACGTTTCGTAGGGGCCACATATAGGAGCTATTATCAGGTGTGTAACGGGAAAGAAATTTGCGCAATACAAGTATCATGGGTAGTTACAACTTGTAATCAGACTGTTTATCTTACCAGGACCAATTATATGAAGTTGGATTACTATTGTATTTCCGGTATGTAAAAAATGATGGATCTAAATGGGTTTTAATTATTAAACATAACAAAAATTATTGTTTACACATATTTTAAACAGTTAAACCAGCCAGAAAGTACCAATTGCAATTTTATACAATAATTCACAGTCTTACAAATCTATTGAAAACAAAAATAATAGTTACTTAAGTTGATCAGAATTAACTTGTAAATATGTGTCATTTAACCTCTTTTCGGATTTATCGCCGTCTACTAAGATCGCCTCCATTCATACCGTAATACAAATTAAAATTCGACTAGAAAAAATGCAATCAAATATCTGATATTGTCTATTCAAATCAAAATTTATTATTGCCATTGTACATATAAAATTTATAACGGGTATTGGGAATGTGTCAGTGAAACAAAAAAAAAAACAAACAGCAGAAAACAGTCCAAGGCCACCAATGGGGCTTCAACGCAGCAGTGTACCTGCCCATTCCAAACATTATTGTGATAATATTGCGTTTTGTTTTTTAGATCAAGTTCTAGACCCTTGTTCTAGTTTAAGCACAAAAGACAGCAAAGTTTTTCTGTGGAACCCTGGATATCCATCATCCCCTCTAACAGGATCTTCTACCTGCACATGTTCAGTTGAAGCTCCATGTGATACTAGTATAAAAATAACAGCAATAGACCTACGATTAGGTACCATTACAACTTGTGACCAAAGTATAACAATAACAGATGGCAGTACAGTAATTATATTTGATTGTAATGATAACAATGATTACCTTCCTACCCTACTGTATGTCAGTACATCTCACTTCATACAAATACAAATCGATGATAACTTAGGGTTGGCAGATGGATATTACTTTCTCTTACTTCAAGGTAATTTGTTCATAGGCTCAATTTTGAATTTCGTAAGGATTTGATATCAAGATTGTTCACTTAATTCAGAAACTTGAGCAATTCATTCACAGTCTGAACTGGAATACCATTTTTTTTTGTAGAACATTATTTACTGCTTATTAATGTAAATTTCTTAAGGTAAATTTGAAATCATTTTTTTGTTCTCTGCAGGAACTTCGGCTGGTGCAGAATTAACGTTATCCTGTGGCAGTACAGCCCTAGCTACACCTACTGTACCTTCCACTAGTTTGCCTGATTGCTCAAGAACCGATGTCACAACAAAAATGAAATCAACACCAACTGTCACTTCTACAAACCCTTACATTGGTTCAGAAGTTCCCAATCAATCTTTGCTAAGTACAAAATAAGAAACAATGACCATCATGACAACTCCAAATGTTGTCACAAAGGAAAGCACAACAACACCACATTTCACTTCTACAAAATCTGACATTAGTTCAGAAGCTTCGATTATATCGATGCAAAGCACCAATGTAGAAACAATGACAATTCCAACTGTTGTTGCAACATATAGTGTCATTAAAGATTCACATACGACTAGCATTATACCACATTCTATTGGTACTAACACTGACATTACGAGTGTTAGAAAAAGTGAAGTTACACCACTAACAATCAATGAAGTAAATGCTACTGCAAAAACAACTACAGTATCAAATTTAACAACAAATAATGAAATAACAATACCAAATGGCAACACAACAAAAAGGTCAACATCTAGGATATCAAGTTCAACAGAAATAAACAATTCACAAACTACTTCGGAAACAGTGACCTACACTTCAACAGAACCATTCTATGTTTCTCTAGGATGGACATCAACGCTTCAAAACTTTACTGTGACAAGATCTTTTACTCCAATATCTTCAGAAAGTGATAGTTCTCAAAAGACACATTCAACTGAAATTGAACTAAGAACATACACAAATGTAACCGTTTCAGTTGACAAATCTTCACCAAATAACATCCGTCGTAAGTAGCCATGTTGAACGTTTAAATTGATGGTGTTTTCCTAATATATTTCTTTTAGTTTTATCTTTGAAAACAGTCTATATAATCCGAACTTCTTTTACCAAGAGAACGTTTTTTTCCTTAAGACATGATACTTGTGACAATTCTATGTTATTTGACTGGTTGCGCATTATCAAAACAAGGCGATATGGTATGATTGCCAATGAGTATAATTATACACAAAAGTCTAAATGGTGTGGGTTCAAGCAACTATTGTTCTTCAACAATAAACAAAACGCATCACATAATTAGTTTTACAAAGCCCAGTCATGACAAACATGAAAGAATTTCAGTTTTTAAACCAGGGACTTGATTTATAACAAAACAATTCACGATAACAAATTTGACCGACATCTATGACCGACAACCAATTTATTACTCAACCTTAGACGACATTGGTGTAACATCACAACAGAAGAACAAACTGTACAATTTAAAATGAATTAGCTTTCTCGTTTTTTTTATTTCATATAGATTAGACCGTTGGTTTTCCCGTTTGAATGGTTTTACACTAGTAATTTGGGGGCCCTTTATAGCTTGTTGTTCGGTGTGAGCCAAGGCTCCGTGTTGAAGGCCGTACATTGACCTATAATGGTTTACTTTTTTTAAATTGTTATTTAGATGGAGAGTTGTCTCATTGGCACTCACACCACATCTTCCTATATTTAGCTCAATAGATTTTGACGAAGCACAACACCAATACTCATAAAGACAAAAGACAAATGGTACCGATCTAAGAGTACCCGCACTTACACGACGGGTGCCACATGTGGAGCAGGATCTGCTTACCCTTCCGGAGCACCTGAGATCACCCCTAGTTTTTGGTGGGGTTCGTGTTGTTTATTCTTTAGTTTTCTATGTTGTGTCATGTGTACTATTGTTTTTCTGTTTGTCTTTTTTCTTTTTTAGCCATGGTGTTGTCAGTTTGTTTTAGATTTATGAGTTTGACTGTCCCTTTGGTATCTTTCGTCCCTCTTTTACTGAAAGCTAGTTCAAAACTAATTGCAACTAATGAATAAATCATGTTCCCCTAGACTATATCTTTTATTACAAACAAAATTTGCTGATAATGAAAACGTTCTACTATAGACAATCTTAAGAAAAAAAATTTCAGTTCAAATGCCAAAAAAAAACACTCTTTCTTCGTTTATAACAAAAGAACTGGACATCTCTAAATATTGTACTTTTCAAGACGGGTCAAACCGTTTCAACTTTTAATTTTTATCTGTTCTCATTTAATTTCAGCTTTGATCATTGGATTCTCCATTGCAGTAATTGTAATATGTATCATGGTGATGTTGTTTATCGTATACAGATATAAAAGAAAAGGAAAGTGTTGTAAGGTAGGTAATAGAAACCTTAGAGAAAGAAAGAAAAGATACAAAGGATCAACTAAAAAAAAAAACAATAAAAAAAGAAAAAAAACGCAACACCATAACCAAAATGAAAAATGACTAAAAGACATAAAAATAAAGGAAAAGTAAATGAGAAAGCATGTAGTACAAAGTTGGTCCCTAAATTAATTGCAACAGAAAGTTCGACAGTTTCTGCCAAACAATTGCCGCCTGTCCTGCACACATACGTTGAAGGACCATATCAGTTGGCTTTGTATTATGATGATAGTGAATTGTTGAACACGCTACTAATGTTAACTGGAGAAATCTTCAAATTCATAAACCATCGGCACTATTAAATTCCCTAACCATAAACTTGACTGCATGCAAAAGATTGAAATAAAAAAGTAAAAAAAAACCATCAGAATGTAGAAACTCAACTTAATCTGAATAAATATAATCTATGTTATTTCATAAGATCCTGTGTTCAATCCAGAACCGGGTCATATCAACGACGTGAAAACTTCTAGTCAGCTCAGAGTGAAAATAAAGTGTCTGTGTAGGGTAGTTCATCTCTCTGCTGACTTTAACTTTGTTAACTTAAAGTAGTATATTAGAAATCTGGATCAGCGGTTCAGGGTTCATCCTCGTATAACCTAAACATTTTCTCGATCCGTTGCGTGTGACATTTTGTCCTTGCGAGGAAAAGATTAAAAACGGTATTTTTTTATTGATTGAAAATCAGTTTACGAATTTACCATCCAATCTTTCTTTTTGATTTAATTGACATTTATATTCTCGTTTTAATAATACATTCATCATAGATACCATGATACAAATTTTATATTTGCGCCAGACGCGCATTTTTTCTACAAAAGACTCATCAGTGACGCTCGAATAAAAATATATATTAAAAAGACCAAATAAAGTACCAAGTTGAAGAGCATTGAGGATCAAAAATATTCCTAAAAGTTTTGCCAAATACAGCTGAGGTAATATATTCCTCTATTCTAATACGTTTATTGTTAAATGTTTGCAATTTCATCTTGAGGGTTTATTTATTTAAATACATTTTATAATATTCCTTCTTTTTCCTTTCTGTGTTGCAATACTAAATAAGGTCGAAAACTAACGTTAAATATTTTTGTTTTTCTTAGTTTTCTTCAAGAACCAATGATGACGATTGTACAATACACCAAATGACAATTATTTAGACATTGGAGATATACTTCATATTCTGCCTTTAATGCATTGCTTATTACTATCCAACATCAACAAACTTTTATACATAGAGAACCATATAAAGAACATTGAAAATTAAGAGAACGAATCCTGATTAGATGATGCTAAAATATTTCAAGCAACAACATCAAGAAGCAAAGTGTTGATACAGATACAAACAATAAGAAGAAGAGGAAGCATTACAACAAATATTCAAATACAATGAAGGAGGGTTAACTGGAGTAAAAACCAAAACCAAGCTTTTTTTAAACTAGTTCTTTTTCTTCTGACATCAACAACTAAGTTTATTGGGATAAAAAATTGTTTTATAGATTTAAAGGTCATTGTGAGAAATCCATGGAAATCAGTAATTCATTTCGAATCTTCAAACATTCGATATAATAACGTATCTTGAAACGTACGGTATATATAAATAAATTAAAATTGGTCAATTATTTAAAATACACTCATGATATACTATCTTTATATGCATGCACGCTAACATAGCACTTGGATGCGCTTTTTATGAGACAAAAATAAACGTAAATGGAAGAAGTTAATCAGTTCTTTATATTATATATAGTTCAAAAACAGCCCTTTATACAAAATTGGTTACTATTTAAATTCAATATAAAAGTGAAATTCATAACACAATATGATGATACACGTTTCATGAAGTTAAACTTCACATGTTTATTCATTTTATAACCTCTAGCATAACTCATGCATCATGTGCATGATTCTCCAGAGGTATTACTCAATTTATTTTACGTGACTGGGCGGAGTTTATCCAGTTCGCTCATAATAAACCAGTCCATCTATAGGTAGGTGTTTTAGGATACACTCATCAATGCATTGTCAAGTCATTCTTTTGTAAATTCATTTGAGGTCACTGATAGGTGATTAGAAATCAGTAATAATTATAACGGCAATCATCGTAATCACACACATTTTCAAATCGACTGTCCTCATGCAAATTAAAACGTAAGCTCCGCCCGATCAGTTGAAATAACATTGGTAATAACGCATGGATACAATTAGTATCATACGCGCGTATATAAGCGTATAATGTAACAAATAAAACTGTGAACGAGTTTTCAGGATTCCAAAAATAAATCTAATTATTTGATATAATTTTTATACTGTTTAAGAAAATGTGAAAAGTAAAATCACAAAAACATGAAAAATACTGCACTCCGAGGAAAATTCAAAACGGAAATTTTAATCAAATGGCAGAATTTAAAGCTCAAACACATCATACGTATGGATAACATTTGTTATATTCCGGACTTAGTGATGTGCACGTAACTATTCCTATGTTCAATTCGGGAAATTTGTTGACGTAATTACAGTTGGGTAAAAAGATATCACACATATGGTCTGCCGTTTCATTGAAATAAACCGAGATATGTCAACTTTTCCCCCAAAATATCTATCAAATTTCTGTAATAAAAAACAGATATGTGTTTGATCTTTTATCTTAATTCAAGAAGATTGAATTTGAGACCTGTGTCAATTATATACACCATTTGAACTTGTTGAAAGGCGATGGAAGATCGAACATACTATCAGTATTAAAAAATTGTCAAATAGAATTTTATGTATTCAGCATCACATAAAGTGAAATACTTTTTGAAAAAAATATATGTTCATCTTACGTTTTGTGTAAGTAACAACCCAACGTTTTTATATTTTGTAGAATAGGTGTCATCATACAAAAAGACGGAATGCACCAAAAGATGTATCAAAAATAATAAATGTATAGAGACTTCAAAGTTATTTTGAAACTACCTATTCTAGAGGTGATTCAGATGTCTGTTTCACCAATGCTGATGGATATGTTGCAATTGACTGCACCATAACCTCGTCCTCGTTTCCTCAAATAAGACCTACTGACTTATAATCGGATTTGTACATACACAAGCAACACGATGTGTTTCACATGTAGAGCAAGATCTGCTTACCCTTGCGGTGTACCTGTGATAATCTCTGATTTTTGGAGGGTTTCGAATTAGTTTAATCTATGGTTTCATATTTTGTGCCTTGAGTACTGTTGATGGTCTTTTAATCGTTTGTCCATTTTTTTTTATCTTGGCATTGTAAGTTTGTTTTCGACTATAAATAATTTTATTCTTCGAATCTCCAACTTTTAAGAAGATTTTATGACAACGTATTTTATAAAGTCGATGCATCTGTTGGTTGACTAGTCCCCTAGGATATCACCAGCCTAGCACCTATTACTTTGATCCTGTTATTTATATTTGCTTTTACAAAATATTAGAAATTATTAAAATTAAGAAATGTATCTCCCTCGTGGAAAGCTCTGATTCCATGCCAGGCTTTGGAAATACATTTAACATGTGTTTTTGCCCTTTTTGGTTTTAACACTCTTTATCTGTTTAATGGGATTTGGATTTTTATATATTTTGTCCTTTATCGTCACTGAAGAAACATTGATTGTCGAAATGGGTATTCGGGAAGTCGGAAAGAAATCCTATGTTTTATATTTGGTTACGGTTAATACTTAAGTATCAGTATGTCTAGATTTAAAGTTTAATCCATATTCAAACTTGAAATTCAACATGGCCAATGTTAAAACATGGCGAAAGTGATGCATTGATGATATCGCGAAAGGAGTTCATGTCAATGATGTCCAACTACTATATACAATTTCCATCTTTAGAAACAAACAGGGTTTTTACATTTAAATCAACGTTGGTATTCTGTCATCTTCTGAACCGAAATGGATATAACATATCTAATAAATTATTTTCTATTTTCAAAACATAATATGTCAAACATTATTGGTTAAAGATAGAACATGACATATGAATATTAATGAGACAATGCTTTATAAATAGTAAGACGGAACCCTTTTACTAGCTATTTTCAATGTTTATGTTTTGAAATAAGTATTTTAGAAATAGATAGCATCTGTGGTGAGTTATATCAATTATTGAACTTTTTAGTTTATTTGCACATTATATATTTTCAATTGTTTTCGTCAAAAACACTATTTTTGAATAAGATTGTTATCTGAATTTCTATTGAATTCATGATAAAGACAAGGATTTACATATGTTGCTTTTAGAATACACATGAATAGTAGGATAACGTTTAAATTTTCAAACAAAAACAATTACATTTAAATTTCTGAAGTAGTTCAACGCATCAGATATACTGTTATTCTTTTAAAATCTTTTCAAATCTTATCTTCTTTTGATAATTATCAAAATACAGATTTATATATATCATTTGTGTATGTTTGTGTCTAATTTTTATTTATGCGTTGAAAGAAATGGATAAACTTTTTGTTGCAGTTTATGGATATTATTTTCTCCTATTCCGAGGTATGTAAAGGAATCATTGAACACATGTGCCAAAAAAAAAAGATTAAAGTTTTCTCATTTCATCATTTGCTGAATTTTAATGCAAATTTATAAGTCCGAGTTAAAAAATAAAACAAATATAAGAATCGTGACTTAATATAAAAAAAGAGAGAAAAAAATACCAAAGGAACAAGCAAAAAGTAAAAAAGAACCAACAACTTCACGGCAAAAAACGAAAAAGAACAAAAGATAAACAACAGTATACAAAGCATAACATATAACACTAGAAACTGACCCATGGATGACCTCATGTGCCCCGAAGTTGAAAGCAGACTGTGCTCAAACTGTGGCAACCGTGATGTTGCTTATATGATAACCTGGTATCAGTCTTATTCAGTAGGTCACATTTGGATAAAAGAGGACGGCATTGTGGATATATTAGGTTAATATGGCAATACTTTTGATTTGGCAACGGTGTAAACACACATCACAGACAATTCCGTTACATTGACAAATTTTGGTGAGCAGCCGAAATAGACTTTGAAAAGTTACGAAACATATTAAACTCTTCAAGATGATATATTTTTGTTCAATCATTTGTAAAAGTGAAATAGTGAAATAATTATTCGCTGTAAGCAGCCTGTATGGATCAATTTTGTCAAAATAAGCAAAAAAAACATTGATACAGTAATATTCCCTTGCAAGTGAATAATTCGACTTCATTAAATCCGTATTCATGTAAACTGCAAATTAAAACGTTAGCTAGAGATTGGTAACACGTGAATTATGTGTGTATATTATTAGTCATGCTAGAAATTTCTTCTTCTGAATTTAGAGAGTCTTATCAACGGAATTTATTCGTAATTCTAATTTAATGTTTAAGAAATAAGCTAAATAGTATACAGTTGTAATAAAAACAATAATACTATACCAGGGGAGAAAGAAATAAAATACACAAACCATTCTAAAACAAAGAGGATCTCAATAATTTTGGACTGTTACTGTTTCTTATTAACACATTGATTTGTGTCCTCAAATTATTGAAAACAATGGTAAACTACTTCTGCCAAATTTAATATGTGTATTAACACAACTTCGATTTCAAGATCATAAAAAGTAAAATAACAAAAATACTGAACCCAGAGGAAAATCTTATCGGAAATTCCATATTCAAATGGCAAAATCAAATGACAAAACACATAAAAGACGAATGGACAAGAACTGTTATATTCCTGAATTGGTACAGACATTTTCAAATGTAGAAGATCCGAATCGAGCCGTTAATGATGCCGGGTTCTCAAAGTTAAAAATAGTTCATCATCACATTTGAAATTACTATAAAATTGATTTGAAGTACAAATAAGTAGCTATATTGATGATGTAGGTGTTTTTTTTTTATTTAGAAATCATGACACTACAACTTCAATCCTATACTGCTTGTTATGGCAGCATTGGACTGGACAATTTTCTTCAACCATCGTGTGCAACAGGAGAGAAAATGGCTGTCGTTGGTCTGCACGCATTGGCCAAAAAAATAAGTACATCATGTCCTTTTGAAATTACCAGATCGAATGTTGCAGCAACAAAAGACACATGCTGTCATTTCGACCAAGTCGATTGTTCTATTCCCCTCGACAATTCCTTATATAGAAACTACTATCAACAGTGTAACGGAAAAGAAGAGTGTATTCGGCAAGTGACATGGGTACCTACAACCTGTAATCAAACTGTGTATCTGGCGAGAACAAATTACATGAAGATGGATTTCTATTGTATTTTCGGTGAGTGACTAAAAGTGGGATCTAAATGTCTTTTGATTTGATGCAAATGTGCAAATATGCTTATGTGAGAGCGCCAAAATTTTATTTATATTTATATAATTCTTGACCCTCCCCCTTCCCATATGTATTGGGTTAATTCTGATGCAGCTTGAAAGAAATACACATACATCTTACAATTTTCTTCTTACCTATGATGGGCATTTGATCACTTATCTATGGTTCACAACAATGAGACAGACACAAAGCAACTCTACTAAATCAAAAATATGTAGAGGTCAACATGCAGTCTTGCATGTTGACCTCTACATATTAATTATAGCCAATTGTGTAAAGATGTAAATATCACTGAAAATACACCTATGTCGTGTAATTGCAGTAATTCAGAATACACCTATGGACCAATTTCCCATGTTATAACAGGAGACCTTAACATCGTTCGCGACCGAGAGTTAAAATCATTCCTCAGTAAAGGACCTAAATATCGTCCCCCGTCAACTATTAACTGGAATGAGTGTCGTAATATCATCAACGACTCACTCCGCGCCTACTGTTTGAAATGGGTAAAACGGGAAAAAGCTGACAAAAAATCTTTGGACTCTTTTTTTAATTCAGTAATGAAGATAGTTGATATTCGAATACAACATTTTAAAGAACATTTTACCCTCAACAAAAACTATAAAAACCCTATTTCGCGTATCAAAAATAAACTAACAGAACTAGCCAAGGAATTTGTTTTTGTCCCGGCTGATAAAGCTGCTAATAATATCATTATTGTTTGACGTAAATTTTATATAGAGGTTCTGCAAAAGGAAATCACGAATTCACCAACATTCCAACTTACTTCATTTTCAGAAAACGACATCTGTAACAAACATAAACTTTTAGCTACTTCTTTACAAGCAGAACCAAACACAATGAAAGTCCCAACTATGTACTGGCTTCCTAAGCTGCACAAAAAACCTTACAAATATAGATTTATTTCATCTTCCAGCCATTGTTCAACTACTAAATTGTCTGTTTTACTTACTAGTACACTTGGTACAATAAAAAACCTGATAATAAATTGTTCAAATAAGGCCTTTGAAAATAGTGGAATTAATTACTTTTGGAGTGTCAAAAACTCGTTGGAAGTACTTGATAAATTGCATGCATATATTGGTGATTTTGAATCTGTTCAAAGTTTTGATTTTTCTACCCTATATACCACTTTGCCTCATATTCTTATTAAGAAAAAATTCACATCCCTAATTAACTGGGCATTTAAAAAGTCGGAATGCGAGAACATATGTTCAAACTCTTTTAGATCATTTTTTAGTAGCAATAAACAAAAGAACTATGTCAATTGGACATGCTTTGATACTATTTATGCACTTGAATTTTTACTTGATAACATTTTTGTTCGCTTTGGAGATTCCGTATATCGTCAAGTTATTGGAATTCCAATGGGGACTAACTGTGCACCACTTATTGCGGACCTGTTTTTGTATTGTTATGAGTTACAATTTATGACTAAAATTAGCAAAGACCCATCAAAACAACATTTGATACAAAAATTTAACAATACTTTTAGATATTTCGATGATATATTGGCTCTAAATAATGACGACTTCAGTATGTATACTAAAGAAATTTATCCTGTAGAACTTACTTTAAATAAAGCTAATGATAACAATGACCACTGCCCTTTCCTCGATCTTGATATCTATATCATAAACGGGAAGCTTAATACTAAAATTTATGATAAAAGAGATGATTTTTCATTTCCTATTGTTAATTATCCATTTTTAGATGGTGACGTTCCCTTGTCACCATCTTATGGTGTTTATATATCTCAACTTGTACGATTCGCTCGTGTATGTAACAATGTATTAGATTTTAGCGAGAGAAATTTATGTATTACTGAAAAATTATTACACCAGGGTTTTCGATATCACAAACTGGTCAAAACATTTACTAAATTTTATCACCGGTATAAGGAAATAATTCGTAAATATAACTCAACATGCAGACATCTTATACGTTCAGGTATTTCACATCCAAAATTTTATGGAAATATTCTTTATAAAGCACAAAAATGTCAGTATTCTCCTCAGAAACTAACAAAACCTTTAAATAGACTTATTAAAAGGGGATATAGTTACGATACTGTTGTCAGGTCATTAAAGATTGCATATTTTGGCTTTAACATTGATTCACTGATAGGGTCTTTGCATCGGAACTAAACACATTTATTTCTAAAAAACAGTTGTTGGCATGACACGGGTTATATTTTTCTCATATATTTTATGAAAGTATGATACTAAACCCCTAACGGGAGGGATTGTACCTGATATTCATAGGATGAAGACATAATCTTTCAATCAGTTTAATTGAGGTCTGGAGCTGGCATGTCAGTTAACTGCTAGTAGTCTGTTGTTATTTATGTATTATTGTCATTTTATTTATTTTCTTTTGTTACATCTTTTGACATCAGACTCGGACTTCTCTTGAACTGAATTTTAATGTGCGTATTGTTATTCTTTTACTTTTCTACATTGGCTAGAGGTATAGGGGGAGGGTTGAGATCTCATAAACATGTTTAACCCCGCCGCAATTTTGCGCCTGTCCCAAGTCAGGAGCCTCTGGCCTTTGTTAGTCTTGTATGATTTTAAATTTTAGTTTCTTGTGTATAATTCGGAGTTTAGTATGACGTCCATTATCACTGTACTATTATGCATATTTTAGGGGCCAGCTGAAGGACACCTACGGGTGCGGGAATTCTCGCTACATTGAAGACCCATTGGTTGCCTTCGGCTGTTGTTTGCTCTATGGTCGGGTGGTTGTCGCTTTGACATATTCACCATTTCCTTTCTCAATTTTATTAAAAAATAGACAGGTGTACCATACAAACAATGCGCCTTAAGTTTAAAAGAGACTTAATTGTATCCGGCTTACTCAAATTATTTCCGTCATCGATTTTCTTTTTCACCTGAAAATTTATAAATCATTATATCAAATTTCTTTTTGACCTTCAGATCAAGGTCAAGACCCTTGTTCAAATTTAAACACGAAAGACAGTAGAGTATTTCTCTGGAACAGTGGATACCCATCATCCTCTTTAACCGGATCTTCAACCTGCACATGCTCAATTGAAGCTTCATGTCACTCTACTGTAATGTTAACAGCAATAGACTTGCGATTAGGTACAAATACAACTTGTGACCAAGGTATAATTATAACAGATGGAAGTACAGTGATTTGGTTTGATTGTCGTGATAACAACGATTACTTACCCGAAACAATATATGTCAGTACCTCTCACTTCATACAGATTCAGATTGTGGATAACTCAGGATTTGCTGATGGATATTATTTCATCTTAATTGAAGGTAGGTAAACAAATAATTTCTGTTTAATTCTTTTGGTTATGAGAAGTTGATCTATAAAAGTAGAAATAAAATAAAGGCTGACTAAAAATGTAGGAAATAAAAAAGAAAATTCAATTATAATAAGTTAAATAACAAGGATAATAAGAATAAATGCTACATAAAAAAATGCACTAACACTTAAATAAAGTTAGGGCATGATCAATGGGCGACATGGAGGTAATTGGAATTATATTCTCCAGCATATTTTGCCCGATTGATGCTATATATAAGTTTGACATACTAGTTCGGTGTGAGCTCCGTGTTGAAGGCCGTACATTGACCTATAATGGTTTACTTTTTTAAAATTGTTATTTGGATGGCGAGTTGTCTCATTGGCACTCACATCACATATTCCTATATCTAATTTAATAATAGTTAACCTTCAGCTTGGCGTTTTAGCTCGTTTATTTTTCTTTTCATTTTTCCTTCTGGCCATACAGTTAAATGTTCTTATTTCTTTACAATGAATAGTTTACCTGGTTTCTTTTAATACATATGAAATAACAAGTTTTAAAATTAAACAACCTCGTTCAAGTTACTTACATGTGATAAGTTTTAACTCCATTATGATACCACAGGAGTTTCAAATGGTGCAGAATTGACATTATCTTGTGGTAGTACTGCTCAAGTCACACCTACTGTACCTAGTTTACCAGTTTGTCCAAGTACCGATGTAACAATACCGCCTGTCACTATTACTGAGGTGTCCATTAGTTCAGATGTATCAATTTCAACTATTCAAAGTACCAACGATGAATCTATGACAAATTCTACTGCTGCTGATATGGACACTTCAACAACTGGCGTCAATGCAGCTGCATCAAATACAGACGTGACGATACCAACAGAAGTTTCTAATTCTCAGGCAACTGTTTCTAAACCAATGACAATGAATTCAACCAATCAGGTACCTGTCTTCTCTTTGAGCTTGTCATCAACAGATATAATTGATAACGGAACCATCACAACGATATCCTCAGTCAGTGAGAGTTTTCAAAAGACGTCTTCTATTGTATCTGAGCAAACAGCACCGAGACATTTAACTTACGAAGAATCGTCGACAAGCAGGTGTAAGTGAAATATTAAATGAACCAACTTAAAAAAACAAAACATACAAGACTAACAACAAAGGCTCCTGACTTGGGATAGGCACACAAATGCGGGGGTTGGGGTTGGGGTAGGGTGAATTATTAGACCTCCTCCTAACCCTCTAGCCAATGTAGGATAACCATACACACAGTGTATCATTCAAATATTTAAAAATTTTGTAATCATGCATCACCGGTCATGCAAATCCACATAAAGTCAAATTAAAAGCATGGTACCTTTGATAACTAATTAGTCCGATACATCCCCTCAGCAACACAAAGCACAAGACTTAATATTCAGTATATTTTTGTTAAGAATTGATGTTTTCAGTTGTTTGTATATTCCTATTTGTATTACGTTTGAACTATTTGTGAGCCTAATGCTGTACAATCAGATAACTATATTCTGTAATACATATAAACAAAACAATCAAGTCTGCACAGCATATTGATATGTCACATATGCAAAACCATTTTAACAAATCAATATTCTTTTATATGTTTCATTTAAATGTTTGTCGTTTTTGGGTAGAACATAAAAATTATGAAGACGAGAGTTTTTGAAAATTGACGCGACTACACACCGATGTTAAAACTAGTAAATAGATTAAGAAATGAAAAATCAAGCTATTAAACAAGGGCTAAGGAAATCTCAATAAGTAGTGAGACCCAGTGCCTCGACAAGTAAGCGTCTCCTACCACGTAATAGGTAAAAGTACAGAGCAAGTCAAAAGGTCTAGGATCCCAAATACACGTAGCTAATGAGTTGAGACATGTACATCGTAAAGGTCAACCAATTTGTGATAGTACTATTAAAATGTTTATGTTGTGTCATTTCAGTCGCTCTTTCTCATAACAAACGAGGAATATGTTTCGTGTACAGATGTAGACTGAAAGCAACAGTAGTTTACCGCTGTTCAGTAGTAATTAATCGATTCAACTGAAAAAAAATTTGGTCACAAACCAAAACCCAAGGGAATTTTAAGAAGAAAACAACAGAAAGAAACAAACAACGAACTGCTTCAAAGGCTAACATAATAAAGCGGTCAATTTGATAAAAACTGCCATATTTAAGAGAGAGGCATGATCACAAAAATGGACGGACACGATATTACACAAAGCACAGCCTTCTCTTTTGTATGTCGTTTATACATCTCAATGAATACACAACACTCAAGAACTTTTATCAGTAAACTACTGTTATCTTTATTTATACATACATTGTAAAGTTATCAAAAATAGACAAATAAAACTTATAAGACTACATATTGTATAACACTGCGCTGCCTCCAAAAAGGAAATAATTTTTATTTTTCATTTTTCATATCTTTTCTTCTGGTTTCAGCTTGGATCATAGGATCTTTCATTGCCACGCTTGTGACTCTTGCCATTGTTATATTGTTGATACTCTACACATATAAAATAAAAGGAAGTTGTGGAAAAAAGGAGGTAGATATTTACTACAATAAAGAAATAAAACACCACCAAAGAGGGGCGAAGATGTCAGAGGGACATCTAAATTCATAGATCGAAAATAGACTGACAACGCCATGGCTAAAAATGAAAAAGAAAAACAGACCAATAATATACTAGTACACAAGTCACAAAATAGGGAGCTTAAGAAAACTAAGGTGATCTCAGGTACACCTAAAGGGCAAATCCTGTTCCACATGTGGTACCCGTCGTGTTGCTCATTTTATTACAAATCTGGTAAAGTCGGTAAAATCATTAGTTACAATGATCTGAACGAGAGAAAAGTTTATATCCAATATACTGTACACTATCTTTAAATAATAATAAATACGAATCACATATGATTTTTATTTGTTTCAAAATATATTTTAGAATTTAAAACATCCTTCTGATTTTTTATTTTTTGCATCTTATAACATATTAATCTATTGTAATATAAATTCATAATATCTAATAACATTTGTAGATTTAGCTAACAAGGTTCTTATATTTGTATAAAATAACATTTGTTTATAGTGGAAAGTTTTTTTAACGTTAAATAAGCTACAATTAAAAATTGCTTCCTAGTCCCTCTCTGTGATTACCTGTAGAGAATTTGGTTCATTTCCCAATCAATCTATCATGAAGGGAAGATAAATAATACGAAATTCAATCAAAGTCTTTTTTAAAAATGACGAACGGTTCTTTATATTGGTAAGTAATCATTTTAAACGTTTCAAATTTATGAAATTATATTCGTACATCAATGTTTTTGATACACCAATAACAAAAACTGACATATATTGAATTGATACATTGATACATCAGAAACCTAAACTTAATTATAAAATAATGAACCTGTTAAAGGTAGACAATATTCGCATAACTTTTTCGAATTGGCACATAATAGAACGGAATGTCACTCTTGCATACAAATGGCACATCAATATAATTAATTAACTGTACAATCGCGCTCCACCTTCAATGATGATTCTAAATTATAAATATAACCAAAAGTTGTTAATCTATAGATAGTAAAGACTAATGAATCTAACCCACTGTTAAAATATTTCTTTGCATTTTTTTAAAACTTCGTCAGTAAAATGCTTGAGCCACTTGACTTTCATAGCTCATAATTAACGTTTTTACACAATATTTAAATAAAGTAACTAAAGATTATTCGCTTCTCAAAGTGTAAGACGCAATAAAAATCGTATGCTTACACCATCTTACCCAAAATCATATTTAATTAAGTTCTGAACATTTCGACATTTCTTCGTTAAAACCGGTTTTAAACAAATCACAAGTACGTGTTAAGATCCGACTAAATACCCATATCCCGATATCGTCAGGTTAATTTGCTACATCTTATGAAACCATACACGGTTTTATGGAAGGACACTTTCTGGTTATTGAAGTTGATTCATTGTTTTTGGTTTTTACTATTTAACTTCTATTATTTATACTGTATATCATGTAAAAAAAATTAACATGTGATAAACAAACAATTATCTATATCTATCTTAAGTGTCGTTGCTATATATTTTCTATCCATTTTGTCAGCTCATTAAATAGGACAAAGGGAATTTAGTAAGTCATTAAACGAGGTATAAAGATGCATAACAATAAAATATATTATAGAGATTTAAATAGTTTTCGAGCAAGAAAAGGAGGTTTGTGTTATTTGCATGTAAAATTTAACCTAACGATTCCCATACCATAATGTCATCATCTTATTTATAAAGACTGTGATCAGACCCAGCCTTCGGTTTAAACTAGTGTTGTCAACGGTTAACCGGTTAACCGGTTAATCGGTCGAACGACCGAATACCAAAAACACTAACCGGTTAACCGGACCTTTTTCAATTTCGATAGATTTGATATAAATTTGTGTTGAAATTCAAATCATTAAATAGTTATGTTTTATTTAAAAATTGTCGTCGTGGTAATTAGTTTGACAGATCAATTGTCCAGTATATTGATTGCTATTGTTAATCCTAAAAACATAAAATTTATTAGAGTTCGGGGCATGATCTTTAAAAAACATAATTAGTAAACATGTTTTTTTAGCAGTAACTTTAAATCAGTAATAAGATTTAATTTTACTAATTACTTCATTATTTCGTTTTCGATCTAATATTGTGTAAACCTACATTTCAATGTGCAACCTCCGTAGTTAGTCTAACTTTCAATTCAAAAATTGTGAAATGCATACCAATGTGAATGTACTCAATGTATACGTGAAAGTACGAGTAACATTCTTTAAGAAAAAAGCAAACACAGTGAAGAAACAGGTCGTACAGCATGTACAATGACCTATAGTTGTTAATTTCTGTGTCATTTTGGTCTCTTGTGAAGAATTGTCTCATTGGCAATCATACCACATCTTCTTTTTTTATAATTAATCATTTCAAATTGAAACACACCCCATTATTTTCGGAGACAACAAGAGAAAAGGAAAGAATAATATGTTTCAGACATTTCACATATTCAATTCTACGAGATTAAGATTTTTTGGGGGATTTTTAATCTGAAGTTGGTACAAACGCTAAATTTGATACGGTGTATTTGATTATTAAAAGTCAAACTTAGCCAGGAATCCTCACAGACAAGCCTTATAATTCCAAAGGAAAAACTTCAATTCTAAAAGCGTATTTATGATTTTGATGAAAGGTTGTCAAATTGACACTCATACCACATCTTATATCTATGTGTAGGGTTCTATTGATAAGGCTTTCAAACACCAACTTATGTTACTGGTTAACCGGTTAATCGGTCGAACGATTATCCGAGTAACCGGTTAGGCAAAAGTGTACGATTTGACAACACTAGTTTAAACAATTTTTTTTTGTAGACGTCGACAAGTAAAGACGTAGAAGACAATACGTCATGCCATTCTATCTTTGACGATAATTTGAACATCATAAACAGACCTCATGCTCGACAACTGCCACCTTTAAAGCACTCTCTTCATGAACCACCTAAACAACTAACTGAAGAAAATGAACCAATAGAAGAAATAATGAAAACGCAAAAGACAAACCCTCGATTGGCAAACAAACAAAAACAAGTACCTCAGAAGCAAAACGAAGGAGCAGGAATAATTAATGAAAACAGTGTCAAACAAAAGAAAAAGAGGAGGAAACTAAAGAAATTGTATAATAAAATAAAGGACAGTACACTTGTTGAGTATAAGTTAAAGCCAAGATCTTATTGAAAGAGTACATTTTCTCCTTTCATCAAGAAATTTTTGGCGGATGTTTATTGTGAGTCAAAGATATAAATAACCATGAACATACAGCATAGGTATAGATGATCCTCATTGTAACTATTGTAGATGATAGGACATTTGGTGATATCTTCAAACGTCTGATGTGATGATAATTAGGCACTTCTTATCTTACTCGATTTGTATACCTTTTATATGTTTGATTAATGAATAATAAACCGGACCCATTTTATAACTACTGGTTGATATGAAAAAATACAATTGTTTTAAAATGTTCCATGTTTATTATATTTTACTTTTATATGCATATGTGTTCAAACTCTGTTTATATGCAGCGATAGATAGGATATATTAAATGAATTCATAAGACTTTTTCCTCCTTGTAAATGTCAGGACCAGAAATTGATTCAATAGAAAATATAAGACAATAGTCTTTTCCTTCCTTAAAGTCATGACAAGAACCATGAACGGGTTGAAAAAAAAATTATTCCATAGACCTTAGTTTGTCTAACTAAAAGTAATTATTAACTTAGATGTGTTTGGCACACTATTTAGAATGTTTGGTTTTAAAGACTCAAAGTCAAGCTAAATTTTAAGAATCCAACTCATATAACTGATTTATTATACAGGAAAGATATCCACTATGAAACTCCAAAACATGACCAGTTTGATGATCAATATATCAATATTGATTTACAGTAATTCAAAGTATTATTCCGAATCTTATTAACGAATAATATGTACCAATTGTCATAACTACAATCCAGTCCTATTTTTCCCGAATGCGACCTATAGAATTAGACTTAATACCAGATGTGTACTAATATAAGAACAAGTGTAGAGACGGATCTGCTTACCTCTAGTTTTTGTTGATTTCGTGTTGCTCAGTCTATAGTTTATATGTTGTGTTTCGTATACTGTTGTTTGTTTTTTGTTTTTGTTAATTTTAGCGCTGTCAGTTTATTTTCGATATATTAGTTTGAATGTCACTTTGGTACCTTTGATAACTATTTACACCACTGGGTCGATGCCACTGCTGGTGGACGTTTCGTCCAAGAGGGTATCAGCAGCCCAGTAGTCAACACTTCGGTGTTGACATGAATATCAATAATGTGGTAATTTTTTTTATAAATTTTCTGTGTACAAAACTGCGAAAAAACTAAGGATTTTCTTATCCCAGGCATAGATTACCTTAGCAACTTTTTGAAATTTTGGATCCTCAATGCTCTTCAACTTTGTACTTGTTTGGATTTATAAATATTTTGATATAAGCGACACTGATAAGTCTTATGTAGACGAAACGCGCGTCTGACGTACTAAATTATAATCCTGGTACCTTTGATAACTAGTTGGTACATTTAGTGTCTATTTTCCGGAATTGAGAAGAAACATATATTTTGAACTAACTTATCTTAATTAAGAAGATGTGGTATAATTGTCAATGAAAAACTCGCCACCAGAGACCAAATGATATAGAAGTCAATAACTATATGTTCCGATAATTCATATTTTTTATATGAATTGTGCAGGATTTTTCTCAATATTGCAAAAATTTAAATCGCATCTAAGTCTAAAATGAAAAATCGCAATATCAAATGCACGCAATAATTTCTGAATTTACAGTATTTATTTCAAAATTTATTTCGTTAAACATCATAACAACTTATAACATCATTGAGAAATACAAATCAATAGAATAACTGTCGACATTCAGTTTTCATTTGGTTATGATATGATTAGACAGTCTTATTTCTAGAAAATTGGTTTATTTGAAACGGTTATACTTACACATGCCTAAGGTATGAATACAATACATTTCGGTGCATTTGATCGATATCTTATGCTATGTAACATTTAAACCAAAAAATCATAATCCAATAAATACGATTTCACAGTATGTTGTATATTTAGACAACAAAAAGTTACCGATGTTAAAATCTCATAGATAAAAAAAAAAATTAAGGTAAGAAATAAATATTGATATTTACCGGGTTTGTAATAATTTGAGCAACACGACGGATGCCATATGTGGAACACGATCTGATTACCCGTCTTGAGTACCTGGGATCACCCTCAGTTTTTGGTAGGGTTCGTGATGAAGTAGTTTGTAAACATCGACAGGATAAACGTGTCCTGCTATGGATGCATTTACCCAGGATAATATTTTCTGATAAATCTTATTCTATTGAAAAATTCAATATTGAGAAGTCATCACTTCCATGGTTTATTCACTTAATGTTAAAGTTTCAAAGAGCTCCCAGCTGTGTGGAAACATTATTCAGATAGGTGTTTAAATTTCAATTGTATATATGATAAAGACAAACATCAGTTAACAATCAGTTGTTATATGAGACAATTGGATGATATGATTAGATTTAAAATTTCAACCTGAATCAGCAGTCATCATTCATTCTTGGCTCCTTTAACGAATACATTTGAACCATTTTTTCAACCCTGTTTCTTTTGTGCAATTAAAAAATGCAGAATCAGGTATATTTCATTTATGTTTGTATACAGTACAACTGTTGACAGAAATGTCTAAACCAAGGTTGGGAGTTTGTGGTTATTTTTTACTTTTATTTCAAGGTATGTAAGAAAACAATTGCAAACAATTCCATTAATTAAAACAAAAAGATAAACAAAAAGATATTTACCATCATATTATTTTTTTTCGTTGCTTAACGTCATTGTAAATCATATTTAAAAATCCTAGTTAAATACATAAAAAACTGTTGACAAAAAAAATAAATAATTGAAAACTATTTGAAATCTCTCAATCCTTTTAGAATTGAAAGATAGTTAACATAGTTTTCAACACCCCGAAAGTAATCGTATATATTTCCTCAACGAATTATGAAGAAGTTTAATGCATATATACATAATTATATTGGCATGTATACAGCATAGCGGATAGTTACTTCTATGTAAGAAGAAAGGCGTTGCCATCTGGAAAAAATATTTCGAAGAGTGTCGATACGAGGCATGGTTAACACAAATGATTTAATATTTTTTTCATACTGAGATCAATATTAGGAAAGTTGAAATAAATAAAAAAATAATGAAATTAAACATAAGCAGATAAATAGATATACTTTAAACATCTGTTCAAAATATCCGTCAAATTGTGCCTGAGACTTTTTCCGGAGATATCTATTTGTTGACCAATTATTTTAGATTAGTGTAGGTTTGAATTGATATGTTTAATGGCGACAAACAAAAAAAGACGAAAAGTAAAAATGAAAACCTACCAATATTCACAGAAAATAAGAATAAAAACAACAAATCATACAAAAACATGCAGTGAGCACATGCGCGTTCGAAGGGTATGATTTTTGTTTTTGTCACGAAGAAATATTTTACGTGGCATGTGAAAATTCGCTGATTTTTTAGGTTGTCACGATTGCCAATCCTTACACCCCTCGGTGTGTTCTACGAAAAATATAACCTTAAAATATGCACTATCTATAACTTAAATTGGTTATCTAATTGTTTTCCCTGCCAAAAACAATCTTTAAAAAAAGTGAAAGGATGACTTTTAAATTAATTTTAAATAAACATACACGAGTCTTGTTTTCATATAAATCGTTTATATTTAGGTATTTTGACAATACAACTCAGATATTATACTGAATGTTATGGAAACACTGGGCTGCAAAATCTTCAACCTACTTGTACGATTGGAGAGAAAATAGCAGTCGTTGGTGTGTATGCCTTTGCGAAAGAATTGAGTACATCATGTCCAACAGAGATCACCATATTTAATGCTGCAGTAACACCAGATTCCTGCTGTCAATACGATTCAGACGATTGTTATATATTTTATGTTGGATCGACGTACAGAAGTTACTACCAACTATGTAACGGAAACGCTTACTGTGACATACAAGTAGCGTCAGTTACTACAACATGTAATCAGTTTGTGTATTTAGCCAACACTAATTATATGACGATATATTACTACTGTATTTCTGGTGAGTAAAACCATGTAGAATATAAATTTCTTCAATAGATTTAGGTAGCTATACTTATCCAATTCCAAATATTGGTTAAGAAATCAATGTTGAGTGTCCTAACACATTGTTTCCTTGAATTTGTCAATGCAGAAGATAATCGTTACTACTCTTCCATATCGCTAGAAATGTAGCCGTTGTGAGAATAGCCGAGTGATAGTGCGGTCGAAAGTACTTGATTTGTATTTTTAACTGATAAATGTCAATTAATGGTTTCGGGAAAATTAACAATCAAATTGAATATTGCTTGGTCACAGTTGACATTTTCATACCCTTTTTTCGATATCATATAATAAAATAAATGTACATTATTGTCATGGGTACAAAGAGAATCCTATATCATTGTTTTATCTTTTCGATATCAAATATTTTGAGGAACTGATTAAATATGTAAACACATATCTGACAAACAATTAAGCTTAATTTGTCAGCAGACAATTAAAAACCATTGACGTTTTCGATCTGAATTTATCATCCTTCTCCTCGTTTCATTATTGGAATTATGTATATTTTGCTGTTTGCTTTTCAGATCAAGGTCTGGATCCTTGCACGAATTTAAATACAAAAGACAGCGTAGTTTTCCTCTGGAACTCTGCATACCCATTACCTTTATCAGGTACTTCAACCTGCACATGCTCTGTTGAAGCATCATGTGCCTCTAGAATAAGATTAAAAGCTATAGATCTTAGACTTGGTACCACCACAAGTTGTGATCAAAGCATTACAATAACAGATGGAAGCACAGTAATGGTATTTGATTGTAGTGATAACAATGATTACATACCTACAACATTATATACCAGTACCTCTCATTTCATACAGATACAGGTTGTTGATAACTTATGGTGGTCGATTGATGGATATTATTTTATCTTGCTTGAAGGTAAATTGCATATTAACTATCAATCATATGTTTTCACGGATACGTTATTCTAATGCAATTTGTATGTAACAATTTTTTCATTGGCTAAAAGTTGCCGTCAAATCCACAGTTGACCAGACGTAACTAAGGAAGGACAACCATTTTGAAATGATTGAATCAACAAATGTTCGATTTCTACTATATAATCGAAAATAAAACAACACCTACCTCGAATTCGCCGTTTAAATGTTATTTTATCCGAATTTGAAGCGTACAGGTAACGTAATAACCTCCAGTTTGTAAGTTTTCATTTGTATGACGTCACATTTACCCATGACGTCTTGGCGCCAAAATCATTCATGAAGTTTCGCGGATTTTTTTTTATTTGTCAAATTAAGACATTTTTCCAATTTCTTTTTGAAATGCATTAGAATCGGAATAACAGTACTGTAGTTGAAGAGTTGCCACCGTCAATTTTGATTTGACGGTCGCAAATCTCCGTTTTACTGTCTCCGCTACGCGTCGCCAGTAAAACTGCATTTGCGACCGTCAAATCTACAATTGACGGTGGCAACTCTTCACTTACAGTACTGTTATTCCTTAGTTTGTTGAAGTATATTGATAAGGCTTACAGAATAGTGGAGATATAAGCAGTTGTAAAACATCATTAGTCATACGCGAGAAAACAACACTATGACTAAAGAAGGTGGAAGAGAAATACACCAACAAGAAACCGAGAGACAGCACTGTTATTTTCCTTCAATTTTTTTCTTTCCACTAAACGGTTATGTTTCCTTCTTCGATTTATAACAAGAAAATATTTGAATTCAAGAAAATCGATAAGAAATGCAAGATGAAAACTAAGTAAATAGTTATCAATGGTACCAGGATTATAATTGAGTACGCCAGACGCGCGTTTCGTCTACATATCACTCATTAGTGACGCTCATATCAAAATAGTTATAAAGCAAAACAAGTACAAAGTTGAAGATCACCTAGGACCCAAAATTCCAAAAAGTTGTGCCAAATACGACTAAGCTAATTTATTCCTAAGATGTATTGATTATGGTTAGCTATGCATGCATGGCTAAGGTTTGATAGATAATACATAGTGAAATAGCAGTGCAGGTACAATTAAATTTAGCCGTGCGCGTATGGTTGGCCCTATTTAGTTGGGTAAGTTTTGATTATTCATTTCTAGTCAACTGTTTCCTAATTCGACATTATTCCCGATTCAAGTTATTCCTTGCTTTATGAAATTTCTTAACTTTCGTTCTTGTTAATTTGTGTTTATGGGGATTTGTATCATAAAAAGGAAGCTCTTTTGAAATAATTTCATTTCGATCATAAGTTTAAATCATTCTTATATTCAACACAGGAATTTCATCCGGCGCAGAACTAACATTATCTTGTGGAAGTACAGCCAGAAATACACCTACAGTACCTTTTACTAGTTTACCGGACTGTCATAACACGGATGCCACAACAGTTAGTACAACGACGCCAATCGTCACAACAGTTAGTACAACGACGCCAATCGTCACGACAGACAGTCAAACGACGCCAATCATCACCTCAGACAGTACAACGATGTCAATCGTCACAACAGACATCCAAACGAAGCAAATCGTCACAACAGACATCACAACGACGTCAATCGTCACAACGGACAGTACAACTACGCCAATCGTCACTACTACCAAGCAAAATTTAGCCTCATCTGGATTTACCTCAACAGAAAAAGACACGATTGCTAACCGAACTTTAACAACAATATCATCAGTCAGTGAGAGTATCACAGAGACTTCTTCTATTGCACCTAAGCAAACAACGGCAAAAAATGTGACAATTACTGAAGAACAATCGTCTCCAACTACAAACGTGTGTTAGTATTAATAGAAAGAAGCAATATGAGTTCATATCTGAGAAATAAGAGGCGACAGAGGTCATGTAAATCCTTTTGCAGTCAAAATGTCAAAATTAGAAATATAAATTACTAGTAAATTTACAGATAGGACGACTATTAGTCATCTTACTACCTAAGAACGCAAACAAACAAAAAACCGATATTTGGAGGTTTCGTTAATCGAAGTTTATCTGTTTCTAGATTCCATGGTTCTGCAATCTGTCGTTGAAATGGATTCAAACAAATATTTTATTACGGTGTTACCTTTGTTTGCTTAATTTTCGAGTTCGAATTGGATAATTTAACGAATTGTTCACAAACAAAATCAATTGATATAATCATCTTTTGATTTTGATTACCGGTAATTGATTGATGGTGCCTGTATCTATATAAAGAAAGTATAGTGTAATTTTTTTCTATCCTCTGATATACTTTTTTCATTGATAACGAATGTTTCTCCGCTTTTTTGTTTTTTATGGCCATTTCAGGAATTTTAAAGGAAAATTTTAACGTTTTTATGATTATTTAGTGTGATATCATCTGTTTACTGTCTTCAATAACTACTACTCGTAAATTACTTTGAGTGTCACTCGTGATTTGACTCGAATGATATCTCATAATACATGTATTTATACCAACAAAAATAATTCGAAGATGCCTTATATTGTAAATTTCGGTTATTTTCAGATTCATATTCATTTAATGGAAGTTTCAGTACAGAATACTAAAAGAGCGTGCATATCAATTACTTCACATCTTTTATTCAAATATGCTCTCTCAGTCTATTTGGAAATTAAAAGAAATTCGAAAGTTATTCCGAGAAAACGTTAAAACATTTGTTTTGGGAGGGTGTATTTGACGCTATTACATATTTTAAATTTTTGTTTCTTTAAAAATGTTCACAGATTTTCAGTTTACAGTATAGTATCATTAACTTGATTCTTCTTTGTTTCTCGACGCTTTGTTCGGGTAACACTTGATTCAAAGGATCAAACAAAGCATTTGTTATCTTCAAACCTAAGATTTAACTGTATACTACTTTTCTAACTGAATTGTTTAATGGAAAGAAAATAAGTAAACTCATTATAGATAATAGGCTTAACATTTTGTATGCAACACGTGCGTTTTGTTTACAAGTGACGCTTGGATAAAAAAATAAAAAGGCTAAATTCATGAAGTGTATAAAAATGTAGAAGAACCTACCGAATCTAACCTGTCAATCTATCAAAAAAAGTGTGCACCAAAACTATTTTTAGCGATTTTTTTCTATAAATCAGCTAAACTTACATTGAGTTGCAGGGTTCTAAGGACAACTTAATTAAAAATTACGACGATTACTGTATTTGGAATTCATCTTTTGTTTGTTTTGGTTTCAGTTTTGATCATTGGAGTTACCGCTACAATTATTTTAACGTGTGCATTGGTTATATCGCTCATGGTCTACAGATATAAGATAAAAGAAAAGTGTCGAAAAAAGAAGGTTGGTATAAACAATACTTGAGAAAATAAAAATAAAAACCAATTCAAACAACAAAAAGATTATTTTCAAAGGCAATGACAAGAGTATCTCTGTTTTTTTTAAGGTAAATTGAAAAAAAAATGTAAAATATTGAAAAATCTTTCTTGTTTTGGTAGTTTACAGTAATTTACAGTAAGAAATTATTATTTTTTGCAAACTTTTGAGCGCGAAAACAATTATTTTTGTTAATCTTAATTAAATGACGTCTAGTCCAAAATGTCGACATTGTTTACGTTTTCATGAGAAATTATGAATGAAATACATCGAATTAGGAATCTGCATCGGTGGATATGAATTAAAAATTGTTAAACTGTCCTTTTAATTTTATTAAAATATGAGTGAACTTTTGGTGCAGTCTATAAAAATCCCCAAATTAGTTTAGATTATACTGTAAGTAATTTTATGGGCTATTTAGAAGAACTCAATATTAAAAATTCCTTGTTTTTTTTTTTATTTGAAAAAGCAATTTTGCATTCATACCGTGTTTCTAAACGTCATCATCACTGACCCCGAATAGCCTATGTTTTTAAAGTTTCATACCTTATTTACATTTTTTTGTAGGTTTCTTCAATAATTGACGAGGGAGATATTGAAAACATACCTGATCAAATTCCTCCTTTAAATCACTGTTTTACGGAAAGACACCAAAGAACTCTTGATGGAAATGATCATCAGCAAATATAACTTACAGAAAAAAGATCTGTAAATAAACAAATTCCAAAAGAGAAACATAAAATATCATGAGTTGTTGTTGAAAGAGAACATATCAATAGATATAAGAAGATGTGGTATGACTGCCAATGAGACAACTCTCCATCCAAATCACAATTTCTAAAAGTTAATCATTATAGGTCAAAGTACGGTCTTCAACACGGAGCATTGTCTCACACCGAACAGCAAGCTATAAAGGGCCCCAAAAAATTCTAGTGTAAAACCATTCAAATGGTAAAACCTTTACCAACGGTCTTATCTTGATAAAAAACGTGAAACCATAAACACTTATGAACTTCATTAACATACGACAACTACTGAACATCAGATTCCTGACTTATGACAGGTGCAAACAGTTGCAGCGGGTTTAAACGTTTTAATGGTACCAAACCTTCATCCTTATTTGAAACAATAGTGTAACATGACAACTTAGCCAGACACACTATAAAATATCAATTGATATGGCTTTACTCATTCAAAAGACATATTAATACGAGTGAACATACACTGAAGTCAAATATATATAAAGTTAAAATCTTATGGAAGGGTAAGTTTCTCACGTCATCATGGATTAATTGTTTGGATCTACATAAAACAAAGATAGTACTCATCCTCAATGTCATTATGAGAAAACCGTTTCGATCCCAATACTACGGTAGATATTATTAAATCAACTGGTTAATTATATCGGTATATTTCTGATATGCTTCCCTTTCATGAATGTGACCTACCGAATTAGACAATTTACCGGGTTTGTAATCACATAAGCAACGCGACGGGTGCCATATGTGGAGCAGAATCTGCTTACCCTTCCCGAGCACCTAATATCACCGCTAGATGTTGGTGGGGTTCGTGTTGTTTATTCTTTGGTTTTCTATGTTGTGTCATGTGTACTATTGTTTGTCTGTTTGTCTTTTCATTTTTAGCCATGGCGTTGTCAGTTTATTTTCGATTTATGAGTTTGACTGTCCCTCTGGTACTTTTCGTTCCTCTTTTATAACTCTTATCATCTAATTTGCATTTCGTTTATCATGTTAATATATTTTTTTAACAATTAAAAAAATAGAATATTTATTTTATAATATCTTACACACCCTATGATTTATTATGAAGAGATATGATGTTGCTACTCCAAGTGTGTTATTTTCTTAAAATTGCATTTCTACCAAGACAATGAACTGAATGAACAAGACTATGAATTCTGAAACTAAACGGGAGTTGCCTGGTAAACGTTGAAAATTTATTTGAAATTTGACGTAGTCATCTTTAGTTTCAGGGACCAGATGAGATGGTCGTGCCCATATGTGGCGTCAGTTTTCAAATTTGAATGTTTGTGAATACACAAACACTGTCAAAAAGTCTACATGTGATGCCAAAAAATAATTGGATGGATATCGGTTGGTCATCTGATCTCTACTCATATAATCCACATGACTATTTTATCTCTATACTGGCACTAGTATAATTTCTAGAAATACAGGGATGCAAAGTAAATAATAATTAGACCCCTAGTTTACAAACGTATCAATGTTTGCCGTTCACAACTGTTTTTACGAATTCTGATTCTTATACTTGTTGAATATGGATGCATATAAAATGTGTTGTAAAAGAGGACGTGTTTTCTATATCTAGTTTTAATGACAACATTCCAGCAAAACACAAGCTAACCACACATGTAATCTATTAACCAATATAAGGTAGCCCCAATATTATCAAAATTTAACACACATCTCATTTTGATGGCTTCTCAATGCTCTTCAACATTGTACTTGTTTGGCTTTAGAACCACTTTGATCTGAGCGTCACTGATGAGTCTTATTTAGACGAAACGCGCGTCTGGCGTATTAAATTATAATCCTGGTACCTTTGAAAACTTTTTACACCACTAGGTCGATGCCACTGCTGGTGGACGTTTCGTCCCCGATGTTATCACTAGCCCAGTAGTCAGCACTTCGGTGTTGACATGAATATCAATTATATGGTAATTTTTTTTTTAAATTTCCTGTGTATAAAACTTTGGATATTTGGAAAAATTAAGGATTTTCTTATCCCAGGAATATATTACCTTAGGCGTATTTGGCACAACTTTTTTTGAATTTTGGCTACACCATGCTCTTCAACATTGTACTTGTTTGGCTTTAGAACCAATTTTATTTGAGCGTTACTGATGAGTCTTATTTAGACGAAACGCACGTCTGGCGTATTAAATCATAATCCTGATACCTTTGATAACTTTTTGTATGTTAAAAAGCGGAGAGAAAGATACAATTGGCATAATCAAATTTAGGTCTGAAAAAAAGATAGCGCCATAACAAACAAAACAAAAAAAAAAGCAAAACAAAACAAAATAAATGGGAATGTTTCCATATGACTCAGATGATCCCTTGTATATTTAAAGTTATAAAGAGACATAACTCAGGAACTGTCAAAGTGATGCTACCCTAATTTGTACTTGATTTGAGTTTTGTGGTGATAAGCATTGCCTATACGTTTCATAATATTTAGTTGAGGCAAACTTAACGACGGGGACATAAAAAAAAATAAATACGAAAAAGACCAAAATTCAAACAGCATAGCACCCGTCAATTTAAATTTTAACTGATATATTTCAAACTACCTGTTATGATGACCAGTTTGATAAAGTTGTAGAATTATGCTCAAATTGAAAATCATTGTATAATTAAAGTGAAGACAATTAACCCCAGTTGATTGATTCCAACACCCATGATGTCATTTGAATTAGAAGTGAAACAATCTCATATGTCTCAGTTGTTGGGGCTCTGTCCATTTACTGTCCTGATTTGAGATTTCGACCACTGTTAATTCGGATTTTAGTGTTGTAATGTTGCAGCAGGTAGCGAATTAACAGTAGTCGAAAAGTTTTCACCTCCAATTTGGAGAAAATGGATAATTTTTCAAAAAGCAAGGTAATATTAGAAAGTTCAGGAGGCAATACTTTGAAAGGATGATATACAGTTTAACTAAAATGACAAAGATATATTCAAAGCTCAATTAATACACGCAATCAATTTTTCAGATTTATTATATGATATTTTCAAGGTAAAACCCTTCCTTATTTACACTTTATATACTGAACTGATTTATGATGTATTGCCCAAGTGGACGATATCGATAATAGAAAGAAAGAATAAATGATGACGAATAATAAGTCTGTGTATACGAAACGTAATGTTTTGCGTAATAAATGATAATCTTGGTATCTTTGACGACATTTTTAGATTTCCTGTTAACAAAACTTTGAATTTTTCGAAAAACTAAGGATTTTCCTATCCCAGGCATAGATAACCTTAGCTGTATTTGGCACAACTTTTTGGAATTTTGGATCCTCAATGCTCTTCAACTTTGTACTTGTTTGGCTTTATACATATTTTGATATGAGCGTCACTGATGAGTCTTATGTAGACGAAACGCGCGTCTGGCGTACTAAATATTAATCCTGGTCCTTTGATAATTAATTAGACAACCAATTCTTTTTTCATTTTCATATCTCATATATCATCAAGGTATATAATGCAAATGTGTTTACATAGAAAACTATTCTATCTTTGTAGTGTTGTCAATCTTAAAATCGGTAAAATGAATAACAAATAGTAAATTTTATTACATCGACAGGCCTGAATTATATATATCAAAACAATGACAATTAAATGTTTGAAATATAAAATAACTGTAATATCAAACGTCAAGTTAACTCATCATAGATACCAGCTGGTTGAAATTTTGTATTTGCGCCAGACGCAAGGAAAATTCAAAACGGAAAGTCCCGTACCTAATGGCAAAATCAAAAATTCAAACACACAAAACGAATGCTGTTTCCGCCAAACTTAAAAGGGTAAGGTCAATGTCACTTTGATTAATTTCACACCTAGGCCATTCAAAGACCTAAGAATTACTTTAATCACAAATATATTCTTACTGATTGTTCTCTGTGCAAAATAACCTTTCAGTCATATCCTTTCAATAGTTAAATGTTCAATAATTCATTACGTTTGATTAGAATCAATCTTTACAGAGATAACTGAAAACATTACACAGAAGACGGCGCTGTCTTGTATCAAGTTTATATATATTTTAAAAGTTCTTTCTATATTAACACCAACATTAGAACCTTTGATTTTTGTGTTTATTTAGTTCATACGTAATTATCTCTTTACATGCATGATTGATCTTTCTGGGCCTTAGTCCGATTTAAAGTTAATCAACTCAAATAAAATTTCACAGTATTTGGGAAATGCGGAACAGCATGTTTGGATCCAATTTGCATGTGAAATGTATCTTATTCTAGTGAACAGTAACACATTTTCATGTCATCATATTTATTTTAAAAGATTTATTATGTTATTTTTGAAAGTTCAAAAAACCGCTGAGGTATACTATAACATTATTCAAAATAGGTGTTTAAATTTTGATTGAAATAATGATAAAGGAAGGAGTCATTTAACTAATCTGTTGTTTAAGAATACACCCGATGATATTACGATTACATTTAAATTTTAAATTGAAACAATTGTATCCAACCGTCATTTTTAGGTCGTCCGACCCTTTAGATAGGGCATTATTCTATGTACAATCATTCAATAATACATCTCAATTCTGGTTCTTTGTTAAAATGCAGATACATGTTTATCCTGTTTGAATGTTTGTGTTTAGTATAATGGTTGACGGAAATGTCTAAACTCTGTGTGGTTGTTTGTGGATGTCTTTTTCTTTTGTTGAAAGGTATGTAAGGACTTTGAATAGAATGAAAGTTTATTGAATTTTGATCACCGGTATACTACTGTTGCCTTTATTGATGTATATTCAACGTCTCTGAAGTAATTGTTATAAATCGTAAAAAGAAATGATATTCAAAGATCCAGACTATAGGTTTTTAGTAGATGTTTGATGGAAAGTTACCTCTATTAAAGAAGACTAGTAACTCCATTTTGAATTATTCTGAAGATTCCTTATCCAGACAAAAAGCAATTAAAAGAAGTCTTAAGACTTTCTCCTGTATATTTCGGGAAATGACTGTTGAAACAGCTCTCCATCCTCTTTATAGATTTGAATATAGATTAAATCATTTGTAATTTTAATTATTTACGTCGAACGGTATAAAAATATACTTCATTTCAAAATCCAGGATTTAACACTGAAAGATAGACAAATTTGAATGTAAAGGAGTCCATATAACGTATCAAAACTATTTTTTAAAGAATTTTTAATTATTACAGTTGATTCTTTCCTGGAAATATTCCAAAAATAGATTCAAATCTTTGTCAACAATTCTTCAGAGAAATATTTTTTAATCTCTTAGTTTCAGAATAAATGGTTGCCAGATAATTTTTATATACATATTACAATTAGAAGAATTCAAAACAACAATGTACACATGATTTATTTGTTTTACACAGTTTGATTTTGAAGAAAGGTCGACATAGTTAGTTACACACATTATTATTATTAACACAGTTTTATATTAATATTCTTGTAATTGTTATAAAATATATCAAATTACATAATAAGAAACTTAATCTAAATTTATATCCATTCTTTTTTTTAGAAATTTACCTTTGACTTTACTTTTTGTGGCATGGATCCATTCATGTTACAGACACACACTTCGTTATTTTATAAAGCTGTTTTTGTGTACTGTCCTTAATTAATTTGTTGTTCGTTGTTATTATGTGGTTAACATGTCGAAATATACTATAATACTATTTATTTATATATTTATCTTCTCTGGTGCGTTTTCATTTATTTGTGCTGTATTCCCGTCATAAAATGTTGTCATTTCACCAGATATTTAACGTTGCCATTAAGGGCGGAGGTTTGGCCAGTCACAAAACCAGGTTCAGCCCATCAATTTTTCTTATAGTTTGTTTCTATGTATGTTGCATTGTTTTTTGTTTTTGTTGCACTTTTATGTTCTGCTATTTCGTTGTTTTCCTCTGATAGTTGATGTTGTTCGGTTTTAGTTTGTAAGAAGGGTTTGTTTTCTCTCAATCGGTTTATGACTTTTGAACAGCGGTAAACTACTGTTGCCTTTATTTATCTTAAAGTTGCAATTTACCCCACCTGCTCCAATGTTTCATTTGTTATCTATCTAATTCGTAAATCACAGATTCCTGAAATAAGATATTTTAAAAACTAGTTTCGATAAATACATGATGAAAGAAAGCACCAAGGTTACAATTCCCTCAGACAACTACTCAGGCTGCTTCGTTTTCATGATATAGTTTCTCTCGTGTTTATGTAGTTATAATGTGGGTAACCGCGTTTCTGATGAAGTATAAATATTGAGAAAAAAATTGTTATTAAAAAAATTATTATTTTACTTTTTTTTTTTTTTATCGATTATGACTAAAAAAGTTGCATTTGTCGGTATTTTTTTTTTCACAGTATAAGGTATAAAACAACTAATTCTGCCCGACCAAAAAGAACAAACAAGGAGGTAGAACATTTTTTAACCAAAATAGCTGTAACAATGTCGATAAGTAAAATACTTGGGTAAATTTGGTATCAAAGCCTAAAGACTTGGGATCACAATAGAAGCCTTGTGAAAAGTTAGTCTTGTTAAAAAAAGAATTAGGAAATTAAGACAGGAAAGCATAGTCTTTCTGTTGCTTAGATCTGAAGTACCTGTTTTTGTACCACACAACTTCCGTGAACCAGTCTGCTCTAATACGCAGTGAAATGAATATTGTTTTTTTAGAACACATCTAACTGTTGAGAGTGAAGAAATATTGTAATTAACGTGTAATAGTATTAAAATTTGTTTCTCTAATGATTGTGTCCTTCACTTTCAAAGATTTGCAGAACGTTGTGTTCTTTATATTTGACGTCTTCACACATGGTCGCCTTTTTGCATGACGTCACAATAATAAATTCAAGAAAAACCAAGAAAACTTCACGTCTTAATTAAATTTCGACCAATCATTTGCCGAAAACAATTATTATAATTTATTATAACAATTATTTATATTTAGGAACTTCGACGTTAGAACTGAAATCATACTCTGCATGTTACGGCATATTATTTGAAAACTTCCTCCAACCATCATGTTCGACTGGAGAGAAAATGGCTGTCGTTGGTCTCACTGCCTTGGCAAAAGAACTGAGTACATCATGTCCAATACAAGTTACAACACCGAATACTGTACCAGAAACATGCTGTCAATATGACCCGATAGACTGTTCTATACGTTACATAGGGGACACATACAGAAAATATTATAAACAGTGCAACGGCAACGTTGGGTGCACCATACAAGTATCATGGGTAAATGCAAATTGTAATCAGACTGTTTATCTGGAGAGAACCAATTACATGAAGATGGATTATTATTGTATATCAAGTAAGTCACAAAAAAGATTGATCTACACATGTAAATGTCTTTTGATTTTCTTGCACGAATGTAACTGTGCCATATGCAAAAAGAGGTGTAATCATTAAACGACATGAATAATGTGATATGCCCCTATTGACAAGTAAAACCAGACTGATTTTGAGTATTGTTGTATTATTCAAGTATTCACCAATTACATGATTTTGATACAATATGGTACTTACTTTTAAAAGTTGACAATATAGAAGAACACGGCATTCCATTTTAAGCAAGAAATGTTTAAGCGACAGTCATTTTTGCGTCTTGCTATCTTTTAGTTTTGTACACTGAACAACACTCACACCAATGACAAGCTTTATACGTAAGCTGAACACATTTTGATTACTTTTTATAGAGACGCCTTTTAAATATCTGACACTTTATTTTCAAATACTTATTTATTACAATCATTGTATACGTTTAAAGTAAACTCATCATAGATACCAGGACTTAATTTTGTATATACGCCAGACGCGCGTTTCGTCTACAAAAGTCTCATCAGTGACGCTCGAATCCGAAAAAAGGTAAAAAGGCCAAATAAAGAAGATTTTAGGTATAAATGGATGAGATAGCACCCACACAACATAAAGACTTATAGGAGCTACTTCAATACACGACTGTATATATAATATAAGTTTTCAATCGCCTAGGAACTGTAAAGCCTCTGTCACACCTTACCGGATAGCACGAACGGACGCCTAACGGATGAAAATAAAAGGTGTCCGTTGACAAAATTGTTATCCGTTGGGAGTCCGTTGATGTTCTGACCGAATAAAACGGAAGTGTAACGAATGCATAACGGACACACACCGGATATGCAAAGTACGAGAAACGGAAACGTACCGGACAGAACGGATGTCGAACATACATCCAACGGCCGAGTACCGCATACAACGGACACCTAACGGAAGCGTACCGGATAAAACGGATGAACAAGATATACGGAAAAATCAAAGGCGACAATAATAATACATGTAAATCGTATAAATATTCAAAATGTTTCTGTGTAGCTGGTTTTGGTTTGTTCTTCAGAATTCCGCCAGAGGTCAGTGTCTGGCCTGAATAAGAACTGCTTGATTGTGAAGACGTGCCTGTACTCTAAGATCGATTATGAATAATAAGAATGCATGAACCTTAAGAAATCTGACAAACCAATAATTGGCATTTATCCGTTTCAGATCCGTTCATCATCCGTTTTATCCGTTATACGTCCGGTAGAAGTCTGTTTCTCATCCGTTCAACATCCGATTTTTACGTTAAACGTCCGTTTGAAGTCCGTTGATGCATTTATCTTCCAGACCTTCAACGGATATATAACGGACACGTAACGGATACAAAACGGAAACGAAACGGATGAGTACCGTACAAAACGGACGCCTAACGGACGTTCAACGGACATTTTATCCGTTGGACGTCCGTTCAACGTTTTGAACATGCTCAAAATATTCCACCGGACAGAACGGACGTCGACGGATAAAACGTACGATTAACGGACATGCAACGGATATGGACGGACGTCTAACGGATAAAAACGGACGTCTAACGGACATGAACGGATTGAAAAAAAGTTATCCGTTAGGCGTCCGTTCGAGCTATCCGGTAAGGTGTAACCGAGGCTTAACAGAAATACATGAAATAGAAAATACTTTTATTTCCCTAAATGAATATGTGTATTGTTATTCTAAAAGCGAATGAATAAAGAAACAGAAGCCTACAAAGATCTTTCTTTCTAAAAACATAGAAAGTGTTGTCATCTCACCAGTTCTAACATGTTCTTGATAACTTGGAACTATTTATCTTTTTTTCAGATCAAGGTCTAGACCCTTGTTCAAGTTTAAACACAAAAGACAGCCGAGTTTTTCTATGGAACCCTGGATTCCCTTCATCCCCTCTAACAGGATCGACAGCCTGCACATGCTCCATTGAGGCTTCGTGTGATTCTACTGTAAGGTTAACAGCACTAGACCTTAGACTGGGTTCCAGTACTGCTTGTAATCAAAGTATAACAATAACTGATGGAGCTACAGTACTGGCATTTGACTGTAATGATAACAATGATTACCTACCTACCACGCTTTATGTTAGTACCTCTCACTTCATACAGATACAGATCAATAGTTTCTTAGAAACACCAGATGGATATTATTTTATATTACTTGAAGGTACTTTACACATTATACTGTATATCCTCTATTTTTGTCAAGTGATATATGTACACGACATCCGCATTTAATATAACGTGGATGATTATATATCATCGCGCATTTTTTTCCCTCGCATATGACTACATAAAAGAATTGAATATTACAAACTGAATCCACCTCGAAGTAGAATGGAAAGGATTTAAAGCTTTTATGTTTAAAAATTTCCAAGAAAATTTAGCTGGAATACTGTACCAAATCTATAGCACTTTAAAACGTATGTTTTGATTTTTACTTCGTTACTTTAAAAAAGACAAATAAAGTCAATAGTAGTATACAGCTGTTTAAAAGTCATAAATCGATTGAGAGAAAAAAATCCAGGTAACAACACTAGTTACTCAAACACATCCTGATTCCAACCAAAACAAACATGTTTGTTTTTTTCTAAATGTAGATTTTCCATATCTGATTGGTTACTTCATTTAAGCATAATTTATTCTCTTTGTGAATGATTTTATGTCACAACTTACTCAATGTTCAACTATTCTCTTGTATAATGCTTGCACTGCGGAAACATCATCCGTACTTAGCATTGTAGTCATAGGAAATATGTATTTTTTTATTTATTCGTGGTGAAATTATTTAACATGTCATATTCTTTCCTTTCATACAATTAGATTATTACATAGTTTCCTAGTTTTAAAATATTGGACTTGTTCTTCAGATAATAATTATCCTGATTTAATTGTTATAAGTTTATATTTTTTTTCTTATCAAATTGTTTTAAATTAATGTGCTTTAGGTTTTAACTGTATATAGTGATTTGTGGAAAGTCATTCCATTTGTTTTGTTTTTCTTTTTTTTTCTTGTTTCTGCATGGTTTTAGTGGCAGATTTTTTACATACATATTTATAGGTCGCGCTTTCTTTTTATCTTTTATAAGTCTTGCATCTCCTTTCATATTTTACACATAATCTTCGTAGTAATTGCATGATATTTAGAAGTTTAGGAAACTATTTGCATTATTTTTCGTGTTTAATTTGATTTTTTTTAACAGGAACATCTCCAGGTGCAGAATTAACATTATCGTGTGCCAGTACAGCGCAATCTACACCTGTTGTACCTTCCACTAGTTTACCAGTTTGTCCAAGTACCGATATCACAACTGAGAGTACAACTGAGCCGCAAGAAACTACAACAGGAGATAAATTCAGTTCAGCTGTTCTGATTTCATCAGTTAAAAGCACCACCGTCGAGTCAGAAACATCTACTTCTGTTGTTCGCACAGACTCTTCAACAAATGACGTCAACACCATTGTGTATACTACCGGCGGGAAAACAATTACTGCTGGTACAGGCACAGAAATGGAAGTTTCCAGGGCAAGTGAAATCACAATGACAACAACCGGTGGAACAAAAGGGACTGCAGAAACAATAACAGAATTGAATGCAGCTACAACTAATGAAATAACAAGACCAAGTGGGATGCAAACAAAGGGAACTTTGGCAATGATATTGAATACAACAGACAACACTAATTCAAAACCAACCACCTTGAAAACAACGACCAATACTTCAATAACAAAACCAATTTTTGTTTCTCTTGGATGGACATCTACGGAAAAAGACATAAGTGCTAATGTAACTTTTACGACATTATCCTCAGTCAGTGAGAGTTTACAAACGACAACTTCTCGTTTAAATGAGCAGACGACACATACAAATGTCACAGATACTGACAACGAGGAAGCGTCACCAACTAGTAGCAAGTGTAAGTAATCACGGTAATTAGTAGCAAGTGTACGTAATCATGGCAACGAGTAATATGTGGTAGTAATCATGGTAAAAACTAAAAAGTGTAAGTAGTCGTGACAAAGAGAGGCAATAGTTTAGTGATCATGATAAAGAGAGGTAAGAAATCCTGATTAACAGTAGCAAGTGCAACTAATTATGGTTAAGAGAAGTAAGTAATAATGTTAAAATGTAGTATGCGTTAGTAGTCATGTAACAAGAAACAAGAGTAAGTATTCAGGGTTAAAAGTAGCAAGTGTAAGTAATCATGGTAAAATGTTGCCAGTATACTAGTTAGGGTAAAAAATTGTCAGTATAAGTTATCATTGTAAAAAGAAGAAAGTATATGTATTAATGGTGAAAAAGAACTAGTGTAAGTAGTCATGTTAAAAGTAGCAAGTGTTAGTAATCATGGTAAAAAAGTAGCAAGTGCACACAGTCATGGTAAAAATTAGCAAGTGCACGTAGTCATGGTAAAAAGTAGCAAGTGTAAATAATCAGGGATAAAAGAACACGAATGAAAGAGATATAGAGATATAGTGACAAAACAATAGCATTCGTTAAAATTCTTGGTACTTGTTTTTTCCGTAGATAGTGCTTACATGTTGTATTACCTATTCGAATGACTTAAACTACCTATGTACAATGTAGTATATGTTGAAGTATTAATATAAAGTGTTTAGACTAAAACAAAAATAATTATATATCGACAAGCTCAAAGACAAACTTGAAAAGTTATAAACAAAATATACAAAAACGACCCCCCACCCCAAAAAAAAAATAATCCCAACAAAACAAACAAATAAACAAACAAACGGTAACGTTTATACTCCGCTGGAACTCTGGTTATATCCTGCTAGATGTTATGTCCAATGAAATACATCCTTAGTTTGAGGCGTTGTTAGAGGATATATGTTCGTCTCTAAATAACTAAAGAAGTCAAATATTTACGACACAATTTATTCATCACATGGTCATAGGACATACAATTGTACTCGTCAAAGTTAACTATTGAAGACAGGACTTTTTAAACAGTAATATACATTTGCGAATATATCAATTTTTTAAAGTAATTTATTTTTCTTTCTGCTTTTAGCGACGATCATTGGAGTTTCAATTGTATTAATTGTGATATGTGCCTTGGTAATGGTGTTCTTTCTGCATAGAGATAAAATTAAAGAAAAGTGTTGTAAAAAGAAGGTAAGTGCAAACGATTTTCTAGTGGGGAAAACAATGAAACATTACGCAATCATGTATTTAGAAAAAAATAAGAGACAAAACACGGATAATGAATGTTTAAATAGATGTGTCTCATTTATTCAATTGTTTGACTGACATTCATCATTCAATCAGAGTTTACGACTGTTTATTTCTGAATAAAAAACCCAACACGTGCCCTCCATGACAATTGTTACAATGCGTATGAATATTCATAACAACACTACCAAAAAGATTGATTTCAAACGTTTCTCGTAGATTGTCTTTCTGGAACTAGAGATAAAACTAAAGAACAGTGAAAGTACAAAATAAGAAAAAATATAAGTCAACCATGTTTTCGGTTTTAAATTTATTCAACAAATAATAATTTTATAATTTTGTAGATTTCTGTAGAAACCAATGAAGATGTCAATCCGTTATACCATACTATATTTGATGAGAATTTTAATATTGAAAACAGAGCTAAGCCATTACAGCTTCCGCCTTTAATGCACCGATTAAATGAAGGACGTCAAAAAAACTTCAATGACAAGGAGTTAAAGAAAGACAAGAAAAGTAAGGAGACAAAATCTGGATTGGCTAATACACAAATTCCCAAAGAACAGTACGAAGGGTCGGGAATTGTTGCTGATAAACCTATCAAACCAAAGAAAAAGAAAAAGAAAAAGAAATTATCACAGATTTTGAAAGACAGTGAACCCGAGTATACTCCGAAGCCAAGATCTTACGGAAAGAGTACTTTTTCGCCTGACATCGGGAATTTTTTGGCGGATGTTGATGTGAATCACAGGTTCAGACGTACATCCGTTATAGATATAACTGATCCTCAAGGTCATTTAGAGAAATCTGTAGAGATCAATACTATAGTCAATGTTAAACCGCAAGATGCGTCGTCAAATATATGATATACAAACTATC